>NC_138659.1:7365957-7943495 GCF_964273445.1 Streptopelia decaocto | reverse complement strand
TCCGCCCTACAAAGCCCAGGGTCCTGGGACTGGACACTGCTGTCCTCGCACCTGGGTTATGCAAGTGATGCTCAGGGGTTGGGATTGCCTTACACCCTGCTTCCTTGCATGGGTAAAGGGTTCTGGACCACTCAGAGAGCCTGGACTCCAGGAGTTTATTCATTCCAGCGTGTCTGGCTGGGGATCTGGTGTCACCTGAGCAGCCCGATGGCACAAGGCGGCAGAAACACAGGATTTCACTGTCAGAGGTTTGGAGGCCTCTGGCATCTCCAGCAGGGCTACCCCCTCTGCTTTAAATTAAGAGATGGGAAAAAGTTAAGCAGAGTTAAGAGATGAAGAAGAACAAAAAAAAGGGATGGGGCCACTCCTGGCTGAGGAGGAGAGCGAGGAAGAGGGTAGCTGCTCCCTGCCAGCCACTCGGATGATCACGTGCAGAGATCTGCTTTTGGCATAGCCCTCATGTTTGCGTGGCATGGGGAGGGGGTGCGAAATCAGCTCCCGCTTCCAGGAACCCTCCCAGCACAGGATCTGTGTCGGGGAACGGGTAAACATGACACAACTGCTGGCCTGTAACTCAATCAGCTCCCTGCGTTAGCTGCTCCCCGCCTGGGGACCTCGCTAGCCTGACGGCTTCTCAAGGTGTCACTGCATGGGACGGCGTGTCCCAGGGCATGGGCCATTGCTGGTGGAAGGGCTCAGAGTGACGGGAGGGATCAGAGGAGCTTGTACCAAGGGTCTGGGGACAAGGGGAGGGGTGGATATTCCTCGGGTGCAGCCCAGGTCCAGCTGCTGCTTGCAAACCCCCTCTGGCCTCAGCTGCAGGCTCCCAAAGTCAGAAATAGCCACTTGGCTGGGGAGCAAACATGTCCCCGACCTCCCTGTCCTGGCTGCGGGTAACAGCCTGCACCCATTCACAGATAACACCGTGTGTCCTGCCAGCACGTCTGCCTGCTCACAAAAATATATCTTGATGGGCTTTTTGCCCCCCTCCCTTCCCTGCCACTCGGGGAGGTTGTTTATTGCTGGGCATAGGGAAACCATGACCTCCGCTGCCTGTTGTCCCCCCGACATGTGCTGGCATGCCGCTGGAGACACGATGAGGGGACACCCGCTGCTGTGTGGGGATAATGACAGGGCAGGACACCGGGGTCCGGGTTTCACTGTGTCCCCTCAATGCAAGGGTGGGGGTGTGGGAAGTGGATTTTGCAATCACAAGTTATATACACGGATGGTTTCTGCTAACAACGTTGAGATGGGGGCTGAGTATTGATGAGCCCAAGTGTGAGACCTGGGGAGGTAGGAATGGGGGTGAAATTAGTTAATATGGTAGATGAGATTCTTTGTGACAAGGTTTAAAGGTGGACTTGGCAGCATTAGGTTAATGGTTGGACTCCATGATCTGAAAGGTTTTTTTATAACCAAAATTATCCTATGATTCTCTAAAGCTGCAAGGTGAGGATGGGGAAGAAAAGCTCCTGCTGCTGCTTTGGGGCTTGTCTGAAGTGGCAGAGAAGGAGATGACAAGGACAGCCTGAAGGTGAGATGCTCTCGATGGGTGGGGATGGGTCCCCCATGCCATGCCTGTGTCCCCTGCACCCAGCCTGGTCCACCTGCAGCTCACGGCTTTGCATGGGAGCGACAACAGGATGCTCAGAGGGCAGACAGGATGAGCTTAGCTGGTCTGGCTTAGCAAAGCAGGGAGCAGAGCCTACCCCCGCATATATTCTTCAGCCGAGACCAAGGAAGAGCAGTAAGAGCAGTATTTTTTTAATTTTTTTTTTCTCCCAGCCCTCAGCTTAATTTCTTTGAAGAAGGACACGGCCAGGGGAGGCAGGGCCTGGCCCAGCCGTCCTCTGCGGGAAATGGGCTGGGTTTCGTGCCACCCGCCGATTTATTTGTATTTTTAGAGCGTGCCACAGGCAGGAGGTCACCAAAGTGAGTGAAATTCCACCCCGGAATGGCTCCCCGTCCCTGTCCCACTCCTCGGGGACAAGCTGGAGCCAACAGCTGAGCCAGGGCTCAAGTGTCCCGGCAGAGGGAACGGGCTGGGGGCAGCTGGATGGGTGGGTGGAAGAGCAGGGGACCAGCAAGGCGGGGAAGAGGGCAGCCCTCCCACCGGTGTCCTGCCTAAAAGAGCCCCTGGCAGCCAGGGTCTGGCCGTGTCATGTTGGAGACCCCGTCCCAGGGCGGCATGGGGTGCCCGAGGGCTCTCGGTGCAAGTGATGTCAATGGAGGATTCATTTGGTAGAATGGTGGGTGCCATTCCCTGAGGGATGCTGAGACTGGGACAAACTGCGGAGGTGGAAAATGTCGAGGAAGGGGCCAGGGTGTATCCTGCTTGCTCAATGGAGTGATGAGTTGGCAATGTGGTGAGTCAAAAGCTGAGAAGTGGGAGAAAAACCTAGCAAACAGAAATGTGTGGGGGCTTAAAGTGGCACAGCACATCTCCCCAAGAATGTACCTCGGGTATCTTCTTCATCACCTCCAGCAACAAGGGATGCATCTCGCTAGGGCTTGGGCTTGACAGTGAGTGAGTCAAACAGACGAAAATTGTCACTTTATGACCTAAACCTGAAATAAAGAGGAAAAGCTGTCCCCTGGGATTCTGACCTCACCAGAAAGGGTAGCAAGAGATGCTCCCAGAAAGAGTCAGATCCTCACTTTTTAAGGCAAACAATTTGCATAGCAATTAGGGCAGGAAGCGCTGAGAGTCTTTCTTTTTTGAGAGCTGCTCTTCGGGAGGACTGAAACATCTTTCTCTGCTTTTTCTGCCAATAGTCTAGAAGATGATTTTCTCTGCCTGAGCTACCCAAGAGTCTGGAATCACCCAGTTCAGGTGGCCAGAGCACTCAGTCACTCAACCGGAGTGAATGCACCATGGTGCAGCACTATTTTTATAACTTTGTAAGGTTTTGTTTTGGTTTTAACTGGCTTTTTTTTTTTCTTCAGTCCATTGAAGTGAAGATTTCCAGGCCTATAGCAGTTTGCACAGGGCTTATTGGAAATTAGGCCAAGCTGTCGGTCTCTTGCATGAGGGATGAAGCAGCGTTTGGAGGCAGCAAAGCTGACAGTACAGCACGTGGCCAGAGGAGCTGGTGAGGCTTAAGGACACTCTTACTGCTTCTGCTGGGCTTTTCTCCTGCTCTCCTTTGGTCTCAGACTTGGGGACTCTTTTCAGAGATGTCTTTCCCTGGTGTGGTGGCACAGGATGATGTGATAAGGAGATGGTGGCCTGGTTCTGTTGGGCAGGAGATGCCCCTGGGTGTGCTAAGCCCCTTCTGTCTGTCTGTGCTGGGAGCAATGTGTTTTGTTGTTGTCCTTCCCTTTCCCCTCCTCTTTCCTCTTTCCCCTTTCCCTTTTCCTTTCCCCTTTTCCTTTCCCCTTTTCCTTTCCCCTTTCCCTTTTCCTTTCCCTTTTCCTTTTTCCTTTCCCCTTTCCTTTCCCCTTTCCTTTCCCCTTTCCTTTCCCCTTTCCTTTCCCCTTTCCTTTCCCCTTTCCTTTTCCCTTTTCCCTTTCCTTTCCCCTTTCCTTTCCCCTTTCCTTTCCCCTTTCCTTTCCCCTTTCCTTTCCCCTTTCCTTTCCCCTTTCCTTTCCCCTTTCCTTTCCCCTTTCCTTTCCCCTTTCCTTTCCCCTTTCCTTTCCCCTTTCCTTTCCCCTTTCCTTTCCCCTTTCCTTTCCCCTTTCCTTTCCCCTTTCCTTTCCCCTTTCCTTCCCTTCCCTTTTCTTTCCTTCCCCCTTGCCTTTCCTCTTTCCCTTCCCTTCCCTTTTTGTTTCTTTTCTTTCTTTTCTTTTCTTTCCTTTCCTTTCTTTTCTTTCCTTTTTCTTTTCTTTGTTTTCTTTCCTTTTTTCTTTCCTTTTTCTCTCTTTCTTTCCTTTCATTTCTTTTCTTTCTTTCTTTTCTTTCTTTTCTTTCTTTCATTTCTTTTATTTTCTTTTTTATTTTTTCTCCGCATCCCCCACCCCCCCGACCTTCTTCCCAGAAATTCATCTTTTTTTCCCCCAAAGCAGACTGTTTCCCTAACAGCAAGTGCCCAGCAGCCAAGTGCTCACTTGCTCTCCCTTCTACACAAAACTTTCCGCTTGTGCTTTCCATCCTTGGAGCAAGGGAAGCGCCTGCGGGAAACGTCTGCCCTCCTGTGTTCAAAGTCCCTTCCAAAGAAGAGCCAAGGATGCACTGACCTCACAGAGTAAATATTTTCCATGACATCTCCTTCCGACATCTCCTGTCAGGCTCTGGGTTTGCAGCCAGCCTGCCTGATGTGGGGAACGGGGCTGGATTCTGCCCTCTCCTTCCTTCCCTACACGTCCCCAGGCAACGTCACTGCAAATTAACAGCCTGAAGGTTTTAATAACCCCTCTGGGCCCCGCTCCAGGGACTCTGCTGGCAAACAAGGTGGCTCGAGGGCCAGTGCTGCTCCCTATAGATGCTGAATCCTGCCGGCATTGCTTGGATGGTTTTTCCAGCACCTCTAAACCACAGCTGTGGTTCTGAGCTGCTGCCGAGCCAGCCGGGATGCTGGAACCAGCAGCCTCAGGGCAGGTGTGAAGCATCTGTGGGCCAGAGGTGGGATGCAGGGAGGTTTGTCTTTTTTTGTGTGAACTGGGAGCAACTTGTCACCAAGCAAAGGCATCCTTGCTGCTCACCCAGCTGAATGGAAGGGGGTGGATGATACAACAGATATTTTCCACCTCAAGCCTCTTACTGCTCTTGTTGTTCCCCCATAGGCTTATTTCTCTGTGTTTTTCTCAAGGGGACAGTCACATCTGGCACCGATCAGCAGCTGGATTTACAGTGCAGATACTGCAGAGATCAGGACTTGTCAAGGTCTATTTTATTTGCAACCATAAAAATTCAGTGGTTTTCCCCCACTATTTGTTCACTAAGAGGAGATGCTGTGGTCGTTCTCCTGCCAAGGCTTTTCAAACCATGCGCATAGTCTCTGGAGAGGAGCAAGGGCATTTCATATAGGATTGGATCCCTTAGGATTAGGTCCCTACCACCCCCCTCTTGTGGAACATGGAGAAAACACAATATACTGCCAGAACTCATGCCAAGCATGTGGCACGCACCAGGCGGTGTCAAAAAACGCTCACGTCTGCCTCACAGGCAGCCCAGTGCCTTCTGCATTGGCTGTGTAGTGAAAAATTACCCCAGCAATTGGCTGTGGGCATTTCAGAGCCCTTTATTTCTAGGGCCACATCTTACCTACAGGTAAAAGTGCCTCTGCAGGTGTGGCAAGAACAGCTGTGCCCTTGCTCTTGGTCCCTCCTCCACAGTTCATGTAACAGATACCAGTGTTTCCCGGTTCTTCTGCATGGGAGAAGTGACATTCTTATTTATAGAGTTACTAGTGCTGGAGAGAAAATTAATACTAAATGTCTATTAACATATGCATCAAATGCGCAGGCTGCTTTCAATGAGCTGGAAAAGAGGGTGAGCTCATTTGCCTGTGCATTGAAGATGCACATGTTGCTGGCACATTTTTGCACCTATTTTTGTCTGCTCTTTGCAGGAGACGTATGCTGGCTCTTAAGCAAGGGCCACGCTCCTCCTTGCAAATACCGGGGTGGATCTCTGCTCCTGGGAAGACGGGCAGGCTGTTATGGTGCATCCCACCCGAAGGCGACAGCTCAGTGTCGAGGGAAATGGGGCTCGCTGGACATGGCAGCCTTTTGGGGGATGGTGTTGCATCATATTTCAGAGGCTGACACTCATCTGGATGTATGAATTTTGGCTTTCCTGGAGGCCTGGGTCTTCCCTGGGGCTGCTGCTCTGTCTCCTCACATTTCTGGAGAGGGGAAGCTGTGGCCAACCTCACCGCAAACACAAATTAGTTGTTATTGCTTTTTTTTTCCTTCTTTTTTTTGTTTTTTGTGTGTTCAGTTTGAACAATAAAACATCTGTCCATGAGCCCAGCAGCTGGACCAAAACGAAATGACGTTAGCATGAATTATCCTCTGGGATGAGGCGGCTGACAGGAGAATGGTGCAGATTTTCTTAACACTGCATAACAAATGAGAACAACAGCTTGGTTAGGTGCCTCGTGTTCCCTGAGAGGCTCCGAACAACCCGCCTGCTTGAGCAGTTTGGGCTGTTGTACATCTCTGCTCCAGGTACCAAACAGCAGCCGTGGGGTGAGTGCGGGATATGCAATAAAATAAACCCCATTTTTGGTGGAAGCACTTATGGATACTGCAGCAGCGAAGATTTTTTTCCTGAATGCACCAACCCAATACAAATACCCTGTTTTTAGAGCCAGCACGGAGAGTTCCAGCTGGGACATCATCTCTGGTGGGTGCAGGCAGTGGGATGGGATGATGCAGAATCACATTCCCTGGGTACAGAAAGGGGCTATTAACGGGGAGAAAGGAGAGGGAGCGTTGGAGCACAATGGCTCTGAGTTGTTGGCAGCCGTGACCTGCAGTCCCTGGCAGCACCTCAAAGCAGCTGCGAGGTGCCAGTCGGTGGTGATGCTTCGGCGCGTGATGCGGGTGCCTGACCCTGGTGTCCCCAAAGCCATCTGCCCTGCTAGCCGTGCTGGGGTCCATTTTACCTCTTACAGAACTGCATGCACAGAAAATATCCTCTCATCCCATCCCGAACAAGCTCACGAGAAGGTTATTTCCCCACGTCCCGGTAGTGCAGAGAAAAACTGTGACTGTGGGAAAACACATGGAAATTAATACAGAGTATCATTTTTATAAGTTACTTTATATTTAGTTGGTGCGTAAGTAATTGCAGTTTCCAACCGTGAATTTTAAATCATGATAACTAGGCCCAAGCACCTCTCATTCATCACAACAGGAACTGTTACAGTCAACACATTTTTGCCAGTAAGAACTAAGTTGGTTCATACCTGTAGTGTAAAAATCCATGCTTCAGGATTCGATGAACTCTTGGAAAGCATTTTCTGCACCCTGCTGGTTTTGGGAGAGTTTTCCTGCAGAAAAAAAAGCTGTTGAGATGCTTGAAGAAGTGGCAGTCAGTTGGGGAGGGGTCAGGTGAATGAAGCAGATGAGGCAAAACTCCGTAGCCCAATTTGTTCCGCTTTTGAAGCGTTGGTTGTGTGACGTGATTGGGTGTTGTCATGGAGAAGAATTGGGCCCTTTCTGTTGACTGATGCTGGGTGCAGGTGTTGCAGGTTTCGGTGCATCTCATCAATTTGCTGAGCACCCTTCTCAGGTGTAGCGGTTTCATTGGGATTCAGAAAGCTGCAGTGGATCAGACCGGCAGCAGATCAATAAACTGGGACCTTTTTTGGTGCAAGTTTGGCTTTGGGAAGCGCTTTGGAGGTTCTTCTTGGTCCAACTGCTGAGCGGGTTGTCGCCGGCTGTCATATAAAATGCACTTTTTGTCACGTCACAAACCGAAATGGTTTGTTGTTGTTGCGTAGAATAAGACGACACTCGAAAATGATGATTTTTTTTTTAATTCAGTCACCTCATGAGGCACCCACTTCTTGAGCTTTTTCACCTGTCCAATTCGCTTCAAATGCCGAACAACCATAGAATGGTCGATGTTGAGTTCCTTCGCAACTTCTTGTGTAGTTGTAAGAGGATCAGCTTTGATGATTGCTCTCATTTAGTCATTGTCACCTTCCGATGGCCGCCACTGCACTCCTCATCTTCAAGGCTCTCTGCTCCTTTATGAAACATCTTGACCCACCACTGCACTTCACATTCAGTAGCAGTTCCTGGGCCAACCGTATTGTTGATGTTGTGAGTTGTCTCCGCTGCTTTACGACCCATTTTGAACTCCAATAGCTCCAAGTTTGAACTCCAATCACTCGAATTTGCTTTTGTCTAACATAATTTCCATAGTCTAAAAGAAATATAAAATAAACAGCAAGTAATGTCAGTAGTAAAAAAAAAAAAAAAAAGTGAGAAAAGCGCATTAAAATGATGTATTATTAAAATGATGTATTATTAAAATGATGTATAACATTACCACATTTACTTAAGAATGTATTCCAGTATCAAACAGCCAATTTCAACAATGCAAAAACCACAAATTCCTTTTTCACCAACCTAATACCTGTACAGCCAGCTGCCTGAATAACTTAATGCAAGCTTGGAGAAATAATTTGGGCTGCTGCAATTTTGAAGCCTCAAAAATAGCTTTCCTGCTCCCCGGGGAGCTGTGAATTTGTAGGCCTGACAGCTTCCAGCACCCCACGGGTGAGGAGAAGATGCTCCTTGCAGAGGAGCTCCCCATGGGGCAGGGATGGGGGAAACAGTGCTGGTGTATCACTAACCCAAGTGATGCTTGTCACGATTCTTGGAAGTGAGTGTTTGGGGTGAGCAGCAAGGGAGAAAAAGCCTATTTAAGAATAACAACTTGTTCCAAAAACCCAACAGTATCAAGCAACCATTTCGTCTGGCTTCTTCATTCAATGTCACGGGTACCACCATGGGACAATGTACCCGTGATGGGCACGTGTCCTGGTCTCTGCTATACATCCGCACTCAAACACTGTGGCTCTTGTGGAAGCATCACATATCACTGCTGAGAAAACCCCACTGCTTGCCCGAGCCGTTTTACTCTAATCCCTTATTGCCTTTGGCGTCCGGCCTCGGTTAAATCAACAAGTCACCCTGGGCCAAAACCAGCCCAGGTGTCACGTCCGACGTGCATCGCCTCTCTGCTCCGAGTCTGGGCTCTGCAGGCGCTCCTGCCCTGGCCTCTCCTACCAGAAATGGAATCCAGATGGGAAAAATCCCCAAAACTTCACTCAGAGGGGACTTGGCAGAACTAGAAGGAAGTTTTAGCTTAAAAAAAGAAAAAAAAAAAATATCATTTTGTCCCAAAGCAACTGGAACTTACCCCAGTACATCTATTTTTTTGTAATTTCATGTACTGTACTTCAGTCTGTTTTCTCAAGCCTTACAAAAGTGAGTGTGTCGTCATTCTGTTTGCCTGTCTCTTCCCTCAGTAACATGCTGAATTAGCTGATTTTGAGTAAGTCTGGCAAGGACATTAATTCCTGGCCAATATTCAGGCTTTTCTGGCAGCAAGGGGAGCGATCCGGCATGCCCCGTGCAGGACAGGGACAGATGATGGCCTTAATAAGAAAAGCTTTTCCCCACTCCAAGGCTGGATTAGGGAGGAGTTTGTCAACCAGACACAAAACTTTTTAATGCCTCCGTTTCGGGGTGAAAAGGGCTGTGCTGAGAGCCCCAGGGGTACCTGTGGGATGGGGCTGCCACAACTCCAGGTATTTCTTACCTTCCCAGCTTGGAGACTGCAGAACCTTCTGGTGCATGGGGATCTGGAGGGATGGAGATGAGATAGAGCTCCCTGCACCCTGCCTGATTCGCTGGTGGCCTGCTTTTCCCAACTTGCTTCATAATCTTAAATAAAGGGTGTTTCAAAAAGATGGCCCCAATTTGAACTCACTTTACCTCTTTTTCTTGTCGGGATATATCAAAGACTGTGTTTTTGGGCCACCATTAGCAACTAATCTGGTTTACTAAAACTTGATAATTCATCAAACCATTTGTAAATTTTTGTATAACTGTAACACACTGCGAAATACGCTGTGAAATACCTGCTTTGAAAATGGGTCCACCTTTTTGAAACACCCTGTAATAGGACTCAGATAACTAAATATCTCTTGAGGAGCTGGCCCTTCATCCTCACACACAGCACTGATGCTCTGTCTCCCTCTAAGCCATCTCATGTCTCTTGCACATCACCCTCCCCTAGCCAGGGCAAAAAGAGCCCTGAAGAGCGTGGAACAGTGGGGAACAGGGTGTTGTGATCACCAGGCAAGCAGCCAGCAGGACAAGGCTGGAATTTTTTACAGCCATCTATGGATCATCACCCAGAGGAGGCTTTGGAGAGTGAGATGGGACAGAAGATGCTGAGCAAGGTGCAGGAGGAGCACGAGGCATGTGCGATGCAGCTGTCCGCCTAGGAAAAAGGACATCAGGGAGGCGAAGAAAAGGCAAAAGCACAACCCTCCACCTCCGGCTTGTTTGCGCAGCTCAAAATGTTCTAAGCTTTATCAGTGTTTGCACTTTTGCCACTGTTTGTGCTAGTTGCACTTTAAAGGCAATAAAGTCAAGCTTTGTTTGCTTACAAGGCAACCTTTTTTTTTTTTTCCGCCTCAGACAAACCAGCAGTTGCCCTAAAACACGGCACCACCCACCCCTGTAAGTCCTGGGCCTGCTTGGCTCTTGGGGATGATGTCCCTGCAGGAAAAGGGGCTTTATATGTGCAAACACATTGGGCTCATGCTGTGTATCACCCCACAGCTCTGCCTGCCAGGCTTTGCACTTCATGGGGGGCTGAAGCCAGCATCCCCCCCCACTTTCACATCTCAGATGGGTCACACAGCCCCAACTGGCCCTTTTCCAAATGAACTGGCATTGCCCCCAGCAAACCCTCTTCATCCCCACTAAGTCCCGGGGCTTACGGGAGTATGGGAGCAGTGTGGGGCTGGGTGCTGCTGATGGCGCCAGGTGATGCAGGTCCCACCAGTGATGGGAGGTGGCCTGGCGTGTGCCCAGCTGTTGTCCCCACACGCTGACACCACCTCCTGTGTGCTGCCTGTGACAGGCTGTCCCCATCCAGCGGGTTAAACATTAACAAGCTGGAGCCAGGGCAAGGCCAGAGGAGTGTCAGGAGTAACTCAGGGAGGGATGCTGTTTCTGGAGAAAGCAATGCTAAACGAAAGCGCCCTCCCCTGTGCTGCTCAGTGACCCTCTCCCTTGTGGCTGCTCCTCCATCCCTGCTCACAGAAAATCTCAGAAAATCATCATCCTCCTTGGCTCCCCACATGCTTTCTCCATCCCTGGATCTGGTTGAGCAGGGGCTTGCTGAGCTGCTCAGCCGAATATTCCACACACTGCCTACGGCTGCCCTAGCCAGGTGCTGTTGGGGTGTGTGCGAAGCCTCCTGGGGTGATGCCAGATCTGCTGCCCCCTTGCCAGCCCTTGGTACCCCTCCAGCATCCTTGTGATGAATCAGAGCCCACTGCAGACCCTGCTCTCCGCAGCCCCCAGGGCTCGGTGGCTGGAGGGCAACAGCAGCTGCCCAGATTTTCCTGGAAGGGTAACACTTCTTGTAACCAAGCCCTTGATTAACACAAGGTATTTTCTCTGCCCCACCTGGACAGACGTTGCCTTTTAAAAGAGCAGCCATGATGGCTCAGCACCAGAAACATGGTGTGAACAAGGTCTGCAGGGATGGTCTGTGGATGGAAGGGGCCAGAAAAGGCACAAACCAGACTGTTTTAAGTGGGGCTTAAGCTTGGGGAAAAAAAAAAAAACAAACCAAAAACAAACAACCCACCAAAAAAACAAAACAAAAACCCCACCAAACCTGTGGAAAATCAGAGCTCTCTCTGGGCTGGAAATAATGGCAGCACCTGAGTCTTCCTGACCCTTAAATGCCGGTGCTGTGCTGCAGTGCGTGGTGGCTAACCCAGCCCTCTCCTGGACACCGTCTCGCTGGGAAATTTACTGAATTTTGAAATGTCTCCCTGAGAAATGCAGAATTAGCTGTTTGAGGGGTGCGGCTCACAGGGGCCTGTTGGGCTGGAGGGGCTGCGGGAGGACAGCAGCATCTTGGAGTGGCTTTACAATGTGAGCTGCACTCCTTGGAAAAGCAAGAAGGAAATGCGGGAATTCTGTCTGCAAACCAGGACTGGAGCACAGAGAAGCCCTGAGGGAGACCAAAACACACATCCAACCACACTCTGGCCCTACGGCTGGTTTTGCCTGGTGTTTCATTTATTTTTTGATGGCTGCTGGAGTTACCCGTAAATAAAGTGAACAGCATGCCTGAGCCAGCTTTAAATCTGTGTGCTGTGTTTACTGAGGTGGCCATGAACGTTCAGGCTGAGGAAGGGGAAGCAGAGCTGGGACACAAAAAGGTGTATTGCTTAGAATCATAGAACCATTTTGGTTGGAAGAGACTCTTGAGATCGAGTCCAACCATTAACCCAACACTGGCACTAACCCATGTGTCCCTAAGAACCTCACCTCCACATCTGTTCAACCCCCCCAGGGATGGTGACTCCACCACTGCCCTGGGCAGCCTGTTCCAATGCCTGACAACCCTTTCTAGGAAGAATTTTTTCCTAATATCCAACCTAAACCTCCCCTGGTGCAACTTGAGGCCATTTTCTCTAGTTCTATCACTTGTTAACTTGGGAGAAGAGACCAACACCCTCCATGCTTGGTGCTTCCTGATGCCTCCTTGGCAGCCTGCGATGTGTCCGGTGCCACCTGCTCCCACCCAGCATGGCCTGAGCCATTCAGGTGGGCATGGGGTGTCCAGCACACGCTGGCACTCAGGGACCTCATCCTTGCCCAGCACAGCCTTGGCTGCAGCTTCTGTTTCCATCCTGCCTCTCCCGAGCAGCAATTCCGCACCTCCTGCCTCTGCCAACAGCTCTCCCTGGCTCACGGATCCAGGCCAACACTCCTTAGAGTCCTCCAGGCTGTGACAGTGCTAATTTCCCTAAAAAAAAACCCGTGATGCCAAGGTATTGCAGGCACCACAGCACGGTGCAAGCCCATGGGACTAATCTTGCCCCAGCTAGGGTGGGAGACACACTCTGGTCCCTGTAACACAGCCCGAAGCCTGCAGGCAGGGAGACAGGGTGACACAAACATCCTCGTGGTGCTAATTGCCGCCTGTAATCCCAGGATTATGTTTTACTGCTTGTTATATCCCTCTTACAGCTCCCAGCTCCGTCCCCTACCCCAGGCCAAACCAGAGCACAGCAGGCTTTGGTATCCTCCTAATTAAAAGCTTTTTTGTTGTTGTTTTACATTGCATTTTTAAATGCAATTTAAAACACATGACATAAAGACACAGAGACTCACGGTCTTCTGCCTCCCAGCCTCCAGTACACCCAACATGTCCCTCGGTGGGCTTGGTCCCTTGGGTGCCCCAGTGGGCTCATGCTGGACCCCCCCAGCACCATCACCTGGGCTGGGTATAAAGAAAGAGCCCAATTTGGCATGCACCTTGAGCTGCTGGGGGCCATCCTGCAGCGCTGGGCTTGGGCAGAGCAAAGCCCTGCTCATCCCATCTGCATCCATCAAAATGCCGGCACCTCCTTGGGAATGACTGTATTTCATCCCTGGATCCAGAGCTGTTTATAGAATTATCAGAGCTAGACAAATGCTAATTTTTGTTTCAGCAGACGCCCTGCTCTCTGGGCACCTTGTGGGAGATAAATCAATGACCTGGTAATCATATTTCTCTTCCCTCCTCTCTGCTGGGTTTCAAATAAATGAGTTTAAACTGGTGCCAGCTCTCTGAAGAGGCAATGCTGAGAGATGGGGAAAAAAGGGCAGCAGAAGGCTCTCCCAGCCCAGATTTGGGAAGGTTTCACCATGAACCCAGGTGCCTCCAAGGTGCTGCAAGGGACGGTGTCTGCTTATGGTCTTCCCTCTGCCCACCTCATGACAGACAGGGAGAGGGTCTGCTGAGGCCAGGGAGGTGGGACTGAACCAAACCTCTCACCAGCTTTTCAAGTTCTTCTGCAAACATCTTTCTGGTACCAGCAAAAGCAGCCATGCTCTAGCTTTTCTGCCTGTAGCTTTCTTGTTTTATTTGATTTTAATGGATATTTTTGTCCATTATGCGGCCAGTACCTAGAGCAGCTCGTTTGGGAGGATGCTTCATCCATACGCAGATCTCCATGGATAGTATAAAAGCATAAGGGGACTCGGGGTACACAAATGTGGGATTTGATTTATATCCATGCTGTGGGCAAGATTTTAGGATCTGCTCAATACAGGCTTGGAGGCTTTTAAAAGGCTATTGAGGGTGTCTTGCCTGCAGGTCAAGAGTCCATCTGAGCTTTGCTTTCAACAGAGCAGAACTCATCAGGAAACTGCAATGCAAAGTCACACAAATGTCTCTCTAGAGCAGGGGTGAAGTAGTGGGGGGTTTTTACAGAGCTTTGTGTTTTCCTGCCTGTCTGTACAGGCAGTAGACTCTTCAGTCCACAGGTGTTTTGGCTATAAAAAAAGAAAAGGGGGGGGGCAAAAAAAAGTTTGCAGAGGTTCCCTAAAGCATGAGACCAAGGACAAGTGCTCACCTCATGACAACAGCCACCTGCCTTGCTGCTTGCTTGGTTTGGCCATGCCAGTTAACTTCTCAAGTTATGAAAGGTTTAGAAAGCACTTCTGTAAAAAAAAAAAAATAACAAAAATCCATACATTGATATATTTGCATAGCAGTCAATGGACATGAGCATCAGTTTTCAGCTCAGAAAGGCCATCAGGGTGGGTTCCTGCTCCCTCTTCCTCCATGTGACAAAAATTGTTCAAATTCTTCTCATCTAATAGCCAGCTAGCGGTCTTGCGCTCTGTCGGCTGAAGAGCAGATGCAGCCCTGGCAGGCAGTCAGAAAACCACTAAATGAGCAAGTTTGTCTTCTGCTTCTCGCATCCGCACCATTCCTCGGTGCTTGCAAGTGCGTGGTGTAATCATCCTCCGTTTGTTTTTACGGCTTCAGCCCCAGAATAGATGGGAACAGAAGCTACAGTAAACTCTGCTCCTGCTGCCAGGAGCCACAGAAAAATGGAGACGAGCAGGGGGCAGTTACTACTCTGTCCTTTGGAGCTTTCTCTGTAAAGCACTTAATAACCAAGATACCCCAAATCAAGCGTAACAGGTGCCAAATGGCAAAGGTGCCTCTAGATAAACTCTTCACTGCAGAAAACACTTACAGACATTTGCTGTGGTCTGAATATCCATGAGTTCAGCCCACTTCTCTGGCTGATTTATTTCACCAGCTAAAATACATCACCCTTCCTGACTTCCCATCAGTTGGAGAAGAGAATGTGTGGAAAGCAAGCAATATTTGTCTCTACTCAGAGTACTATAGCCCAAAGAGCGTGGGAGCATTGGTGAGGTTGTCAGACACCAACCGCATTCCCCCAAAACATAATCTGCAATGGCACAATGTGCAGCAGCACAAAGTAAAAGATCTCTTATATGGAAAAGAAAAAAACACAACACTTCTTGCACCAGCAATTGGAAAATTATTAAAGAAAAAACTTGTTTTTTTCTTTTTAGATTATTTATGCAGTTCCCCTGGTACCTGGGCAGTGACAGTGTGTTGGTGTGACCCAGGCACTGGAGGGCATGGTGCAAATATTGCATGAACAGAAGGCAGAGGGCCCCTCCACTCTTACCTTTGCACATCGCTGGTTTATGCCCCTCTCCCTCTTCCAAGGTACCACCACGCTGCTGCAGACTACCACTTTGGTTTAACTCTCCATCACTTTCCCACCAGGAACAGGACAGCACAGGCAGTTTGTTCATCTTCCCACCTCAGCCAGGCAACCATGCAACCTGCATGAGTAGGCTTGGCATGCCGAAAGGGAGCTGTTTGCAAACAAACACAGCCAATTTCCTCATCTCCTGGTGATTTATCTGCACAAGGAAAAGCTAAGCTCAGCCTTGACATCCTGCTTTTTATTCTACTTGGTTTTCCAGCCAGGCGAGACGGGGCCCGAGTTCAACGAGCCAAGGTCAAGACCACAAATCAGGGCTCAGTCTGCCCAGGAGCCTCCCGGCCAGAGGCTCCTCCAAGTGATTTATTTTTCGCCTGCTGTTTCTTTATTTTTAGTGCATGTGCTGCAGTTCCTCATTACTTCCAAAGAGCTTATTTGGGACTCCCTGTCCCCATGCTGAAGGGTCAGATGTGGCCTTGCGGGACGGGCTGGTCCCTGCTCTGCACGGTGCAGTGGGGCTGGAGGATGCCCAGGCTGTCCAAGCAGCTGAGGTGCCTTTGCTCTTCCAACTGCCATCCACAAACAGTCAGACACCCAGGAAAAGCCGTTTCTTTCCTTTGCATTGGCCACAGCAAAAGTCCCCAGCATCACCTCAGAGCCAGTTTTTGGCTCCACCAGACCACATCCCTCCCCAGCACTCAGGCGGCTCTGGCATGTGAATTGACACTGCTGTGACGAACAGCTTCCCCCGGTCACTCACCCCACAGGGTTCCAGCCCCAAAGACAACCAAGATATTACAAAGAAAGCACTTTATAGACTTCTTTTTTCCAGTTCCTGGGCTTGCAGGGACTGATGGCCATGTAAACTGCCCCCTCTTCAAGCAGAAGGGTTTAAGATCTTCTCCCTAGCCCGGTTCCTCAAGATCAGAAGATTCTGGTATGCTACACTGCTATCAAACATAATTTGAGGTGCAGGGAGGTGGGGTTTCTATTTGCAGTGCTAAATGCTGCCCTGCAGCAAGGAGTCACCAAGGGCCCCTGGAAGCGCTTGTACCGATGGGCGATGCTCCACTTTATCCAGAGTTACTTTGACCTACAGGGTCCAAGGCTCCAGCCCTTAAAGCTGTAACTTGACTCAGCAGCCCTATAAATATGACCAGAGCACCCTCTAAATATGACCAGAGCAAAACAGTAACAGTAACTGCAGTAACAGTCGTTTAATCCAGTTAAATATAATGACTATAATCCAGCAGATTAGCTGAACACGGATGGGGAGAAAATACTAGAGCACATTGCCTGGCCGGTTCCACAGCACGTGGAAAGCAAGCAGGAGGGATGGGAGCAGCAGGGAGGAGTGGGCAGAGCAGAAGAAAACCTGACCCCCAAGCAGAACGGTGCGAGGGTTGGGCAGAAACTCTCTGTGTGCCATTTTCCAGAGTCATCTTTGTGACCCTGGAAACAAGCACCTGGAAGAGTGGGTGCATCATGAGTTTCGAATGTAAGGCAACCCTGAAAATGCAATAAATATGTTTGTATGTGCATCCACACGCCAACCTTCATGCCTCTTCCCAGTCTGACACCCAGACATGGTATCTGACTTCTGGGATATATCCTGCACCAGAGGCCCCAACAGAATCCCGTCCAACATGTCATTCCCAAAGTTCACCTTCCTGCTGATGTTATTTCCCTCTCTGATCCTCCTGCCCTGCTCAGACTGGCTCATGTCCGAAGGTTCATGGCAAAAGATGCCAATCAGAAGGGCATGGGAACCACGGGGCTTACAGCAGTAATGTATAGGTCATACTGCAGTGGGTTTGAGTTCAGGGGGTGGCTGGAAAGGCAGTTTAATGACATATGAAGGAATGGGCAGCATGAGATACTGAAACTGAAAAAAATACCAGCCTACCACTAAATAATTTATTTCTGACTAAGCATGTCCTGCAGTCAATAAATCCTTCTTCCAAAAGATTTAGTAAATGCCCTGCTTTCCCTATACCCCCAAACCAGACACTCCTGTGTGAAAGGTCCATCTACCCACATCCTCCATGCTGCAGCAAATAGATGGGAGCTGGTGCCACGGTCATCCTGGTGGGACCATCATGCTGTTGGCCAAGGAGAAACAGGGAGCAATGTCCCAGGAAGATCGCCACAGCAAGGCATGGGGATGGAGATGGGGAGGTCTGCTTGTCCAGCTTCCAAGTTGCTTTGCAAGAGAACTGGGATGGAGATAAGAAGTTGGTGCAATGAATGTGCAGCAGATACCAC
Source organism: Streptopelia decaocto (assembly GCF_964273445.1). Lineage (NCBI taxonomy): Eukaryota > Metazoa > Chordata > Aves > Columbiformes > Columbidae > Streptopelia > Streptopelia decaocto. Next base: position 7,926,024 of record NC_138659.1, on the reverse strand, counting down.
ACACACCTTGGATCCTGTCTTGCTTCCAGTTCCTGGAGGAAAATGGTCCGGCAGACACTGATGGGATCATCCCCCATCTGCTGATCAGTTTCTCGCAATCCTGCTTAGCCTATAAATTTGACTCAGCCTCACAGCTGTGGACAGCAGTTTGCAGGCCAATGGGGCAGAGCCAACATGCTTATTCCAACCTTTCTTTGTGCCTGCGTTGGAAGGAAAGAAACGTGAGTGGTTCCTTTCCCTGTGTGCACTGAGTGGGGAGGTTGTGCAACGCCATGGGACGGTGGTGGCCTCAGAAATACCCCTTAAAAGCCAGAGCAAACCAGAGGCCCTTCAGAGCAGGCATCCAGGGCTCCTGGCTGCTTCCTTGCTTTATGCCTCAGCTTTTAACAGATTTCAAAGCTCTTGGCACCACCTCTGAAGGGCCACAAAGACCCGGTCCTGGGAGAAGGCTGCGGCTAGAAAAGCACGTGCTATATCACTCCTCTTTGCTGGAGGATGGCTGGGAAGAGGAGGCCCAGGAAATGAGGGGGTATTTCATGTTGACTTTGCAATTTGGTGTGATGCCAGAGTACTCGGCAGTGAGGGAGGAGGGGAAGATTATCTCTGCTGCAGAGAAAACTGAGTTGCTCCGCGGGGGAAATCTCCTCTGAAATATATAAACTGATGGGACGGTTTCACTTGATGTTCTGGACTGGTGTGGTGTGCCTGTTTTCTACCACGGGAGTTCTTGGCAACATCCGATACAAAATCCAGCTCTTGAGCTGTTAGCTTGGCTGATATTTTCAACTGCAAGCTGTAGACTGAGTCTGTATCCTACACTGTGCTATCATACAGGATATCCTATATATTTTACTTCCATCCTACTTCTCACTAAAGCCCAAGTCTGAGGGAGCGGGTGCTCAGGATGACCAGTTTGCCCAGCAAATCTTATAAACATCCCAGGGGCAAACAGCCCCTGCCCCTTCCCTGGCCTTGCGCCCATGGGTGAATCATAGAATCACAGAATAGTTTGGGTTGGAAGGGACCTTCCAAGCTCATCCAGTCTAACCCCTGCCATGAGCAGAGACATCTTCAGCCAGCTCAGGTTGCTCAGAGCCCTGTGAGTTGATGGATGAACCTCAATCAAGTCTACCAGCAGACCGTTATCTGTCCTTCCTATCTGACACCAGTCACCCTCCCAGCTCTGCTTCTCAACCTGTCATTGCTGGTGGGGCCTTGGCTGCTTCTCTGTTACCTTTTGTGTCCACAGGTGTAATTCAGAAGGGCTGTGAGGGTTAAAGCTTGAGGCTTGTAAACTTCTAGCCACTTCTGGAGGTGTGCAGAGCCAGGAAGCAATGGCGGTGCTGGTTATCTGTGCAAAGTATGTGCTTTTCAGGCCAGATAGAATTCAGTGGAGTCAATGAGAAGGGCAGATGCTGAGGACAGATGAGGGAAGAGGGAGTCAGGAGAAAAAGACTGCAAAGTAATTTGAAGAAATAACACCCATTCATCCATAAGGTAGCCTGTCCCAACCCTGCGGGGGGAAAATCCCACGTGGCTGAGCTGGGACAGGAGAGCTGTCACAGGACACCCCGAGCTGCTCTGTGCCCCCAGGCGCCAGCTTTCCCCATCCTACACAAACAGCTTGTGCAAGAAGCCCCAGGCCCAGCCTCTCCCTGGGGTGGAACACCAGGAGCACACAAGGGACATGGTGTCCTTGCCAGCTCCTCCCAGCCACCCCCCAAAGACTGGCACAACTTTGCCTGCTGTTCCCCAGGATTTCTGCAGTCCAAGCTGCATTCCTGCAGTTTACCCAGTGCCTGTGGGACCCAGCCTGCCTGCTCTTCATTTGCAGTAATTGCCATTTTCTCCCCAGCCATTTAGGGCCCCTGGAGCCAGGAGGATGTTTGTCCCACCCTCCCTTCAAGCCGATGCTGTGTAATGACACCCAAAACAACCAGGGGAGCATGACACATCTCTGGAGGTGCCTGCAAAATGTTTGGATGTCAGGACAATCCCATCTGGCTGGTGGTATTGCTGGCAGCAATTTTCCTTGGCAAGGTTTGCCTTGGTAATTTCCTTTCCCAAAAAAGTGGCAAGCCGTGTGGTTACCTGGCCTCCTTCTTTCCACCTTTTGCAACAAGGCCCTCATTTTGTTGAGTTCCCACAAGAATTTGATCGCATTAAGCCAATACGGTCCTTCCTGGGCCAAGGCTTCAGCAGGATGCAAATCAGCAGAGCATCACTGCCATCAACTCAGTGACACTCCTCCGACTCTCATCGGGCATTGCTGCATCTCAGCACAGCTCTGCATCTGAGCAGGCAGCATGGGACACATTATACTGCCTGACCTGCTGCTCTCAGGTCCAAACACACATCCCTTCTGTCAGGGATCACAGACATCACCAATACCTGCTTTTAAGTGCACCTTGGCAAGCTCATCATAAGGTGTTGCCCCTCGACAAGCTCATCATAAGGTGCTACCACATGAACATGCCAAAAGAGACCAAAATGTGTTTAATTATTATTTTGCAGGCAGTAACTGTGTGGCTGGCTAAGCCCAAGGGACCTGCAAAATGCTCTTACGCATGGAGGAGGCACAGGGACTGGCAACTCCCCTGCAAAGCAGCTGAAGTCACAGAATCATTTAGGTTGGAAAAGACCTTTAAGATCATCAAGTCAAACCATAAAAATCCTTCAGTTAAATCCACCGAAACACGGTGTCTTCAGCGTTTTTATCCCTGCACCTACCCCAGCTGCTTCCCAGGGAGGTTTGGGGGGCAGCAGGCTGGAGCCCACCTGGCAGCCGCTACCAATCACCCCCAGCACCCCAGGACTGCTGGATTTACACCAGCCCAGCCTCCTGCTCTGCAAACACAGCAGCTGCTGCACCCATGCAATCAGAGAGAAGGAAAAACAGTAAAGCAAAGAGGAGGGGGGTGTGGAAAAATCCCTATGGAGCAGGCAGGAACGCCTGAAAACCTCTGCTTGGACCTGGGTAGGAAACCCTGCTTTCCTTGCTCTGCCCCCCCTCCTTTCTCTTACCCCTAAAAAAAACGCTGATCTGCCTGCGATTAAAAACAAGGCTTCCTTGAGCAGCAGTGAAATCTCATCTTACTTTTTTTTGTTTTTCAGGGGGGTGGGTAGGCTGTGTTCCTGGGAAAGGACGGGGGCTGCCTCCGAGCTCCGACCCACGCCTCCCCCCCTCCCGGCCCCGAATTAAAAAAACAAGCGATTCGGGAGGAAGAAGAGGAGAAGGAAAACATGTTGTTCCTTGCAACCCTACCAGCTCCTGCCCCTCGCATCCCGGCAGCGGAGGCCCTGGCGTGTTGGCAGCCTGCGGATTGGCCAGGGGGGGTGGGAAAAGGAGCCCAGTTTGGTGTTACTGGGCGGACTTGGAGATTTTTTGGGGGATGGAGGGAGGGGGACCCGCACACACGCGCCTGCGTCGGGAAGGGAGCGTGCACAGGGCTTGTTTTGTGATGCTGGATTCCAGTTCGCCTCCGCCAGCGCGCTGGGACACGGCGTCAGCTATTTTGTGTCTCACCACGGTGATAGGGAGGGACAGGGATGGCAAGGGGGGGTCCCCTGGGCTCTAGGGTTGGTGCTGGGCTACATGGTGCCCGGCTGAATGTCCCCATTGTGCTACCGGGCGGGGGGGGGGGAGTGGGAAGCGCTGCCATCACCCTTCTGCACCCCCGGCACCCTGCCAGGGCGGGGGACCCCGGGAAAGGGGCCGTTCCCCCAGGGGAATATTGGGGGGGAGGGAGGGGGAAAGGAGGGGGGAATAGGAGGGGAACAAGAAGGAAAACAACAACAACAACAAAGAAGAACAGGGTTTGGAAGTAGAAAATGTTACCGTGCAGAAAGGGGATTGAAAGGGAAGGGAAAAGCGCAGCCAACCCCTTTGTCTGCGATGCTTGGGCATTAAAAGAAAAATCGCTTTTTTTTTTTTTTTTCCAGAACAGTAAAAATATCCCCCTGCCACTGCTCCAAAACGCTGATTTCATCCCAAAATCTGCTTTTGTGCAGGTGGCTGGTCTAAACTAATGCCAGCGGGGAACACATCAGGATGTTTCACCTGGGTACTTTTGTCCCCAAATGCTACCTCTGAGCTACCCCTGTGCTTCACCACTGTGGCTCTCCCCATGTCCGACCCCCCAAACTTTCCCTTCTCCTGCCAGGCAGAGACATCCTGGGCACCTACACTCACCCTGGCCACGTGCACCAGCCCAAAGAGCCTGGGTTCGCCTGGACAACATCTTCTCCATCACCAGCGCGGACTGAGAACCTCCAGAGCTGCTCAGCGCTCCCACACTGCCTGACAGCACAAAATTAAACCCGAAAGCAGGAGACAAAAACTTAAATGGCAGCAGGAAAGGATTTTTTTCTTCCTTCCTTAAAATGTGTGAAAGCCAATTGATTTCTCTAGGCCAGAGCCCAAGTGCAGAAATCCTTTTCCAGCTCGCCGTGCCAGGTGCCTGCTCCATCCTCCTGCGCGGGGGGCTGGGACTCCTCTGGACAAAGCCTGTGCTGAAGGAAGGATGCAGGAGTCGAGGATCCCTGCATGGAACCAAGAGGGGCTTTTCCCCCCAAAAGTTACCTTAACAATCTTAGAAAAAATAAAAGATACTCTGGAGGAATGTTTGGAAGAGCATCTACATGGCTTCAGGGCCCTGGTGCTGTGTCACAGGGTAACGTGGGCTGGTAGGGCCCTCATGTTGGTCTTCACGTGGCAAGTTATGGGGCTGGCACCCATTTGGCTTTTTTATATCTTAATTTTGCTTGCTCATTAGTATGCAAACCAGAAGGTCTACTGCCCCATCCTGAGCAGGGGGAATACAAATAGGCCCACGGGGTTGGCTACCATGGAAGCAAGCAGGACTTGCTGCATGTGAACAAGAGGGGAAACCCATCCTTGTTCCAGTTTCCTAGTGCTTATTATGTGATCTTTGCATTAACTAATAGGCTTTGACAACAGGAGGAACACACACTTATTCATTAGAGTAGCACCTGCAATTACAGCACTGGTGGGGAATCATGCAGGCTGTGGAACATGAAGTTTGCCCAAAGCCCAGCATTTCACAGACAAGTGGATGGAGGACATTTTTCCACCTGGGGGAGACCAAATGGGGCCCACCACACCCCCTGAGGGCGTATCTCACCTTCCCAGGGCTTTGCTTACTGACCCCACTGTCATAAGCATGCAGGGTCTGCCCTGGCCACCCAGCAGAGTGAGGCACGTTCCCAGTGGCCATCAGCGAGAAGATGGAGCAGGTGACAGCAGCTTGCAGGCCAGTCTGGAAGACGTAGCCCTGGGCACCTCTGAAAGGCAAGCAAAGCCCAAGACAAAAGCCTTTGGAGAGCCGCGCTCATTAGACAAGAGGGTGAGGTGTTTTTCACTTGCGTGATGTGAGCTTCTATTCATGATTCCTCATTAGGACTCAAATGACCTGTGGACCCAGCCCAACTTTTGGTTGGCAGCATTCATGCTCCTATCAGCTTGCAATTGTCCACCGGGCAGGTCACTCCAGACAAAAAAGAATTAAAAAAAAGCCTATGCAATTATAAACCAGGTCCTTCCTTGTGTTCAGCCTCAGCTCAGGGGACACTCTCCTAGAGTGACCCAAGACACTGACCTGGGCCTTCTGTTCTCTTCCCATTCACTCCACAGTCTGGCCAAGGCCAATACCAAGGGATTTTAATTAAAACGCCTTTCCAGCCACAGTGGTGGGCATTTTGTCTGTTAATTGCAGAACAGACAACCTCTCAACAGACCAAATGACTGTCCAGTTGGCCAGTATACCCTTCCCAAGCCAAGAGTTGGGAACATTAGCACCAAGCACAAGAACGGTCTTTGATAGTAAGGACACATACAAAACATGAGGTGAGCGGTCATCATCTTCATTAGGAGGCAAAAATGAGAAGAACATTTTCTTCTACCGGGTAGGGGTGGAAACTGGGCTCAGAGCCTGTCTCTGCCGTGTTGAAAAACCAAGATGGAAGAAGGACAATCACGTCTGACCCTCACATTCATTTCACCCTTGAAGCAAACAGGACAGTGGATTTGCTTTGCACTTGCTCCACTCCAACATCTTCCAGGGAAAGGATGATCAGATTTGTACCCACTGTTCCAGGGGAGGTTTTGGTGGCTCTTGCCATGAGGATTTTAAGGTCAACAAAGAGGCCTTGTCATGAAAGTCCCCCAATGGATGCATCTGCCGTTTGCATGACTGCGTTCAGGCAGTGGCTCAGAGGTACTGTGTGAAATCAGTGGACAGTCCAAAGTCCTCCTCTATCACCCCTCCAGGCAATGTGAAGTCCTATCTTATTATATGTTGTTGCTCCTCAAGCTCAAAGACCTTGTGTTTTATACTGATGAGCTTTGTATCATTGTTGTCACTTCCATCTTCCAGATCATCCAACCAGAACCTCCTCTATACTGTTGATACCCTTGAGCTCTTCCTCAGCCACCCATCTCAGTGTTGTTCTTCTACTTTTTTGGGTCATTCACAGAAATCTGAAACAAGACACCTGGGGAGCTCCAGGGGAAACCTTCCTTTCTGCATGATGCAACACCAGCCATGGCCACCTGATATGCAGGTAGGCCAGACCCACCTTCATCCCACTCTCCAACCACATGCAGATCATTCCATTCTTCAAAAATCCATTCTAGACCTTGCAGCCTTTCCTGAATGACAACAATTTGGCTTCTCCAGTGCTATCCAACCATCCACAGCAAGGATGGGCATCCTCTGCATCAGAGGACAGGTTTTGCTGAAGATGTCAGAGATGAAAGGAACCTTCCACCTCTGGCATTTCTCTCTGAAAACAACCCAAGGCACACACGTGGTAGACTTGGCCTGTCTTTGTTGAGCAGCACCCAGCTCCTACAGCGTGGACAAAATCCACACCAACCTTGCAGCAAAGAGTGTATTGTCGCTTGCTGTAACAGCCCACCTGGGGTGGACACCGCTCAGTTGCCAAACCCTCCAGCCATCCCCTCATTAGGCTGATTACCTGCCAACTTAACTGCAGCCTTTCCTTTGGGAGAAGCTCAGAGACACTGCTCCTACAGAGCAGCAGAGATTTGGCAGTATGATGGGAAGCTATTGGTAATTAGAGGGATATTTTTATAACCTATAGTTAAATCAAGAGAGTGGATCTAGGCATGCAAGAAGCTGTGGTGTATATCTAAAGCGTGCTGCTCATGCTCCTCACAATTAAACATCCTCATTAGCACAATTCACTTGGCAGACAGGAAAACCCCAGCTTCTGTTTTCATGGCAGAAGCAAGGGCTTCTGCAAGGGCTATAGCTTCAAACGTGACACAATTTCAAGGGTGTCCTGGTTGGTTGGCTTGCTCAGAGTTTAAGCCTGGTTTTGCCTGTAGTGGTTAGCACAGAAAAACGCTGTATTCTTTAGTGGTGGCACAAAAAAACTCACCTTGAAGATAAACAGATATCTCTTCTCCATTTCTAAGCATGGTATATGCTTCAGGAAGCCAAATCTTCATCTTTCCTCCCTTAAATCATCACCAGCTTTCCCCTGGAAAACAATGTGAGTGTATTTGTAATTGAAAACAAACTGGTAAGGAAAGTTTTCATTTTCAAATGTTACAGCCTTGCTGTTTGGAAACTTTCTCTATTTCATGGTCGCCTTTCTAGCCAACTCACATTTTTTGTTTCAGTCTTTACAGCCCCAGCCAGGCACTTCTGTGCAGAGCTGTTGTTAGCGTGTCATGGAGAGCAACACATACCTAAGGGAAGGAGTCAACGTTTGCTGGAAACGGGCCTGGCTGAACTCCCTTTCCCCCCTCCCTAATCCAAACGGCCCCCAGCTTTGGAAAAAGTTTGCCTCCAACTCTGAACTCGGTTGGCCCCAACTGCTAAAAATAGTCGGAACAAAACCTCCCGGGCCAAATGCCCTGAGTGTTTAAGAAAGCTTTGATCCCGTGCTGCTTTTTAAGAGCTTGAGCCTTTGCAACTCATGCAGCTTGAGCCCATATTGTGGCTCAAAATGGGGCCAGGGAGACCCAACCAGCAGGTTTGGAAGCAGCAGGGTGTCAAGCCCTGTGTGCACCCCAAGCGTGGACCATCCTCATCTCTCCCATGGTGAACCAGCATCAGTGCAAGACCAGAGGACGAGGCACTGAATTGGAGCCACGATAACCTCCTTGATCCACGGACCACCCTGAGGAGAGCCATCAAACAAATCATCCTCCTCGTCCTCCTCGCTTCCAGCCACCGCATCTGCTTTCCGTCCCATTGTCCTGCGGGCTGAGGGTGCTTTGCTTCCCCTCCCACTGGGTGTGCCTGGCTCGTGTGCCTTGGCACCGCTCGCCTTGGCCAGAGACAGAAGTGGAAAGACACAAACATCAGGAAAAACAAAACAAAACAGAAAAAGGGGCTGCTCCTGCAGGATTTCCAACCCGTCAAGCCCAGAGTGGGAATCCTACAAGAAAGCCAGCTCTCACAAAACCCCAGGCCAGGCAGTTTGGATAAGCGGCCTCAGGGTTTGCATCCACACCTCCTGCCAAGATCCCGATGGTTCTGGAGGATCACAGCTTGGGTGCTTGCAGGGGTGCTCAGCACCCACAAACTGGCTGCTGGAGCAGGTACCTGGGCATGCTACTCCTCAAGCATGGGGGGGCAGCCCCACGTACCTCCCCAGCCTTCCCCGACCCCAGCCCTCACACAGTTCCAGCCACCAGTGTTGTTCTTCCCATCTGGGCACAAGAAAGGGACCCTGAATGTCAGCCCAGCCTGGTTTTCCAGGCCCAGTGCTGCAGTGGGCAGCACCTGCCCTTCCCACCTCTGCATTTCCAATGGGATTTTACGTGCACGACTCAGAGTTCCCAGATCCTGGCCAGGAAAACAGCTTTCTGCCCAGGTGGCCTTTTCCCCACCAAAGCTCTTCCTTTTGCGAGCAGAAGTTGGCAAGGACAGACAACCAGGACAGAGGTGCAGCAACAAACCATCCTCCTTTCACGCTGCTTCAGCAGCGATAGCATTTCTGAGGAGTTTTGCTGCAGCCTCGCACTTGGTCAATGCTTTTTCCCAATCAAGTGACTTCAAAGTGGTTGCAGGACACTTCGCTGCAGAGCAAACTCCACTTGAAATGCTTGGAAGTGTTTCAAACCCCAACAGCGAGGGTTTGCTCCCTGCCTTCTCACCTTGCCCTGCAGCAGCCTGGCAGCAGTAAAATGGTGGAAATTCAGGGGAGCTGGCATGGGCTTGGGCTGGTGTGTCTCTGGGGAGCCAGCTTAGCTAATCCTGCGTTGGGAAAGGGCTGAGGTCAGCCTCATTGCCCTCTGTCACTTACAGGCATCAAGCGCAGGGGCACGAGAGCCTGGAAATTCCTCCTTAGGGGAAGTTATAAATAAAGCAGCCCAGCTTCAAGGGAGCAGAATAACCTTACGTGCAGAGCCCGTTGCAGAGAGGACCAGCATTCAAGCCCCTCCTGCTCTGCTGTGTCCCACAGTGTGTCACACGTGGCTCGGTCCCACCACTTGGGACTGTGCCTTGCAAGGTAGCCAGGTCACAGCAAAACCCTTGCAGGGGACACACGGTGTCCAGCCTGGAGTCACTTCTGGAGCACCCACCCTCGGCTCTCCAAGGCCATGGGACTTGCTGCCTGAGCCCTACTAGGGAGCTTTTCCCCCTTTCTCCTGCTCGTTCCTCACCAACACCACGAGGCAACCCTCACCCAACCACAAAAATGCCTGCAGCACCCAGAAACCCCATGTGGGTGGGCTCCCATCTACGCCCTGTATCCCAAGCTCGGGTGGCAGCTCCCCAGGAGCAGCCGGAGGGGACGGGCTGTCCCGCAGGGAGTTTGGCAGCACACCACCTCGGAGGCGAGGGCTGGCTTAGGGCTTTGTTTTATGTCCTGTTTATCCCACCGAGAGAAACAGAGGAGTTCAGTGTGCAGGAATCTCGCGCCCTCGCCCCGCTCCCCCCAGCCGCATGAAAGCTGCTGAGCAAACAGGAGAAAAATCAAAGGCGATTGCAGCCCGCTGGGTTTCCGCACCGCCAGCCCCGCTGCCAGCCCTTACATAAGGCGCTGGCTCGGCCCAGTGCTATGCTTGGGGCTTTTTTCTTGTAAAATAAGCAGCTGCCCAGCCGAGCCTCCCTGGGACCCTGCAGCTGTGCTACCCCCTTTGCTCATCGGGGAAGACCCTTCTCCTGCCTTCTCGCCAGCCTGTTGGGTTTTATTTCCCCCCTGTCAAACAAGATGTGAGACTGGGCAGCCCCTCAATACAGAACCATCCGACATTCAGCTGGTTGTGACAGTCAAGCTGGGCTGTCCCCATGGCATCCTGCAGTCCCCAGACTCAACGTAACACAGTGAGCTGCCACCATCCCATCCTGTCCCATCCCCTTCAAGACTCAGAACTGGGGTATGTTACCTTCTCCCACTGAGAAAAAGAGATGCTTTGACCCAAATCTGAGCTCTGTAACATCAGACCTTGCTGCTTCTCTCTGCCTCGCATCCAGAGCACCGCAGAGGTGGTCACAAGAGGTTCGGCACTGGTGACGTGGGTCTGTGTCCTCTCCACCAAGAACAGCCTGAAGGACCAAACTGCCCCTGCCTTTTGTAAGGCCATATTCATCCTGTCACCTTCAGCTGTCAAGCAGTCCCCAGGCATAAGGGTGTCCCCAAACACAGGCCCTGCATGGGTTGAAAGGACTCATTTCCCCATCTCTCCTGGGCATGACCTTTCAGCGGAACAGGTATGAAAACCCTGGGGATATAAAAACAACCAGGAAAGAATATTAAATTATCTATATACACACCCCTCACCAGTCCCCCCACCCTGTGAGGTACCCCAGGAAGGGCTTCCCAGACCATTGCTTTAGCAGCTCCATCCAGCACTGCCTAGATCTGCCATCCATCTATCTTTGGCAATACGTGATCATCCTCTCCCATAAAAAATTTTATTTCCTAGATTTTTTTTGAATGTTATTTAATAATTTCTGATTAGAAGCAATTTAAAAAGTATCAAACCACCAGTTTCCTGGGTTGTACCATCATTAAATACTAATAGCATGGCACACTCCCTGAGCCCTCGGTAGGGAACTCACTTTCCAGTACACACAGCACAGGGATTAGATCAAATTAACTCCTACTCAGAGCTGTGGCAGGATCAGGCAAACCCTGGCTTGACTATCTCTCTAAACTACATCTTGCAAACAGAAGGACTGGAAAAAATTTTGCTTTAATTGCCTTTTTTTTTTTTAAATTCAGCCAGCAGATGGTTTGGTAACCCAAATTCATGACTCTTCCCACAGCTCCAGGCTGCTGGCTTGGAAACCAAACCTAAGGGAGCCAGGTAGCGAGGGACCCATCCTGCCCATTTTACCAAAGTGCTGGCCATGATGCCCAAAACAGGACTGCCCAGGCTGGCCAGAAGGGACACCTCAAGGTTGCTAGGCCATCAGCTGCCTTTGCTACATGTCATGCCTCAAGTCCCCAGCCACCAGCACCAGTGGAAAGATGTCTCTGCTTCTGGCCTTTGGTCTCAGCACAAAGACTAACCAAAGGGCACTGGGGCAGTCCAGGGCTGGTAGGAGCATTAAAACTGGCTGGTCTCCGGTCCCAAGTGTTATTTTTTGGTTGAAGAAACAACAAGGCAACAGGCTGGCTGCTCCTGAAGAGTATTCACTCAGTGTAGGACAGCTAGAAATAAGGGACTATTTGTATGAGCACCACAGCTTGTGGTGTCAGGGGCACCATGCTCAGAAATACCCCGGTAAGCCTGGAGAACCCATAAGACCATAACACAGCCTGTAGCTTTGCTGGAGAGCACGGCATGGACTCTCCAGGGCACGGGGGGACATGCCCTGCCCACATGTCCCTTTGTCACCTGGTCCTTGGGGACTGATCCCATGGGCCCATGCCTGAGAGCATCCCAGCTGCTCATGAAAGGCTCATGGGTGAGACAAGCAGAGTCCTTTTCTTGCTGGCTCTCACCCTGACCTGCTGTGTGACTTCGCACTCATCCGTTCACCTCTTCTGTATGCATTAAAACCCAGCTGGGCCGACTCTCCTGACCTGAGTGGTTTATTCTTCACCTGTAACCTCCACCTCTCTACGAACACCGCCACAGTCATCATCCCACCATACCCAGCTGCAGAGCTCTGCCCCAAAACCAGCCACATCACAGTACAGAGGAATTAAGGCTGTCCCAAGAACCTTGCAAACATTCTCCTGAAGCAGGCTTGTTTTTCTGTTACAAAGTAATTTGAAATTCTTGGAAGGCAATCAGGAAAGTACAAAGTATTCCAGCTCAGGACAGCCTGGGACTCATTCCTTAGAGGCACAATGGTTGTTTACTCAATCCCTCATACATTAATATCTAAAAATTCATGAGTTCAATTGTAAACAAGAAGTACTGGCTTTAAAGTGTTGTCTATTTAACAATAGTGGTTCCAGCCTGAATGCTAATTTTGTTATCTTTCTTCTAATCTTGCTATCAGAGGGTCAAGATCTTGCAAAATTATGGCAAGTATTTCAAGCCCATTTATTTCTGGTTTATGAAATGCATCCCTCTGAAACCCAAGGCCAAAGAACGACTATTTCAAATCAACATGGAAGAGTACAGGCAGGGAGAAGAGCTGTTTGTGCCAGCACTGTCCTCTGGCTCAAGAACAAATGAGGAAAAAGCCGGGCTCAGCTACATTTGTGCTGGAAATCTGTAGCAGATCCCTAACGACAGAGAGGAAAAGGCCCCCAAGTCTCCTAAAGGGACAAGTGTACACAAAACAACCCAAACCCAACCTGTTTCCAGGACCTCTGAAACTGCACCCTGATGGCAAGCTGGCAAGCCCAGAAGGAGCTTTTGGGGATGAGGATGAAGAGGATGGACATGGTCCAGAGCTCACTGGAGCTCATCTCCCCTTCCATCTTTGCTAACTGGCACTGCCACAGCCCCTTCTCATGTCAGGTCTGTGCAGCCTCCAGCTCCCCAGCTGGTTGCACTTACAGACCTTTTGGGTCTGCTGCTTGCCACAAGGAGCGAGTTGAGACCATGGCTGTGGGCTCCAGGAGGTTCACCAGGATGTTTCTGGCCAGGCTGGTGGCATTTCCTGGCTCCTTTACAGTCCTGCATAACCACACTGCTGTTTCAGGCATTATCACGCCAGGGAACATGGTTTTCACTCAGCTATCTCATCTCTTCTGAGCAACAGCTCCTTGTTTAAGTAGCCTAAACAAGATGAGATCTATCCCTCTTGCTTGCAGTCAGAGCAGATCTGCCAGCTCCAGCCTGATACCTTCTCCCCCTTCTGCAGGGTGTGTGAAACCCCAGTGGCTTCTTCTGGGGATAGAGCCTCAGGCCATGAAGCAGGGGACTGCACGCTAATCCCAAGGAAGCGGTGCAAGAGGAGGAGGGAGCTTCACATATCTTTATCTTTGCTGCTGTCAAAGGGCAGTAGCTGAGATTGCAGAGTCTTGGAAAGCCTCCATGCAAGCAATCTGCCGAGGACACCAATAAGCCTGCAAAAAATCACCTTCACTCTCTTGATAAAGGTTCCAGTGAACAAACGAGCTCCACAGCAGGTTCCCAGGGAGCAATCACCTCTGCTGGCTAGAAATAGAGAAGCTTACATTTGAGTGAAGACTTTGGTTTGCTTGAGCCACAGGTGACACTTGAAGATGTAGAAACCTGCTCAACTGTTGAGGTTAACCACTGTCTCAACTGTAACTTCTGCTCTGCAGGAACCAGACAGACAGGTGGCGTTCATGGGGTGGTCACCCAAGTGCTGCCAAATCACTATCCAAGGGCAAGAGCTCTCAAACAACCCCAAATTTCAACCAGGGAAGAAACTGAAGAGGAAACACTCTGCAATTCAATCACTGTCCCTTCTTGCCCCATGAAAGACAGCAGGATATACCATCTGAGAAAGTCCATGAGCCTTTGATCTTTACTGCTGCCTCTTCAGCCGAAGAGACCTCCACTGAGGAGCAGTCACTACTGCATCAAAACCTGCAGTGCCACAGCAATGCAAGAGGGAGCATCTGGCTCCTCCAGTGAGCAGCTACTTCCACGGGCATTATGGGACATTTATTGCTATGTTTGCATACAAATATTCTCCTTGAAAGAGCCCAAAGCCTGTCTCCAAACACTGGCCTCCAAGCCCACCTCACCAAGGAGAACACACTCTGCACCAAACCCATCTGGGACAGTGCTGATGCTGCTCAGGCTGATAATATCCTGTTCTGATAAAAAAACCCCACCAAACCAAACAAAAACAAAACAAAAAAAAAAAAAAACCAAAAAAAAAAAACAAACCAAAAAACAACCATCCAATTGCTTCAGGTTATGGTGGGAAAAGCTCCTTCTGCTCCCTGCATGGTCTGGGGGTACATCCTGCAGACCATGGGCAGGGTGGGAGTTCCTCCCCAACCACCTGCGGTCACCACAGCGGAGCACAAAGCCAAACCATTTTGACGGCTTCGCCTGCCCAGATCCCTGGATCTCACCCATCCTGCCGGTCGGGCAGTCCGCCCCTATTTGTCTTGGATGACCTCCTGCCACACCAGAGCTTTCCACAGCACGGCACTTCTGCAGCTGCCGGAGAGCGGATTTCCTGCCGTTTGATCTAAATTCACCCTTCGTTTTCACCGAGTGCCTCCTGGTTTCCTTCATCAGCCCTGATCTTTCCATCGGGGAGGTGACTCCACAGCCTGGGGCTCTTTGGCAGGGAGCTGGGAGAGAAGCCTGGTGCTCAGAGAGCTAATGCTGCTGATCCATGGAGCTCGAAGTGTGGAGAGGACGTTCCCTCAAGCGTGGACATGCAGTGCCCTCTGCCGATCCGATCAAGGGAGATGCAGAATGGAGCAGCATGTGCAGGGCCTGGCGGCTTTGCAAACCTCTGAACAGGCAGCCAAGCCTCCACCCTCCCTGTTAGCTCTTCACTGGCAAGGCAGAAACAGGACACTTCCCTCTGCTGATAAATTGCTATTAATCACAACTCTTGGAGCAGCTGTTTGAGAAGCTGAGCTGGTAGAAGAGACCCAGGTAGTCCCATCAGCCAACTCCACACCTGCAGGTTATCGCTACCTAAAGAAACCAAGAGATCTTCACTACCCTCTGCAGTCCCACCCACCAGACTTGAACAATGTGCTCAATGGAGAGGCAGACAGCTGGGCAAGATGGCAGAGCATTCAGGGATGAAGAACCAGTATATGGGATAATATTCCCTTTCCCCTTGAACAGAGGCTCCCTTTCCCAAAGAAATGTCCTGCTTTATCTTGAAAGGAGGTTGTAGCATGCAGGGTGTTGGTCACTTCTCCCAAGTAACAAGTGACAGGACAAGATGAAATTGCCTCAAGTTGCACCAGGGGAGGTTTAGATTAGATTTTAGGAAAAATTTCTTCCCAGAAAGGGCTGTCGGGCATTGGAACAGGCTGCCCAGGGAAGTGGTGGAGTCACCATCCCTGGAGATATTTAAAAGACACACAGATGAGGTTCTTAGGGACATGGTATAGTGCCAGTGTTGGGTTATAGTTGGACTCCATGACCTCCTCTTAGAACCACAACGATTCTATGATTCTGCGAAACAGAGGAGGGAAGCAGCTGCACAAGGAGGACAGGCTGGTGGTTCAAACTGTCCCAGGGAGCAGAAGAGCCTTACCAGGAACTGTACAGATCATGTGTGAAATGGAGACATCGCCCATACCAGGACCTCAGTGAATTACTGCTCCTGCTACAGAAGCCTTCTTGGGAACACAAAAATAGACGTTAATTAATTAAAGGCCCAGAAAGGTCCCTTGCGATGTTCCTGTACTGTAGGCAATGTTAGCTGTAGCTCAGTCTGCTACCGATGGACTCAGTGGCTGTGAGGAGTGTAAGGTGCGCGAGTGCCTCTGCTGAGCCCCTCCGAGCCAGCCTGGGGAACCGCAGAGCGAGGGCAGCCTCCTACTGCAAACTTGGGCAGAAAGGGCTTCCCAGCTGGTTTGGCTGGAGTGGGCAGAACCCTGCTGAGGCCCTGCAGGTGTGATGGACATGGGTTGCTCCAGCGCAGAGTAGAAGCCCAGAGCTTGGCAGAGCCCCTGACCACCCTGGATTCCTGCCATCATGTGGCAGTAAACTGGAGCTGCTCCTGAAGCAGCACCCAGCCATGAGGCTGGCAGGACACCCATGGCTCAGGGCAGCTTGCACTGGAAGAAACCACTTTGTCTTACTTTTCGTCTGCCCTGTCAAACCCCCTCCAATTAATCTGAGGATGCAGAACCTCAAATGAGGTTTAAAGACTACAATACAGGCAGCAAAGTCCGCTCCTAGTTAATAAGATTCACTTTAGGAGATAAGGCCTGCTAGTGTACAGAAAATGATAGAGGTTTATAACGCTGACAGCAATCTGATTCCCAGCAGGTTTACGTGGCACATGCAACGTCCAGCTAGATAGTCACGTCCTAGCCTGAAGAGCTGGCTCCTTCACCTGACTGCAAAGACTGCATGTTCCTTATCTCTGCAGCAGGGGAAGGTCAGCACTATCCTGCAATACATCCAAGTTCTGATTGCTGTCCCTTCTCCATTAATTTTTCCAGGACTTCTAGGTGATCAGGACACGAAGCAAGTGGAGAAGGATCTGGCTCAGTTTTGCATGTAATTCCAGGGCAGGGTTTCCTTCCTCCCTATTTCTAGCCAGAGCTTTGCTAGCACTGCCAGTCCCCTCCTCTGGATGCCTGGACCCCTGCTCTGTCATTGGTCCCTGCTTGTCACATACCACACTTACCATCCTCTTCAACGGAGAAGACCTCTGCACCTTCACACTGTGCCTGGGTCTCCCTGGTGCTCCTCCAGTTGAGATCAGTGTCTCAGCTAAGGGCTAACCTGAAGTCACATCTCTCCTGTAAACCAAAGCATAATTTCAGAGGGGAGGAGCACATGAAACCACACACAGTATCAATACAGAGCGCAGCTTGAAAACTCAGTGCCCATCTCAGGACCCGGCATTCAGTCTTTCTCTCTTGCAAGCACCATTTGTGGTGTTTCATGGACAAATCAGCCCAGGACACTCCTCCTTCCCTCAAAATGCAGCTGCTGCTGCAGAGCCTGGCCACTGTCTAACACACAACAACAATGCCATGCTTTAGGGAAATGCAAAAAGAAACCAGAACGACATAAAGTCCTCAATGAAGGAATTAGTCTCAGGCCAGACAGACCTGATGCCTTCTGGTGTAAAGCCTTAATTTTTTTAAGGAGCATCCCAAAACCAGCACCTTCCAAGGCACCTGCATCCTTTAGCACAGAGTCGGGGATACAGCTGAGGGTTGGTGACAGGGGCACCACAAGGACCCATCCCAGTTTCCAAGACCCACTTACCCTTTTGCCAAACCTTACCTCTGGCTCCAGCATGCTGAGAGTCCACAGCAGGGACTTCTGTATTGCACCTAATCAGAAGATACCCAGCCGGGACAACCGTCACTCTCTGCACACAGTGTCTTCTTGTTATCTCACACCTGCTGTAAAGCGCTGGCAGGAGAAATGCTGAATCAGGAACGCTCAGCTGGAAGAAATTAATTTGTTTTTTAGCACTGGTGGGGCCTTATGCCAATTTGGAGCATGCCTGCTCGGGGAAAGGAGGATGGCCCTGGTAAGTGCGGTTCAGCACCTTGCTCCCCAGGGAACACACTGATCCCAAATCAAGGTGACACATGGTGGAACCAGGCAACAGGGAGGCCAAGAGGACCCAAAGCACACCCTTTGACAACTACAAATTATGTCTTAGCACCTTCTGGCCTCTCCTTCACAGGCTCTTTGTTGCTGATGTTACTTGCAGTGGCAACACACAGGAGATCCCACCTGCACCCAGGGCCGATGTCAGCCCCTTTTTCTGTGTCGCTGATGCAGTCGCCAGCATGTTGTTTGCCCAGGTATGTCAGCAAACCTCACGGCCACTCCTTGGCACCCTGCCCTGAGCAGGCAAACAGCTCCCATTCCCCTGAGCTCAGCAGCCCTGCCTGATAAAGGATGGGATGGAACTGCTCAGAGAAAAAGAGATGAAAACTCCCTGGCTCTCCTCCCATCAGATAGAAAATGCACAGCTGCACAAAGTCCCCGAGGTACAGCTCTGGAACAGCCCCATGGCCCCGGGACGTGGCCAAGCCAGGCAGCGATGGATGCAGGAACAGCCCAGCTTTCCATCCCACTGGGCTCTGCAGGGCACAGGAGCAGTCTCTGAGCGGCCATCTGGGCCCCCCAGCTGGCTGCACCCCAAAAATACCCGCTGCCACCGGCGTGAGGCAGGGAGACAAGGCACAACACCCTGCTGAAGCTCGTGTCCCAGGCACACCGAGCCTTTACCTAGCTCAACTGTAGGAGCAGCTTCACCCCACTACTAAAAATAACAGCTGACCAGCTCCATAGGGTCTACAATACCTGTTCACAGGCACACTCCCTGCCTCAGTTTCCCCAGATGTCAAAATCATAACCCCCCACAGCCTGGGAAGAGCCAATCTGGGTTATTTTACATCTTGGGGCTACTCCAGCTGTGACCAGCTTGCTGTGGATGACCTCACAGCAGCCTCTGCCAGGTGAGATGGGACAGCAACAGGTAGAAGGGGGTGTCCCTGCCTGCCCCCTCGCTCACCTCTCCTGCCTGGATGGCCATGGGGAACAGAGAGCCGAGCGAGCCCCAGGCCAAGGTGCACCTCTGCCAGGCACCCAGTGCTGCCTGAATCTCTCTTCTAATGAAGCTGGGCCCACTGCTGAGGAGGTCATTTGTCCCCTGTTCCTAAGCTGCCAGTACAGCAAGCGCCTACCTGCATCTCTCCCTGCCTGCGGTTCTCACAGGGTGACATTGCCATCTGCTGCCTGCTCATCGGCAGGACACGCCAGCCTGCCTCTGCCACCCAGACCGGGTCCTCCTCCATCCCAGCTTGCTCAGAACCACCGCAGAGCAAAAGCCTGGCACTGAGCACTGCCCTGGGCTCTGCTGGCGACTCACCCGCTGTGTGCACACACACCTCCAGCTCTCTCTGCCTTGGGTTCATCACCAGGAAACACAAACATATTTTTTTAACAGCCATGCTAAGAGACACTAACTTATTTTAAACTTCAAAGCACCTACAATACTGTTTGTATAGCCTAAGACAGAAGATGCCATCAAAGGGAGGAGACAACTGGTTCAGGAGTTTAACCTTTAGAGAAGGAATGGGGTTTGAGGCTATAGTTGTTAAATGCTTCTAAGCTGATATTTTCTAAGAGGCTGGGCAGTTTATAATTGAGGTTACCCACCTGAGACAGGAGATTTCCAGAAGCAGGACTGGGTTTATAGGTCACCAACACAGACAAAAGCTGACAGTTACCTTGATCTTTAAGAGGGACAGGGTCATGAAAGATGACATGGTAACACACTGCTGGAGGTCACTGCAGGCAAAAAACAAAGGAGAAATGCAGATTCCCCTTCCCAATTGCTTATATGATGGTGGGGACTATCGCCAAAGCGTGTCGGAAAGTCAACAAGAGGCATCACATGATAGGACCTCTGCAGGGGTCTAGATGACTCCTTACAACATGAACTTACAAACACAGCAGTGCTGCTCTAGGAAACAGAGTACAACATTATTTCTTGCATGAACTAGAGAATGCTGGGCTGGCGTGAGCAGGTACCAGAATTTCTTGCTGGACAATGCAAGCTGTGTCCAGCAGGCTTTGTGTAATTGATGTTGTAGGAAGTGGAAAGGGGTTAGATGTGAGGGATATCCTTCATAATATATAACTTTTAAGGTATAGAACATTTATAATATATATCCTTTATCATATATAACCTTTAAGATACATAACCTTTATCTGGAGTAGCAGTGAGGGCTGAAAAGAGCTCTAACATGAATTAACATGATCATCATTATCAATTCCTGCTTTATATTGGAACAGCAGTTGGATCCACTGAGGTGAGACCTGCCAAAATACGGAGTGCTTGAGGACCAGCCAAGACCAGCAGGCCCAGAAGGCTGGTGGCTCTGCTTTGAAATTCAGTGGTAGGATCTGAGACAATCAAGTGCTAAGCAATACACTCAAAAAGAAGAGTTATCCAAGATGTCGGTCCCAGCCCCTAGACCAAGGGCGCTTGTTTTGAGGCCAGATGCCGTAGCAGAATTTGGAAACAATGAAGGATCTCTAATAGAGCAGGAGAGTCAGTACTGTAATAGTCATAAATAAAAAATAAAAACCAATTTTAAGGTGTTTTTCCACCACCAAAAAAAGGAGAAAATGCTTTTCTGCATTGGGATGCAACTGTCTCCTGTTATCAAGAATGAGCACAAATCTGACGAGTGCATCTGCCACCTCCGCCTTTAGGGCTGCAGTGAGTTATCACAAGAGACCCTCAACATTTATGCTGCAGGATGCCGAGATTAACCAAGGTGTCTGAGCTCACATCGCTGTTGGGTCCTAAAGGGTGCAGAAATGCACTGGCAAAACCAGCACAGGACCACCAACATAACTGCAGCCCTGGAGACCTTAGGGGAGCTGAGAGCCAGTGTCCCTTGTCCCCGCGGTGTCACAGACAGCCCACCCGGACACACCATGTATCCATGTGTCCTGGTGTTGGTGTGGCCATGAGGAAGAGTGTGAATGCGCAAGTCAGGCTTGTTTAAAGAGCAAAATCACCTTCCCCTCCTGTCAGGTCTGGCACTGAGATTTGCTGTGCCATTGCTAAATGCTGTGGTATTATTTCCTACATTTTCCACCCACGTGGCCTCAGACACATGGTCTGCCCAGGAGCTGCTCCTGGATCCCAGTGTTCCCAGTTGCTGGCACCTGGATGTGACACAGACTCCCAAAGAGCTGGCCTCAGACATCCCCAAAAAGCAAGGACATCAGTGTCAGAAGTGTTCAGGACACCTGCTCCACCTGCCTCATCCTGATAGCCCATGGGACAGGGGTCTCCTCAGACAGCCCCAGGGGAGCCCAGCCAGGGTGTCACCTCCTCTGAGCCTGTAATTTGGGTTCCCATCTGCCTTTGTGCCTCCGATGGCTCCTGCGATGGGCCTGGCAGCTGTCAGAACAAGGTGTTATTTGGGTTCCCTCCCACTATTGCAAGCAATATGGTATTTATCCCATAACCTAACACTGGTAAGCAGGGAAAATATCAGGCGTATCTCAGATCAGCCCAGGGACTGCAAGGAAAAAGGGAGGACTTCCCCCCATCCCCCTGCAAAATGCACTTACCTGCATACTGTAGATATTGTGACATTCTTCTCACATCACCATTTTCTCACCCGGGTTGTACAACTTGGTGCTTTCTTAGTATATGGCATCTCATAAGGCTTTTTCTTGGCTGCACCTTCAGCACCGAGCTCTGCTGCAGCGAGAAACCAGCCTGGGAGAACACGTTACTCACAGACCCGAGCAGGGAGGACAGTTCGTTGTATTTTTCCCTGACAATGTTTATCCCCTATTTCAAGATCCTGAAGGAGAGAGCAATATTGATCAAAATTACCTTTTTCTTCTGCCGTATTTCTTTTTCTTTCAGGCTAGCCGTAGCAGCCTGCCTGCCCTGGGCAGGGACGGAGCTGTGCTTGGGGAGGGATCCCCCAGATACCCCAAAACACTCAGCATGGCTGTAGGGGGACCAGCAATGCCAGGATCACCACAGCACCATGCCAGCCTGACACTAATTAGCAAACTGTGTTAGACATGGAGCTCCAGCCCTGGTCCCTGCTCTCT
The DNA here is from genome assembly GCF_964273445.1 of Streptopelia decaocto. Taxonomy (NCBI): domain Eukaryota; kingdom Metazoa; phylum Chordata; class Aves; order Columbiformes; family Columbidae; genus Streptopelia; species Streptopelia decaocto. The sequence goes on along the minus strand of NC_138659.1, from coordinate 7,904,363 downwards.
TTGTAGCTTGTGAACGGGCTTCAGCTGGCCCCAGTGACGCTGCTCCTCTTGCCCTAATGAGCTGAACCTGCCCCAAACCTCTGCAGATCTCTCCCCATGACTTTATAGAATCACAGAATGGTTTGGGTTAGAAGGGACCTTCAAAGCGCATCTGGTCCAACGACATCTTCACCCAGCTCAGGTTGCTCAGAGCCCCGTCCAGCCTGGCCTGGGATGTCTCCAGGGATGGGGCATCCACCTCCCCTCTGGGCAACCTGGGCCAGTGTTTCACCACCCTCAGCGTAAAAAATGAAGAATATGGTTTGGGAAGTCAGTTCATTTATATCACACCCCTGCAATAAATAATGGTTTCAGTCCTCAGGAAAGCAACAGGGCTCTGCTGAAGGAGCCTGCTCACAACGCTGTCACTCAGCAGTGACCTCGTGGCCCACTTGGCTCCAAGTCCAGAGAAATGGGTTTGCATGTCTCTGGTTTCCTGTGGCCACCCCAACATCAGTTCCTTTGAGTTATTAGATCTAAATCTGTCTCCGAGACACACACTCCCATGTACTGCGTGCATGTTGTCCAAGAGAGGAAAACCAGAGGAAACGAGCACCCAGGGAGCAGGCAGTGGGATGGTGATGGCTTTGTTATGCATCCAGCTTGGCAAGTACGACTGTGCTCTGGACCATCTTTGAGATGCTCCAAATGCAGCCTGGGGGAAACTGCCCCCTGTCATGAGCTCCCCGAGTTCCTGAAAGCAGGATCGTATTGTATCTGCAGGTGCAAAGCTCCCATCAGCAGTACAGGAGTGGAGGCTACTTCATAGTGTTTTTGTTGAAATATTACCAGGGCTTTTAGAGATTTAATTTCTGCTAATCCCAAATAAAGAGTCCTCAGTACTTGAATTGCCTACAAAGTGAGTCGGGGGAAAAGTTTGATTCTGATGCCAGAGAGGAGACAGAAATCCCCACTGTAAGGAAGGAAAAGCTGAGCAGTGTGTGCAAGACAGACAGTAAGAGCAGCAGGGAGAAAATACCCCTGTGGGAAAGCTCCTGCACCAGGGAGAGACAGAAACGCACACACTGGACTTGTGGGGAGGGAGAAACGGCTTGCACGGTGGCCAAGGAACAATCAGATGGTGACAAACACTTCTTCAGGGAAACAGCTTCGTCCTCGCTGTGTATACGAGTGGCTGAGATGAACATGCAAAACACAACCCTTTCCTTCGACACCGAGTACACAGGATACAGTAATTACAGGCAAAATATTTTCACCCCTCGCTCTCCTCCTGGGAGAGCCCCTTTTCAAAGCAGAAGTGCACTGCGTTTCTACAGCAATAAGCTGCTTTCTGAGAGCAAGAACAAGGACTAGACATTTGGGGGAAATGGCTTTTCTCAGCTACCTGATAGCTGAGGCAATTAAAAGAATATTAAACTGACATTTCTAACTTGCAGTGTAAGAGAGATGTGCAGTAGTGAAATAATTAAAAGTTACTGTTGGGAACATCCTGTTCTCACTCATCTCTTATGAAGAACAAAAGGGCAAGAAGCATTTCTTCTTTTTTTTTTTTTTTTTCATTTATTTCTTGATAATTAATTGCTAGTTATTGCTGCATCCCCAAATGCCAGAACCCAAGGGTTTTTCAAATAGCAACAGAGATATCCAAGCCCCAGGATGCTCTTCACATGAGCCTCACGCTTCTTGACACAACCCCAAGTCACCCTGGCCCTCATCATTACCTCCAGCCTACACTTCAGCCCATCAACCAATGGCACCTGTCTCTGGCCCTTCCTTCCACCCCTTCTGCTACGCCAGGTTCATTTGCAGGAGATAACACTACTACAGGAAATATCTGATGTTTCCAGAGTCAGAGTATCCCCAGATTTTAGTCTCTGTTATGCACAGTGAGGCTGAGTATACCCTGGGCTGGCATTTAGCACTGGTCTTCTGGAAGGGAGAAGAGGGCTCTGTGGGGTTTTAGGATGAGCATCCCCTTTGCCCATAAGGAGGGATGAAGCCCAGAACCATAGTGGGTATGTGCTGCTCCAGAGTCTGTATCACTCTGCGTCAGCCTGTCTGACCTCCTGCACACCAGCTTTTCCAGGACGGGTTTAGGGACTAGTCTGGAAGAAAAAGGAAGGCGCACACCAGGCTGATTCCATCATTTCCACTGCCGGGGTGGTGGTCATGTTTTATAGGTCTGTATGAAGTGAGTCAGCAAAATCTTCCCAAGACAAAACCTTTACGACACCTAAAACTCCTCCTCAAGGGTGTTCCCTGATGAGAGAAGCAAAAAAAGCAATTATAGCAAACTGTGCAACAAAAAGGAATTCATGGCAAAAGACAGGTGAGTGCACAATGCACTCAGCAAGGCTCCACACTGGTAATTGCTAAAAGCCCCCCAAAACTGCTTCCCTCTTTTTAGAACATGAATAAAACAGATTAAGCTAGGAATCCCCTCACTCAGACTTGGCTATCTTCTATCTCAACGGCATCAAGAAATCACATCAATTTGAGGGTGCACATCCAAAAAGACAGCTGTCCTTGTTTCCAGCCTGGAGAGGGGCAGAGGTCTGTCACCTTGCCGCCTCAGTGGGTGAGACATTCCCACCAACATTGCTGCCAGCGTGACACCCCTGCGCTTTGGGAGGACGTCCCACATGTTGCTTCTGGATTTCTTATTTTGTCCTTTATGGTGGCAAAAACCTGCTGAAGAGCTGAGGCCTGCTCCCAGACCACCTGGCCATACAGTGCTACTGAAGGCATGTAACTATATCTGTAAATGAAGATATATAAATGCGCTTATAATAAAAAGTGCTTGTATTGTAATAGTATTGTAGCCGTCAAGGATATGAGGAACCTATTAAAGCTTTATTTTTCACTCTTGCACTGATTACTGCCTGATCATTACAAACTGGATGCTGTGTCATAGTACACAAACAGAAAAGGAAATAATGTAGTGAAAATTTGGGATACCCTTTGTGTTTACATGCACTCCCGTGTCCTGGAGCTATTTTAAAGCTGCTGTTACATCTCAAGTGAATACACAGGCCACCAATCTCGCAGCTCTCTGATAAGGAAGCACCTCCCAAAGCACGATGTGAAAAACATCCCTAGTCCGCTGGATTTGGTGCCAGCGGCTGAGGCAGTGGGGTGTAAGTGCCCAGATTCCGCCACAGTGCCCCAAACACAGCCGAGCTTTCTGGCAAGGTCAGCTTTCACCCAGCAAAAACACTTGCACGGGGTTGCATGGAACCACATTACAGAATACAGACTCTCCTCAATGCAGAAGTCAATGTTTCCTGTTTTGTTTTGTTATTTCTCAGTATCCTGGGGCAAACCATTTTGTACAGCCAGACTTCTACAAGTGAGTTCATCTTCTTTGCTAATAAGTAAGGTATAAATACACAATCTAGCTAACAACTGGTCCAAGAGCTTCTTAAATGTGAGTACTAAGACATACATACTAGCAATCTTCCCAAGAGGTCCCATGAGGAAGGTCAGTTAGGTCCCACTTTAATCTCGGGTTCTGGGAAATCGAATGCTGTATTGTCACTTCTCCCAATTCCCTTTACCAAGCAAAGAAAACATGTCATCCATCACTCACATTTCTTACCAAGCAAAAGCCTTCAGACCAAATCCTCTAACAACTGCTGACACCTCAGGTTTTAGTAGCTCTTTCTAAATTGCTGTCAGTCCACCAGGCAATCCAACAGAAGCCACAGAAGTCACTAAACCATCCCTGCTGACACCACCAGCAGTATTTGCAGGAGCACCAACAACGGTCAAGGTATCAAGGAAGAAGAGAATCAGCACAACCTCTTTCAAGCAGAAAAACAGAGGCTGGGCCAGTGGGCCAGCAAAACAGGCTGATTCTTTCATGGTAAAACTCACCAGAGTCAACAAAGAACATCCTTACATCGAGGAAGATGTTTCTTTTTAAGATGTGCCTGGTAGTTACCAGGAATAGGTGTTAAATGACAAGTTGGTGGCTAGGATACCATCCTGTGATCTGTGTGTGGCTTGAGCCCAGGGACCTGTTCCTGAAGAGCCAACAAAGTGTGTCCTGGTAGTTTGTATGGAAACAGACCTGCTCAGAACAAATAACTACTCCTGCTTTCAGACTTGAAGCCCTAAGCAACAATTAAGATAAAACCCTTAATGAGAAAAGGAATTGATAGGTCTGATGCTTTCTTCTAGCAGATAAACAACAGGAAAGCCATTACCAGCACCAGCACACACTCCTCTGGAAAATGACATTTCCACATAGCAGGAGGGCACTTCAGCAGCACAGGCATCCTGCAGTGAGTTTAGAATCACAGAATCATTTTGGCTGGAAAAGACCTTTAGGATCACTGAGTCCAACTGTTAACCTAACACTGTCAAGTCCACCTCTAAACCATGTCCCTAAGGTGGGCTGCACTCTGGTCCTAGCTCTCCTTCAGGGGCTGCTTTTTCAAGATGACTCCAGCCTTGCATAGGCCCACAATTCTTTAAGTTCTCAAAGCACCAGACACAGCTGGGATCACCAAAATGAAAACATTATTCCTTTCTACTTCCAGTATGTTAACCTAGTGAAATATGATTCATTGTAGGTGAGACCTCAGCCACTGTTCGTTTCCAGTCTAGAAGAAGGAAAACCCCAATGGGGCTCCTTCTACCAACAGGAACTTTACAAGATCAGAGACAGATCATCACATGATGAAGCCTCACTTTAAATAAAAGCTGCCCACTCCAGAGATTTCTATGTCCTCTGCTCAGATTGACACATGATGGATTGCTTAGTGCTCCCTGTTTACATCAAAGACTGCAGCTTCAGACTCCTCCATGCTGGGAGAAGGTGAATAGTGTCAGAGAAGGATGATGGTATGCAAAGGAGCAGAGAGACTGTACAGGAGTAGCTTGTCCTTTGTGCAAGGTGCTACATTCACACTCCACAAGCACAGGGGTATTTACCATGCAACACCTTTGTTAACAAAGTAAGAAAACAGTACCACAGCTGCCAAGGACTGGCCGGTGATGCCAGGCCAGTGAGGGCTGGGAGTCTGCAGCACTGCAGCTGTTGTAACTTCTTAGTCTTGAGATAATTTTCCTGTGATGGAAACGAGTTGGGCAGAAGCAATAGTGAGAGGACTGGAAAATTAGCAAAGAGCCAAGGATATTTCTATATCTCACTGTTCACAAACACTATCCAGTGATCAAAAGCACTCACACAATCGGGATCCCCTGCCTAGCTCAGCGCTCCAGCCCTGTGCCTGTGTCCAAGTGCTTCCTGTAAGGCCCAGGCAATGAAACCCATGAGTGAGTCCTCTGCACAGCATCAACGGGAACAGCTTCTTCCATGGCCTCCACAGATGTGAGTGAGCTGACAGATACACCGGCTACTCTGAAAAATGAAAAATTACTTCTGCTGAAACCACACACTTCAGAACCTCTCTAAGGAAGCTACGCTGTACAGCAGGTATATCTGCTCAGTATGTCCCTTTCTGTTTCAACCATGACTGGCCATGTCTGTTGTAGGCTATCAGCAACTCAGACTGACACCAGGAGAGCATCAAGGCCTGGGAGAGATTTCCAAACGTTTATAGAAAAAAGGTAAAGTGCAGGAGTGACAATCTCTGGGTTAAATTAAGCTCCAAGGGATTTCCCATAGCTTGCCCAGGAGTTAGTGGTAGTTTCTTTGAAGAGGGTTCAACGTGCTTTTCCTGGAAACCGTCACACATCTAATTACTCCTTTCACACATCCAAGCACTTTATATGCAAGTCAACCTTCCAGACAAATACCTTTTTAATAACCTTTTAGTTAAGCCTAGTAGTTTTCATTTCACCAACCATTTACTCTTCCCATTAAACAGATCTTTGTTCAAAACACTTTTACCATTATGCTCTTACAGGTACAAATTCCACCAAGTGCTAACACCAAAAAGCAGAATAACTAGATGTTCCCAATTACCACAACTGTCTAAGTAGAACAGTCACACAACATAAAGGCGTGCATAGTGCTGCAGTTTAATTGGATATCAAAACCCCCTAACAGCAAGAGCACCGCAGACCTGGGGTAGAAGCAGGATGCCGAAAAGGTGAGACTGTAGCTGACAGCTTCAACATGTAGAAGATGAGGGTGAAAAATTAATGCATGATAGCTTCTGGAACAGCTTTGTCACCTTGCTATCTGCTGTCTCTCCAGGTCATTTCAGACTGTGTTGAGCAGCGCAGTCCCCACAGACCTCTCTTGAAGATCATTGCTTCACCACAAGTGTGCTGAGGCCCTGGCACAGACTGCCCAGAGAGGTGGTAGGTGCCCCATCCCTGGAAATGTTCGAGGCCAAGCTGGGTGGGGCTCTGAGCAACCCGGTCTAGTGGAAGGTGTCCCTGCCCATGGCAGGGGGGTTGAACTAGATGATCTCTAAGGTCCCTTCCAACCCAAACCATTGTGTGATTTTATGATTTACCCACCATCTCCTTTCAGACAGAATTTTTTCCATGCGAAGATCTTTCCTCTTTGAGAGGCAAAGCAGCCCTCAGATAAGACCAACCCTTTGCTAAAGGGCCCCATCAAAAGCCCTTCAGAAACCTACAACCATACTGAAACTACCTGCAGAGGGGAGTTTGGAGGAGTCTCACTCACAGCTGTAGTGAAGGGTCCAGAACCATCCCGGCAGAGATATCTGCATAACAAAAGTACATCATTTCAGAGATAATATAACACATCCCTAAATAGTGGGATGCCAACCAGTTCCCTCATCTGAAAACTTTTTAGAAGGATGAAATTAAACAACCCGTTCATGACGCCAGGATAATTAGTCTCCCGTTCAAAATCAAGCCGAAGTGTTGCTGCAGACAGCAGTTCAGCTTGATCTGAGCCAAGGACCTCCAAGCAAACACCACAGTATCCACAACTGTGAAACACGTGCCCAGCTGTTCTGGAAGGTGCTGAGCTGCCATCACCCACAAACGACATCACATTCAGCCCAAGTTCTGAGACATAGAGCTTGGACTTCATAGCTGCGCAGAAATGCAGGGGAACGCAACAGTCATATTTTTTTTTCTCTATGAAATATGCAAACAAATGGCATAATCTGTGCTTTACATTAAATAGCCTGGTAGCAAACGTAAAGGTACATTATCCCAAAGGTTTACTTTCACCCTGCTGCATAACTTCCTGTTAAACGGCAGAACGCATTAGAAAGAAATTAGTGAAATTATGGCAGCTGGCAGGGGAAAGGCAGCAAAGCTTTCTGACACAGAAAGGAAATTAGGGCTGCAGCTTAAGGACAAACTGGATATGTCTGCCACAGTAGTTAACAGTACATTAAGTGTCATTATTAAGTTTCAAAGTTAAAGAACCCCACTGACATAACTGAGGTGATACATACCCCTTTGGAAGTTACAGCCTTGGCGTATTTAGCAGGACCCGCCTGAGTCTGGAGGGCTCGTTTCTAAGGATTTTATTTTTTGCTCACCATTTGAGTCTAAATCAAAGTGAAGAGTCTAGCGGACGCTTTGGGTAGTACTCAGACACACTACAGAACACCGTTTTGTTATCAGAAGCTTCCTTATGTGAGAAAACATTTAAGTGAAGATGACTCCTGTGCAATGAGTAGCAAAAGTGGCTTAAATTGGGTCTTTCTCCTACTCTTTGAATTTTGTGTTCTTAAACAAATACTACTGTAATACTCAGACAGATTTAGAGTACGTGGTTCCATCAGAGACAAAAGTGTATTCATATCTCTCACCCCAAGAACACGCACCATCATAGCGAAAATAAAACTCTTTCCATTATTAACAGACAATCAGCTAATCACGCCAAAGTGCATAAGGGATCAGTACTCCCTTGGACAGAAACATTTATGAAATACAGCTGGTAACTGTTGAGTTTATTGAGGAACTCTTTTGTGATTTTTTTTTTTTAAATAACCAACCAACATGACACTTCTCCTCCAAATTAAAAAAAAAAAAAAAAAAAGGAAAGAAAAACTCATCAGAAAGCAAGGAGAGAAGGGATAGAGGGGCAACTCTGGATTGTTCTGATTTAGCAAAGACCTGCAACAACAGGATCTCCAAAGCCAGTGCCAAAGAGCCATCAGACTCAAGAGGGCAGGGCCAATTTATCCAGTGACCAAGACTGCAGAGGAAAGTCTCATACCCCGTGCATCCTTGCAAAAAGCTCAAGCTGATGCAACATCAGTTCAGCAAACCGAGACAGCACTAGCACATGTGAGTGATTTCAGTCTTTACAAGCCTCTCATTTCATTACTCAGTGATAATTAGGTTATTTTTTTATACAAAGCCAGTTTAATGCCAGCAAGTGCCATCTCTACAAGTTCCAGAGATCCTCGTGATGCCGTGTTCCCTGACAGCCGCTGCTGAGAAGCAGGTCTGGACTGGGCAGAGCACATGCGGTGCCTTCTCCAGCCCAACCGAGCAGCACTCGTTCAGGTAAGAAGCAACCAAGGAAACCACAATCATGAGTAAACTTCAAAATTAAGATTTGTCCAACTTGTGAGTGCGTTCGTGCCTCCGTAGGGTACCTGATTCAGTGAAGCAATGACCACAGTAACTGCAAGAGTAGGGCTTCTCTCCAGTGTGGATGCGGTGATGGCGCTGGAGCGATGCCAGCCGGGTGAAGGTCCCTCCACACTCCTCACAGTAAAAAGGACGTTCCCCAGAGTGAGTCTGCTGGTGTCTTTTCAGCCTGAGCAGCTGGACAAACGCCATGCCACATTCCTGACACTTATAGGGCTTGTCTTGCCGGTGGATCACCTTGTGTTTGGAGAGCAGGTTAGGCTTCTCAAACCCTTTGCCGCACGTTGGACAAGCATAAGGTTTATAGTCGTCTTCCTCAGATTTTTGGTTTTCTGCACAAGGCTGGTCAGCATACTCAACGGTGTGCTGGTTACGGTGCACTACCGACCACGGGTTCCTGGCCATGCCGTTTCCCAAGATCACCATGGAACGCTCGATCTTGTGCACATTGCGCAGGTGCCTCCAGACATCAGCTGTGCGAATGAAACCCTTGTCACACTCTGGACATTTGTGTGGCCTGTCGCTGGAATGAATGAGCTTGTGCATTCGCAAATTTGCCGCACGGAAGAACTCTTTGGCACAGATGGGACATCGGTATGAGTTTTCCACGAGGTGGGTTCGCTTATGTTCCTGCAGCTCGCTTATACCCTGGAAAGAAGAACTACACTTCTTGCACCGATATGACAAAGCTTCCCCAGAGATGGGCTCCCGGTCTTCACCAAAAACAGCTGCGAGAACAGTGTTTTCATTATCATCACGCAGTCTTCTCCGTGGTTTCTTGGGCTGCTCAGAAGAACATTGCTGTAAGTTTTTATCTTCACGCTGCAGGTCAAAGTTGGTACTGGTGGGGGGAAATATCCCAGCTGTACTCTCGCCTTGTTTCTGGTAATAGATCTCAGTGGTTTCTTTGTCTTCCCAACACAACTCTGCAGGAAGCTCCTGCTTACCTGAAGGTCCAGCAGAGTTACACCAAGGACTGCATGTCTGCGAGTAATTCATGTCTACCTCCTTCTGGAGGCTAGACGTGTGGCCCACCAGCTTAGTGGTCTTTCTGGAACAATTTGAACGCTTCTCACCTGTGTAACAAATGTTATTCTCAGAGTCCCAGTCCACATTCGCATCCATCCTCTGAGGCGCACGCTGTGCTCATCTGCAGCTCATCGATGATGTGTATACCAAGAGCTTCAGGTCTTTCACAGTAAAGGCCATCTTATTCTCAGCTCTCTTCGTGGTCCTCCCTAGAAAATAAAATACCTATTTCATCAGTGATTTCTTCTGATATTAACAGAGGACAAAGTTATGACAGGCAAGATTTTTTCCTGATTAAAAGAATGGGACAGATTACTAGTTATTCAGTAGGAGAAACAGAATCATCTACTATTATGTATCTAGAAAATATGCCTTCAGCATACAAAACAGACTACATTTAAAGAAGTTAAATCCTCTACCATAATCCAGCCTTCACTACAAATATAAATTGATAAACAATTTCCATTTTAAATTCACCTACAGAAAAGTAACCTTCATAACTCTGGGGTGCAAACACTTGAGGTGAAGTCCTACACCACAGCTGCTCCCACCACAGGTCTTTTTCCAAAGATTCATGTTCAATCCTTGTTTTTACCTTGCTAAATACAAACTAGGAGCAGCAGTCACAAGGTGTTTTAGTTCAGAAACTAGATAGGTAACACAATGAGACCCAGAAACTGCATCAAACAACCAAAACCAAAAGCAATGTCTGGAGGGGAGGTCTGGAAAGCTCAAGAGCACCTTTAGCCTCCCATCCTGACCAGCATTATTGTAATTGTCAGGATATTTGGGGTCCCTGTGCCACTACCAGCTAGCACCATGCAAAGAAGATATATGCAAGGAAAGGGATAAAAGAGCTGTCCAGAAAGCTTACTAATCATCCTCCCAGGCTTCAAAGCACAGTTTGTACTTCCCTCCAGAGCTGGTACACTGGAACAGCTTCAAATTAGCTGAGTAAACTCCATTTGCAGACCAGCCTCACTAGCAGAAAATATAAGCGCTTGGTCAGAAATACCTGAGACACAAACTTTCATGTGAAGAAGATGCTTTCATTTATGCCCTACCAAAGCGTGGATTCGCGAAAGCTTTTCTAGATTTGTCTCAGCAGCGTTTGTTGGTAACAGCTCCACAAAGAGCTTTCACCCACTTGGTTTAAACTTACATTCAGGTTTAGACTTGCTACTCTAACCTCACAAAGTGTGTTTTTCCCATCCTGACAGATACCTTGGCTGCTCCTCCGATCCCCACCTTCTCCTTCACACCCACTTTTGCCGTATTGTCTTTACCCCCACTGTTTCTTCGCTTCGACTGGTTTTGTTTGGGTAAGACTTCTGGGAATATGAGCACGTATATCTATACAAACATGTATGTAAAAGTGGATACATTTCTGCATTTACATGTGTACATAAATATAAAGCTTGTCTATTTAGTTTCAGTAAGTTTAAGTAGTTATAAGGGCACTATAGCAACACGCATTAAGTGAAAGGTCTTATTCACATCTCAAAAAGCCCAGCTTCATTCAAGACACACGCTGTGCTTTCTATTACTGTGAAACGGAAAACAAGCTGAATTAGTCGCCTTCATTACTCACTGCCTGGAACAGAATGGCTCAAGCCATCACACCTCCCTCCCCGCAACTTTCACCATTACCATTGACTTAATAAGAAGAACAGGAACCATTCCTTACCTCCTACAAGGGGCTGAGCACCTCCAGCAGCACACCACCACCTCCCAACCCGTGTAACTCATCTGCGAGTGCCTTGGCTGCAGAAAAAGAAACAACAAAACCAAAAAACTTTTCAAGGGTGGCTGGCCTTGCTTGGTTTAAAACTCATGGACAAAGGCCTGTCTGGTTTCCACAGGGGTGGGGGAGTATTGAAATCCCGCTGTAAAGTTAAAAAGAATAAATAAAAATAATAAATAAAAAGGAATTAAGGTTTTTTTTCTCCTCGGTGCAATCGCAGGCAGCACAATGGCCGGGCCCACAGTGGCCGGCAGTGCCAGCAGCGGGGAGGGACCTGGTGAAAACCACCCCCCCCAAACCAGCCCCCACTCTGGCAACACTGAGCATGGAATTGGGGAGACATCCCATGGGGTCAAGCGCTGCCCTGCAGCAATTCACAGGGGGGGGATCATTTTTTCTTCCCTAAATAGCAATAAATGCGCATCTTCCCATGGAAGTTTGGCAGCGATTGGAGTCACTTTCAGGCTTTGCTCATCAGGAAGACTCGATCCATGTCCCTGACTTCTGTGCTTCACTTCCAACTTTAATATTTCTTCACCCCAAGTGCCCAGAACCTCTCGATGATCTTAGCCAAGTCTCTCCAGGGCATTTCACAGCATCACTACTTCCTAGTGGAAGTCCTTTGCCCGATACATCTGAGTATGCTATTTGCCTTTTTCAAAACCACAGTACAGAGTCTGTAGGTGTTCTCAGGCTCCTCCCCTCCATGCCTTTATCAGCTGATAACCCACCAATATGGAGCAGAAATTCTCACAATTTCTGAAACTCGTCTCATTCTTCTATGGCTCTGCAGCTCTCCCTCCTGTTCATACTCCCTGCCAGCCCATTTCACTCCTGCATGTCCATTTTTACATTCCCATCATTAAAATAACTGCTCAACACGGGCCATCCAAGGTGCAATCCCCACAGCAGCACTGATGGGAAACTCCCAACAGCTTCTGTTCAACCAGTGACTCGGTCACCTTGGCACTCTGCATTTGTCCCTTCATTATCACACAGACCAGTCCTCTGCTTTCCACAGTCAAAACTACTTTCCAACATCACTGTGCAATCTTGCAGAGGTTGCTCCCGCGCGTAACGCTGCAGCGCACTGCACACCGGACAGCTAAACAAAACTCTCACTTTTGCAAATGGGCTTCTGCAATTAACACCAAATGCAGAACTGAAATTAAAAATGAACAAGAGTGTGCATTACTAGCAAAATATGCAAATGTAGTATATAAAAACATCCAATGTTCTGCTTTTTGGTGATCTCACAGATCTCTAAAAATGAACATGAAACCAGAAACTACTCTGCTGGGAGCTGAGGGTGAGGAAAATAAATGTACCAACTCATTTCACACAGAAAAAGCAAGCCACTTTCGAGAGCACAGTAAGTGGCAGTTCAGCTTCCTCAGATGAGGCAGTTAAAAAATAAATTAGCAACATTCCTTTAACAACAGTCCTTGAATCCATGAGAAAACCACATACTGCTTAGGACGGTGAACCTTGCAGAGAAAGAACCATCATTCCAACTCTCACAAACTAGGAAAAAAACCTCAGATCATTTTCATTATTTTTATTATAGTTTTTCTGAATATAAAATTCTTAGATGTTTCTTACTGCACTGCAGTAGCTGGGCAGGGTAAAGGTTTCCTTCCACCTAGCCCCAAGACACACAAATCACCTACCCCTTCCACCTCCCTTCTGAAGGACAAGGACACAACCCTCCCCTGGGTTCATCAGTTCTCGTCAGGAAGACTCCAGTGACATATAAGCACATTCAGCACCAGTATCTCCACAGCCAGGCACACTTGTGTGGGGTGCAGGCGATAAATGGCCAGTTTCTAAAAATCCAAATCATGGTTTATTACAACTAATGCATTAAAACATGAGAGGATGTATGGAAAGAAGAATTAGTCATTCTGGCCAGTGACACTCCCGCAAAACCAGCCTAGAGGGTGGTGATAATACAGACAACAACACTGTAACTTGGAGATCACGTGTACATGAAAGCTCTAAATTTAAGATGTCAACCTTAGAAGTGGAGATACCCAGATAAGTCCAGCTAGTCCTGATCATATCCACCAGCTGCACATCTCTGTAGACTTCAACCTGATACAACAGCAGTATTTCCTCCTGCAGTTGCAAAGGAATGGCCTCATGTCAGCAAACAATGGTGTTCGTCACAGGGATTGTGTAAGAAATGATCAAAGTATCTGCAGAGGTGGGTTCCAGATCCTCCTCATCCTCAAAAGCATCAATAGGGACGATGCTTTCATGATCCTCAGTTATCCTCTCTTGAGGTTACTCAGAGTGTTTGGGGGAAAAGCATTCTGAACATTCATCTTCACACTGCAGGTCAGAGTTTTCGGGTTGGTTGAATTGTGCTTCTGGTAGGAAGTTTCAAAGGTCTCCTCTTCAGTGCGCTGCAGTTCTAGATGGATTTTTTGTCGGACTGAAGATCTAGCAGGATGCACCCAGACTAGAAGGTGACGAGTAATCTTCCTCCAGCTGCAGACTGGCTCTGCAGCCCACCCTTTCTGAGGCTTGTCTGGAACCACCTGAGTGTTCTTCACCTGTGCGACAACCATTGTTAACAGAAATCAAATCCACCATACAGTGCTTACTTGTTAGCAATTGTGGAGACAGGCAGTGCGAAGTCCTAGGACCTCCCATGGTTGACTTCTTTCATGTCAGCTTCCTTGGAAAAGAAACAAAAATTTCATTATCTGCCAGGCAAAGTTAGCATTTAAGACATCGGTTTAATTGAAAAGACTTTAGTAGTAATAAATAATGCAGAACACTCCAAATGGTGTCTCCTGGGCTAGATCAAGGACTCAGGGCAACTCTATTCAGTGCATCGCGTCTTCTGTTGTTGATGCAAGATGAGACAGAAAAGGGCTCCTATGGCAAGGTAATAAAACCAGTATGTACACACCCCAACACTTAAGACTGACAAAAGTGTCAACACAGTCATAAAATTCATGAGCACAGACCCAAAACCAGCCTCTTGCTTTCAGTAATGAAGAACAGGCCACTTTACTAATGTTTCCCTTTTAACCTAAAATAAAAAATGAATTTTGGTGGTCTTGCCTCATGTACATTAGTCTTCAGACAAATGTACTTAGCTCTATCAAGTTCCAGATATTTTAATTTTTCCTCCTAATACCAAGGTATTTAGAATGTAGTCTGCCTGCTATTTCATCTGTTGTATTTATGAACACATGATTTCATTAAATTCTGCATTCTGAGCCTTTCCCATCAGCCTTGATGATTTATTCCAGCACACAAAACAAACAGGTTGTAATCCTCAAGTGGAAGGAAGCAAAAAAATAAGTGAAACACCTATCTTTTACAATATGTGATCCCTATTAAAATTACATCATTGGTGCTTTGTACTCATCCTACATTTATACTCCAAACACATGTATACAGATCTCAAATCTTTTTCTTTACGCTACCTCAATTTTGTGTTTTAAGTGCGAAAGAGTCTGTCAGATCAGTATCTGTAATCTGTTGTTAGATCCATTTTGGAGTAATTTTTAATTTATTATTATTTTGTTTTAAGGAATAGACTCTACACTCATGTTTCTGTCCAATTTTTTAAAAAGTGCAAACTTACTTGCCATCCATTGAACTCTGAGCAGCTCCATTTCATTGGCATAAGTTTGTGCAAAATCCTTTTCCTTTGGAGACCATTTTTAAGTGCCTTTCTTTTTTTTAAATCAGCTTTTCCTAGTACCTTCCTCTTCTATCAAAGGCAAAGCTTAGACTCTGGGATTTTAATTTCTTTTTACGAGGTGGCATTCCTGTTTAAATAAACCATAGCATGGTCTTTTGTTATTAGTCTGAACGGCACTGGCTGATCAAGTCACCACTCCCCCTCTGAAAGAGTTGAAGTTTTAAGCTCCCTCAATGGGAGTTTAAAATATTTTATGAAGGGTTTAAAAATCACATCCCATCAAATTTGAATTTTTACTGACCACATAGGTTTCTCCCCCAGCTTTGTTTTAGGACTGTCACAAACACTTTAAATACCCAAGAGCTTCAGAATCTTTTACATAAAACAACAACAAAAAAAACAAGTAGTTTTCTTCTAAGTAGGAGCTAAATTCAACACGACTTAACTGATATTTGGTTGAAGCTTGGACTTTTAACTCCACAGGGGAAGGATGGGCCGTCTTTAGCACACTGAACCCTGGTGAAAGTCTAACAACAGCTGTTTGCAGTTAGAGATATTGAATTCTGCAAGACCACCACCAGAGCTTATTGCACCCCACGCTCCAGCTACAGCCACAGCGAGGGAAAGCGAGCAGCCAACACTCCAGCAGTAGCCTGCTGAGACAGCGATCAAAACAGAGTTCAGGATCTCTGATGCTGTTCTCTCTCAAATCACCTGGAGCAGGGAATCGTTCCACTGCCTCTAGCCAGCTCCAGCCTGTTAGCGTAACAAGCTTTTTCCTGTGAGGCTTGCCAGGATCTTCAAGGTCTTTGGGTCCCAGTCAACTGCCACCTCACAAACAATGCATTTGGAAGAAAGAACCCATTGAGAAAACAAGTCCTAACCACAGTTACAAAATCTAGAGTCAAGCTGTGAAGAACATGGAACAATTAACAGGAAGAAAGAAACTAAGCAAGGACTGCATGAAGCAGGCTACTTGAGTAATAATTTTCTGGCATGATTTAGTTTCTCAAACTTTCGTTTTCCTTTAAACATTTTGATCCAGATGGTCAGCAAATTTCTATACAAAACTACTGTCTGATTTTGCAAACACCCCCAGACCAACTCTGACTGCTCAATTCCAGTGCTGAACGTGCAAGACCGTAAAGGAGTCTGCAAAGCAACAACTTGACCCTTACGGTATAGGACAGAAGGTGCGTATGCAAGAACATCCAATCTCTATTGCTTCCTGCAAAGACTGGCCATGGTTTTAGACATGTGTCTGTTAAATGCACGTGTTCCTTATAGGTGCTCAGTTCTGAAAAGCCACAGAACGCGCACATGAGCTTGTTAGAGGAGAAACTCATAATTGCTAACAGTTATCTCAATAACCCTTGGTCTGTACTTACTAATAACCATTCAGCATAAAGAATATTAACTAGAGTGCCTTATTAGGTGTAAGTGGGATGTTTTTAGAGGTGCCCCAGGAAAACATACACCCTCCGCAAGTTTTTGATTAAAAAGGAAAACGAGTGAGCGGTTCTGACTGAAACACGGCACGACACCCGAGACACCACAGAGCCCCCTGAGGGGAGCTCCCCAGCCCCTTCTCCCCTCTCTCCTCCCAGGGCAGAAGGGCGATGGCCATGAGGGAGCTCACACCATCCGCGGCCCAGCCCTCCCCGCCGCCCGCACCCCCTCACCGTGAACGGCGGGGCCGGGCCGTGGGCTGCCCCCCGCGGCGGTCCCGGCCCCGCAAGCGGAGCAGTGGCGGCCGCCGCGTTCCCCCGCGCCGGGCCAGGGCAGCGGCGCTCAGGGCCCAGCCCCGGCGGCTGCCGCCATGCTGCGCCGGGACCGCCGCGGGGAGGAAGGAGCCACACTGCCCCGGCTGATGACGCACAATAGCCCCGCCCCTTCCTGATGGACAGCTCCTGCCGCCAATCGGCGGCCGCAGCTCGGCGGTCGGGCAGCGCCTGCGTCGTCAGCTGGGGCGGTTTGTAGGTGCTCAAAGCCTCGGTGACTGGCAGACCGGGAGCATGGCCCTAGTCACACCCCAGAGACACAGAGAGCAATGCCAGCCCCGTTACACCCTCAGTGACACAGAGAGCAAGGCCAGCCCCGTTACACCCTCAGTGACACAGAGAGCAATGCCAGCCCCGTTACACCCTCAGTGACACACAGAGCAAGGCCAGCCCCGTTACACCCTCAGTGACACACAGAGCAAAACCAGCCCCTGTCACACCCCCAGTGACACACAGACCACAGACCAGCCCCCGTTACACCCTCAGTGACACACAGACCACAGACCAGCCCCTGTCACACCCCAGTGACACACAGAGCAGAGACCAGCCTCTGTCACACCCCCAGTGACACCCAAACCAGAGACCAGCCCCTGTCACACCCTCAGTGTGATTGACATAGTCAGGGACCAGCCTTGTCACTGTCCTAGTGTGACTGATGCTCTGGGGCTGCCCCGCCGCCCACCACACCCGGTGTCACTGACACAGCCAGGGACCAGCCCCAGCGTGACTTACACACTGCGAAATGCCTCGTCAGAGCACTAAGGTCCCCAAAACGAATAGAAGTGTCCTGTCTCCATTATGTGTTCAAGCCCACCTGCTCCATCCTTCTCCAAAACCCACCTGTCAGGTTGGAAGGATGTTTGTCTGCTGGAGGTCCTAAAAATAAATGCTTAATTGCTCACAAAATCCTTAATTGCCAGCTGAACGCTGATCACTGTAACACGGTTAGGGATGCTGAGGTGCAGTTTGACACAGCTCCTCTTCCTGTGCCTCATCCCAACTTCGTGCCGACAACCTGCATCCCAGCTTCCCGAGATTCCCCCCCTGCTCTTCGTAAGAGTCTTACACAGGTTCAACAATTCCAGGGACAACTTGTTCCCAATCGAAAGTTACGGCATTTTGGAAGGCTGGGGACATAATTTCCACTGGTTTACCACTACAGCCTTCATCGCTGCTGTCACACTTGATCAACGCAAAGTTTTTCATGTAAAAATCTCCGCGGCTGTTCATTAATACACATTTTTTAACAAGGTGGGTTGTCTGGATGCAGCGTGGAGATCCAGCAGCAGAGCTGGGGTCTGCCATGCCTGTTGCACACAGATTTATTCTCAAACCAGCCAAGCTGCCCACTGATTAACGGAGAAATGACTGCACGGGAGAGCGTGAGCGCACAGCATATATGAGCAATCCCCTAAATATATAGGCTATACAGGAGAAGCCTCCAGATCTAGGACTCTCTGCTAAATCAAGTCAGGGGTATGATGCCTGTGCTATGCAGATGAGCTGTCATATTGTCTCCCACACAAGACCGTCTCCAAAGGAACCTACACCTACTGCAAATATCCTGCAGCATATGGACATTTATAGGTCAACCTGGAAAAAACAGAGAGTAATGATTGTCCAAAAAAAGCAGGAACTCAATTTTTCATTCTTATTTTGGAAAATGCAGACATGGAACAGGCTGAATTATACATACCTGAGAGCCATTAGAAAATGTCAGATCGCCTCTAAAATGCATTAGAAGAAAAAGAAATGCCTCTAGCTTTCTTGTTCAGGAAGAGAATGCATTATGTTAATAAGATTCCCTAATAAAAATCAGCACTGGAATGAATTTGCAACCGTATTCTAACCCTCTCTTGTGATGGGTACAGAGTCTGGGGTTTCATCCTAACGGCCAGAAACATCATCAGGCTGAAACTTTGACAGAAGATCTGCACTTGTATTGCAGGAGCAACCCTGATGTACAGTCCAGGAACTTGTCCTGTAATGGTTTCAGAGCAAACCCAGAATATTCGTTATGCTTCTCTCAATTTAGCTGGAAAAAGAAAAATAACATCTGGTGCCAACTCTATGAAAACATCACGTCTTGACAGCTTACTGTTAGATGATTTAAAATCGGAGACCTTGAAAACTGTTCGCATTTCCGAACTCTCAGTGTTCACCTCCAGCATGTACCTGCCACATCTCCCAGTTGTATGCACCATCCTCAGTATATTTTTCCAAAGCTTCAGCCTCTAAGAAGAGCCAAACCCTCTGTTGACTGACGCATCTGCTGGAGAGCTGAGATTTCTATAATTAGCATCAGAGAGAATTTGGGGAGGGAGCTGACTTTTTTTTTTAAATTTGGATGTTGCAGCTTTTAAAACAAAACATTTTTCTTAAAACATCATCACATCAGTACATAATTGCAGAGTGGGGAAGATGAACACGTCAGTAGTTGAAAAAACATTAAATTTGCAGGGAAGTGACTGGAGCGTTTGCACAGAAGGGGGCAAATGGAGATAAGACAGGCAGTCTGCTCGCAATTCAGCTGTCAGGAAACTTACACAGGAGACACTTATCCTTTATAAGAAAGGGGGGAAAAAAGGGAAAAATATAGAAACACCTGCTTTTCTTTCCCTCCTACGTGTGTAAACTCTAATTAGATGAATTATTAGACCACAGCTTCACCAGCAGAGACAGCCCCTTGCCACCAGCACGGATCCCTCTCACATCTTTGCTGGGATCTGCACACCCACTTGCAGGACTGTGCTGGGGACAGTGTTCACAAAGGTCACATCATTCAAGGGAGATTCAGGTTAGAGAGGAGGAAGAAATTTTTTACACTGAAGGTGGTGAAACACTGGCCCAGGTTGCCCAGAGAGGTGGTGGATGAACCATCCCTGGAGACATCCCAGGCCAGGCTGGACGGGGCTCTGAGCAACCTGAGCTGGTGAAGATGTCCCTGCTCATGGCAGGGATGGCACTGGGGGAGCTTTGAAGGTCCAACCCTTCCAACCCGAACTACTCTGTGATTCTACGTCCCACACATATGAGGTGGCCCTGGCAGCACTGGCAAGGTTGGTGCCAACATCACGGGTTTCCAGGCTGAACTGATCCAGTGAAATCCCTTCGCACTCCCCGCCGCTATTGACTGCTCCGCAAGGACACCCAGCTTGTATTAAACACACAAATATCCCAGCAAAACCCCTCTAAATGAGGCACAAAAGGTCTGGTTTGATTTGCATTTAGCAGCCTTCCCAACCTGAGGTACAACAAGCACAGAATCATCTTCTTACACCAGGGAGACATCACAAAACGCTTACCTGAAATAGAGGTGTCTATTCTCCGTTTGGTAGGAAAAACAAGCTTAACATTTAAAACTATCTTCAAGATGGGATCAAATGAAGTCCTGAATGAGTACAGAAGGGAACAGAATGTAATAAAACTAAACAGGTAATTGCTGATAGGTTATCTGCAGACACAGGCTAATGCCAAACGAAAATAACTGAATAACAAAAGCAGTGCTCCAGTGCAGAGTGTGGTAACAGGCAATCACGTTGTTGACACCTCTGTATTTGATTTTTTGAAACACTGCAGTTATTCAGCTGGAAAAACAATCCAGCTAACATTATTCACATTTTGCACATAGATACGCTACAAGCACCTCTGTGACTTCGCACCGAAAGTAAACCTTGTTTTATCTAAAACAATCAATTTGCCAAGTAAAATATAAGTTGTCCAATATTTTCTTTACCCAGAGAACTGAAACTCAAGCTAACGAATCAGAAAATGTAAAACGATCAGAAAACATCTGGAAAAGAGAGGTTAAAATAATTACTCTTGTTCAACTGAAGAATCTATTGGTTACCTGTCCTAGATTTAATTAGCGAAAACCACAAAGATGGGCTAGCTCAGCACAAAATTTGTGATCTGAGCCAATTTCATATTTGACAGGATAAAATACCGTTGCTTAGAGGAGCTAGCTGAACAACACCTGCGAAGCGCGCATGCCGATGAGCTTTCAGAGGGGAAATGGCTTTCTAAACCCAGTAGTCCCAATTTGAGGAAACATTATTTGAGAGACTCAGCGAGTGTGAGGAGTAATCAGGGCGCAGCCTGCGTTCCTTGGGGTACCCGGGACTGCCCTGGGGTGCGATTCTGGCTGCTGTATCTTTTTGGGTGACTCTTAAACTGAAGGATCACAGATGACACAGAGCAGCCAACGTAATCAAAGCCACTGTCATTGGTAATAATTTCAAGATTCCCAAACTGCTTATAAGTACATGATACCCATATAAAAATTAATGACCTGCTGACTGCAAACAGCAAAGTACAAGGCAAAAACAGATTTGTTGATGTATCTATTTGCCATTTGCTGCCTGTCCTCACACTAAATGTGTTTCTGGTTATTGTTACTGTTAATTGCTTTTTATCTAACAGTGGAGCTAAGAGATTTCAGCTGAGATGGGGCTTCACTGTGTTAGGCAATTACACAAACATCCAGATGCACAAAAATTCCCTGGTTTGCAATCTAGACAAGGCGGAACACACAGAGTTATCTTGGGCCTAAAAAGAGGTTTCTGATCCGGTAAGAAATATCAGTTTGAACAAGGAAGCATCAGGGAAGGTGAAAAAATGAATCACTGCCTCCTTGTGCTTCATCTGTTACAGTTCACAGATTAAAAATTCAGCCACAGTTGCCTGAATTTTAACTCATCAACAGGAACACACAGAAGCGTCATATTTTCAAACACACAACATTTTCTGAAGACATTCCTCCTAAGGAGGGCTTTCTTGTGTGGTGTCATTATCTCCGACAGATCTGCTTTGGAAATTTCCTCTCGGGGCTCCTCCAAGTTGACAAGTGAATTCTCTGCATCAGAAATATTTGTTCAGAGGCTGGCAGGCTCATCAGTCGCTTCCCTGAGATGGAGGCGGTCCGGGGGGGATTCTGCTCTTCCCCCTCCTATTGACCCTGAAAAAAACCCACAACATTATTGAGGGGACAATGACTACAGCCATGTGCCTGGGACACTTATCTCTCTGTGGCACTGCTCATTTCTCAGTGTCAGGGCTGGGAACAACACTGCTGGCTGGCTTTGGTCCGCATGGCCAAATCACAAACACACCAAAGCCAAGTGAATAACTTGGATTGGGCTGAACAGGATTTCCAGCCCCTTGGGTGCCCCTGCTCGGGGGAGATTAGGAGGGATGAGACATCCCTGCTGGCTGCCATCCACTAACACAGGGCTAATTATTTGAGACTTCTCCAGGCGGAAAGGAAAAATAATCACCCCTCTGCCCCCGCCAGCATGGGATTGTTTAACATGCACCTTTGGTCCCATGGTAATTCTTCATGGACTGGACAAGTGATTTATGGCAACACATCATGGGTGGACGAGGAGAGGATGACTGGATCTCAGGCGACATCTAGACTGGTGAGTTACCTAAGGCCCCTGACAACTCTTGATTTACTTAATGAAGAGCTCCTTCCTACAGCTCTGACTGCCACTTCATCATTCATCATTAATGAAGCACTTAGGTGTCTTATCTCTGAATGGTGAGATTCTCATGTACATATAAATCAGCCTTGTTCCAGCACAAAAGCTCAGCTTTCTCCTAGCCAGCTCTTTCTGAAAGCGAAGACTCTGCCACAAGAAACAAAACTACCTTCCCCTTTTCATCCTCAGACATACTACGCAACAGTCTTTTCCCTTTCAAATGCGATTCACTATTTTTCATTCCATGTTCACCAATTATTAAAATGATTTTGCTTAGACAGAGACAAACAAAATACAGTGCAGTTTCTTTATCTTGTTTTTTCATCTTCTGTGGTTTTGTCACCAGAGTGAAGACCCGCTTTGGTCTCTTTGAAAGATGGTTAAGGACTCATTTGTCATGGTTATTCTACTTCTAAGCTGCTGCTGCTCTGCTATGCATCTGAAACCATATGAACCCAGTGGTGAATGCGTCAGGTTTTGAAAGGTGCCGCAGGAAAAATAGTGTTATTAGTTCATCCCACTAACAAAGGCATCATGCTGGATTTTCAGTCTCACCATTACTGCTTTGTCTATGGTTTCTGAAGCCAAAAGATGAGGATTCATTGATTAACAAAGGAAGCTGGGAGATAATCTTGTGATTAAGTTGTTGGAGTGGGACCTGGGAGGACTGGGCTGATTTCTCAGTCCTGGACTGGTTGCTATGTGATCTTATTCGAATCACTGCATGGAGATAAAGACAAACCGTCGATAGTGCCAGCTCCCCATGGGCTGCAGGCACTGGGGGCAGGGGCTGCTGCACATTACATTTTTCATTATTACCAGCTGGAGTCTCTCAGTTCTGCTGTAAGACAAATGGAAATAACCCCCCCAACTCTAAATTGCATTTCATGTTCTGCAACCAGCCTTTGCTCAAGCTTGTTATTTTTCCAGAATCTCTTATGATTGACTAAATCATTTCTTTTAATACTTTTTCCCCCCCTTTCTTCTGTTTCCTAGTGAATGTCTTTACCTTCTGTCTGTTGCAAATGTGAACAGTTTTAATTAGGTGCTGTTGAAATGTCTTTTGCAGTTTGGCATCCTGTTCGGTTTCGCTTCTCTCGTTCTCTTTGCAGTTCTGTTCCTTCCCACATTGCTTATGTTTTCTTGTTTGTGGAAGCTCTTCTTTATATGCATAGTTTAATCATGCTGCACTTCAATTTCATCTCTAATAAGCATAAATAGGGAAAAGGGCATCTGAAGCCTATCTCTCCAGATGCTCCTTAAATAGTCCTCTTTTCCTCTAGCCTGTCCCTCAAATGTTATGGGTTTCCAGCTGAACTCAAGGAGAAAGTATTCAGCTCAATGGATTTGCTGTGTTTTCAATTATATTATTAAATTACTTCATTCCTTCTACTACTTTAGGGAGAACACTGAGCCTACACCTTCAACTGAGGTCCAGGAGAGCAGGGAACTGCTCAAGAAACTCAACAAAGAACCAAAACCCCAAGGATGGTGCTATTAAAACCAGCTCCTCATCCCTTCATTTTTCTGCTCTAGCGTTAAACTACCCAATTTCATTTTTGCTCCAGTTATTGTGACAGCAGCAAATCTACATGGTCTTCTTTCCCCATGAAGATTCGGTGTCTCGCTACTCCATCCTCAGTGCTCTAATCTGTAAACACTGGATATTGCAAGTCATTTTTCTCTCTTAACTGAATATCTGTTGATCCAGTTACATGCAGCTTGTCTAGGGAAGTCAGTAATTTCAATTAAACCATGTTATGCACTTACTTCGAGCTTTACAAGAGAAGACAGACTTTCCCATTTATTCTTCCTGATCAGCAGCAGCAATACTACAAAAATAATGAAAAATAGGGCTGAAGTGAACTGCAGAGGTCTGTCAGATCATCTCTCTAATACAAGGGCACGGTCATCTACACCAAAATGTCCTCCAGAAAGAGAATTTTAACAGGCACCACACACAAATTTTTCAGACACAGCCTCTGGAATCTACTCTACAGAATGCCCTGAAACTAGCCCAAAGTGCACCCAAAAATCCTCCAAAGTGACCCCAAAACCCACAAAAGTGACCCCCAAACCCATCAACCCCCCCCACCAAGTGCCCTCAAAAACCCTTCAATGTGACCCCAAAACCTACTTAAAACTTCCCCAAAGTGACCCAAATACCCACCCAAACCCCTCATTTATAGGCCAAACCCACACGCTGTGCAGTCACCGCCCTCCTCCCTTCATCTGTGGGAAGGTGTCAAATACGGAGCTGATCTCACTTTGTCCTGGTGCTGATCCTAGTCAAAAGGTGAATGACATCGCCAAGCTTTCCTTTGTGCTTTGGCATGTCAACAAAACCCTTTGAAGGTGCTCTATGGTGGGATATTTGCCTTTATCCTGAGCTTGGGAGGACACAGGTTTGCCCCTTTTCCCACACCTTTCGGGGAGCACATCAGCGTGGATGTCCACAGCTAATGTGGTGCAGTGATTCCATCTTTGCAGTTAATACTTCTGTTCTAATGCTTTCCAGCACAGGTAAATAAACTATTTTTCTCTCGTATATCATTAAATAAGGACAGAAAAAAAAATTAGTATCCCATAGCTTTTCCACCAGTGAACAGCACATCTTTCACCAGGTGCTCCTGGCTCTGTCCTGAGGGGACACCTGTTTAATTTTACTCCTTTCTGCTCTTAACCATTTGCTGGAAAAGCAGCAGCCATGCACTGCAAGAGGTCTGTTCTGGGCCCACAGCTACAGCAGATGACATCCGTGCTCTAAAATCCAATTACTTCAGCTGCATTTTTCAAGCTTGCTTTCGACGTTTCAGAGCCTTGATTTGACCTGTGGCTTGAGTCCTTTTTCCCAAATACTGTGCTTCTCAATTCAGGCTCCAGGCAGAGGCGAGAAGGGCTGAACCACCAGAAAAAGGTTCTGGGAATGGAGATGGCTCAGACAGGAGACAAAGTCTTTTCAAGAAACCCTTCTCAGCACAGCTTCCTGCCCAAGTTTTCCAACCCAGTATTGAAGTCACCTCCAAAATTAACCAGCACGCCATTTACCTAGTGCGGGCTCTGACACATTATAGGTTTGTTCACGCTTAATTGAAGCAAGAGAAGCCTTGAGTAACTTGCCTCTGACAGGCACTGTGACATTTTCCTTCTACAAGGGGAAACCTCAAAGACACTCATGCCTGATAAGGTCTGACTGCTTCCACGGTTCACATTTACAAAGGAAATAGGTAAAAATATCTACAGCTTCTGGAGAAGAAAAGGAAGCCTTTTTACTGTGTGGAGTGGAAACCCTAGCTTCAAAATTAAAGCAGCCTAAAATCACTAGTTGCTTTTCAAAATGCTGGCCAAACAGCTGCTGTTTGACATTTGTGTGTGCAAAGTTACTGTAAAAGAAGGGGAAAAGGAGAGATGTGTTTGGAAGCAGAGCAGTAGCTGCATGCAGAAGAAAACACATGGCTCCTTCCAGCCTGGATTGTGTCATTTGGCACCCATCTGGATGGTGGAGCTGAAGGCATCATGTTCAACGTGCTTGCTGGCTGGTGGCTGGAAAAACCCCTGGGGTAAAGCAGGTCATGGTGTTAACGCTAATGGGAGGATCACCCTGGCTGCAATACTGGGCTGCACCTATTTCTTGTCATCTCATGCGCCTCCCATCAGTGCAGGAAAGCTCAAAAGAGGGTGCCGCATAAGATCTTTTTTTTTTCCAGTCCTTATGGGCTGTTTGGCACCACCGTGTCTGCAGGACCGAGTTCACTTGTGACAGCGGAGATGGAAAGGGTGAGCTCCAGTCTGACGTAAAGCCTGAAATCTTACACGATAAGAAAATCAGGAGCCAGGGCAGACAGGAGGAAGATGCCAGCAATATTAACATAACAGTCAGGGAATCCTTACAGATGAAGATGACATGGTTAGACAGATTCAGGGTGGTACCGCAGATCAAGTGCATGCCACTAAGCTGATGAAAGTGCAGGCTGCATTTCAAGGGGGCCCCACTGCAGTGTCAACAATCAGCTCATTTCTGCTGGTCATGGTGATGGCGTTGCCAGCGAGCAAGAAATACTCCGCGAAACAGTGACGGGTGATTTCAGGAGACCTTTAAAATAACGCTAAGGTACTAGGGCAGGGAAGAAGTGTAGATTAAGCTATAAAAGCTGACATGTTGTTGGATCAAGTCCATTCTCCATCATAGCAGAAAGTCCGATGGTCGCTGAGATGTTCAGCTACAATGCAAGAAGATTGATAGGGGCTTAATTAGAATGAAAGATGGGGAAAATAAATAAAAGATGAAACCATTTAAACAAATGGACAGCAAACCCCAGCAAGCAGGGCCTCTAAACCTACACCGGGGAGAAAACAGACACTGCCGGTCTGGCAGCAGAAGGAAAGCAAGGAGGAAAGAGCCCTGGGTGCTCCAGACACACCAGGAGCTACAGCAGTACCTGGAGTTGGGCTTTTCCTGCTGCCTCCTCCTGGGACATCAGGTCTACCCTTGGGAACAGGAGGCTCACCCTGGCTGTGACAGCGGGTGAGGCTGTGCAGGTCTCCTCTCCCTTCAAAGTCACCCCCCGACCGCCAGCTAGAAACCAGACACCGCAAACTCCTTACCTTATTTGCCTTCATCAATATTTTAACAGATATTGGTTTTTTACTGTAAGAGACATCACTTCTTGTTAATTTGAGTGCTGGAATGGCACTGGCAGGCAGAATACCTTGGCTCCAAACAAACCCTGAGGGGAAAAGGGAAATATATTCCTAAGAACAACAATGGGAAAGAACCTAATTCAATAATAGATTTTGTTTGGTACCATTCTGGCACCAGCAGTCATCTTCCTGATATTTTTAGGTTCTGATGACGCCAACAGGTTTTGTTTTTTTCTTTGTGGGGTTTTATTGTTGTTGTTATGCAAAAAAATCCTAAGCGGAAATTTTCTGTAGTTTAATCACATTGAACGAAATCACAATTATTTCTAGAATTAGAGATTTTGTACCTCTGGATCCTCAGCAATATATGCAGATGTTTGCCTGAGTCCTGAGAGGAGGATAAGGACTTATTGGTTGGCTTTGGGGGCAGGACAGAGGGATGGAATGAGGACAGAAAGCAAACACATACTTACCTAGTGAGAGACCAACAGGGTTTTAGATGAAGCCTATTACACAGCCCGAGAGGCAGAATTTGTGTTTATAAATACAAAACAAACATCAAAATCATCTTGTTTCATGTGACAGCCTCTTCCTTTGTGTTTTTCTTCCCAAGGGATTAGTCATGGAAGTATTTATTTGGGGATATTAGCTGCAGTAGCTATACAAACCAGGCAACAAATATTGCGAATGTCTGGTCCAGTAAAAAAAAAAAAAAAAAAAAAAAAAAGCATGTTTTGAAGAGCTTTTCCCCACGATTTTCTTTGCTTTGTGCATCATGACGACTTTGTTTTTGGTGCACTCCGTGGCTCAATAGCAGGGTGTGGGTTGCAAATGCAGATTAAGTCAGGAGGGTGAAAGGAAGCATATTAGCATCAGCTGTGCAGCCCAGGGGTGCACCTGCTGAACACCAAACCCCTTACCTTTATTGACAAAAAATCAGAAGTTGTCACAGATGGGCACACTCCATCAGTTACAACGGTTCCTGAACCATGTTGCCTGATGCAGACTCAGTGAGGTGCAAAGGGATGCTCACCTGCCTGTAAGCACAGCCATTGCACAACGTGGGGTCATGGTCCAGCTGACATACTTCCATCCTCTCTTCATTTAGTGCAGATTTCTTATTCTTCAGCAGAAAAGCCTCTTCTTGTGTTTCATTACAGTGGAGGAACAAGCAGAGAACATCCCCATCTCTTCCCAGGACTGCTTGGCCAAGGGAAAAGCAGGAGGGATGCAAAGACCATCAGATGCTTCTTTTGGCAATTGCGTGTCCACCTTCAATGGTGCCAACTTACAGACCGAGAAAGAACATTATTGTTCCAGGGCCGGCCAAAATGAGAGTTAACCAAACCCTTACAAATGAGGGAATTTGTACTCAGAGACAGCACAATCCATATCCCCTCACCACATTTACTGCCAGGCTTGAGGCACTTTCTGTTCTTGCTTGAGCACTTGGGAGGGAGAGATACTGGTTATAAAACTGCTTGGCTATGAGGAGTAAGATACAAAATATGAATTCATGTTTTAGGAGTTTGTTCAGCTTAGAAGTCACTTCTGGTCTCCGAGTTATACAAAATCCCATATTTTTGAAGGGTTAATAACTTGTAAATTTGTTCTTCCTTTATATATATATATATAAAAATCATTTTTACAATGACAAAAGGTATTTGCAAACCACTTTTTTTTTTTTTTTCCCAGATAGCTTCTGGCTGCTTTCAAGCTGAAATTTGGCAGTCAGCATGCATGTCTTATTCAACAACAGACGCAAATTCTGCACTTTAAAACTTGTGGTGGGTACAGACCCAAGAGATTTTTTTTTTCTTTTCTTTCAAATCTGCATTAAAAATCACATATGACTTTTCCCTTTTTTTGTTTGTTTTTAAAGCAAAAGCTACAACAGAAAACCCTAGGATGTGTATTAACAACAGCCAATTAGCCTCATATTGCCTGGGCGGCTTTTGTAGAAAGGGTATTTTATCAATAATAAAGTCCTGGAAGCTGATGAATTTTACAGCGGGACGATTTAATGTTGGGGAACCAGCTTGCCTTGGATGCAAACCAGAAGTGTGGCTTTTTGTATCTCTCGGGCACTTGTCCAAATCCAGCCCCCACCTGCCCGGCCTGGGGGGTTTACTGTTTGCCAGGTTGCTGGGGTGCCGGTGGGGTGCAGAATTTGGGGGAAGAAGGTTCATTAGCATCGCTGGAGGGGAACCCCTTGGCTGATCCTGCTCCCTCTGGGCTTTTGCATTCATCACCTATTTCCCTGGAGGGCAGAACATCAGAGAAGAGGGAAATGTGCACATCTAATTTCCCCCACTTCAAAGTTAAAATAGTGGTGGATTTTTTTTTTTTTTCCTGGAGCTCCTTCTTATTTCCCACCCCCCCTCCTTGCCCCAAATATCTTTGCAGACTTTTAAAAACCTCGTTGGTTTGAATATGCACAGGCTTCTTAGCTGTTTGCCCGGACTAGTGCCTTTGGGTAGCTTTTTGAAAAACATGAGAAATTAACATTTGAAAAGGTAATCCCACACACTCTTTGAGCAGGAAATGTGGCTTCCTTCCCCACCCACTTTATCACTAAGCAGCTTGGAGATAAATAATGGAGACTTTCACGGCCATTGTGGTTAAAACCATAATCTCTCAAGCGTGTCTTTGCTGAGCAGGGAAATTGGATGAGGAGCTGCACCTAGATATCCATGTGTTGTCTCAGCCATTGCAGACAGTTGCCCACAGATCTCTACTTAAAGAGGGTGAAATGGAAGACCGAGTAAGTCAAGAAAGCCACATCCAGAAACACTTACCCTTCGGCCAGTACTGGTCCTGTCAGTTCTCTGTTGATGGACACCACAAGAATGGTCACCATTGGCACTCAGTGAGGCTGGAGAAGATGCTTTGGTTCCTTGTTGTCTGTCCTTCTTATATATGTTATTGGGTCATGGAACAGCTTGGGTTGGAAGGAACCTTCAAAGCTCATCCAGTGCCACCCCTGCCATGAGCAGGGACATCTTCACCCAGATCAGGTTGCTCAGAGCCCCGTCCAGCCTGGCCTGGGATGTCTCCAGGGATGGGGCATCCACCACCTCTCTGGGCAACCTGTAGGTCCAGACACACAACCAAGTTACTGGCAACTTAAAGCTACCTGCTGACATCTGTTTTGTGCAGGCTGAGCCTGCCTTGGGCAGGGCAGCTTGCTTTAAATCACTGTCCCTCAGGTCATCAACACATGAACATGCTAGACTTGGGTCTACAACCTGAGTTAGTAACCTTGCTCAGACTATGTCTTGTGCTGACAGAGCAGCTTGCTTTGGGGTAGTGTAGGGAAAGGACTAAAGACCTTGCAGGAT
This sequence comes from Streptopelia decaocto, assembly GCF_964273445.1. Lineage (NCBI taxonomy): Eukaryota > Metazoa > Chordata > Aves > Columbiformes > Columbidae > Streptopelia > Streptopelia decaocto. The sequence continues at coordinate 7,874,172 of NC_138659.1, read as the reverse complement.
GGACATGTCTTGAAAGACAAAGTTTGAGAAAGGGTCATGAGAAAGCGTTCTGGGTGAAGAGCTACCAAATGTTTTAGGTGACCTAATGCAATCAAACATGGAGACAAAATTTAGACTGTTGAAGTGCAATATCTGGGAGCCAAAGCTCACCCAAAGGACACATTTCAATGCATCTGTAACCAGGTAACTGTGAGCAGCACCTTCACAAAAAAAAAGAAAGAAAAAAAAAAAAAACATCAAATTTGCCATCCAGGCCTCAGTGTTTTCTTGCCCATTTTTGCATGTGCACCAATCTGCCAAGCCAGATGTACAAATGGGTTGTGTGGGCAAACAGGCACTCGTATGGGCAAACATTGCTTTGATGAGCTTGTTCTCATGGGCACGAAATCAGGCAGTGCGCAGCAGCAGTGAGGAGAATTGGGGCTGGGTGACAGCTGGCCCCTCTCCCTGGGCACAAAACCCCTTCCTCTACTCTCTGACACCAGGAGCCAGAGATAACAAAGCTCAACAAGGCTCAGAAAGGTGGGTGATGTTACAGGACCTCCTTTCAACCAGTTTCCCCAAACACCTTGCTGGCATTGCCATGGGGTTTGACAGGTTCCCATGCTTGACTGAAACACTTTCCAGGTGATGTGATCAGCTTGGATGTGAAATGAATCACATCGAGGTGCTTATCTCATCTCATACATGAGTTCCTGTCTTTCTCCCGGCTAAGAAAGGATGCCCAAGGAAGCAGGAAAGTGCTATATCACCCTAATATCACATGCAACACTGTTTATCTTCTACTACTATGAATAACCTTGTACAAGCCATTAAAAACAGGTGTGAAGTAATGCATTTGCTACGCTTTCACAAGCTAATTGGGAGCATTACAACAAATGACTGGGTAATTAACCAGTGTTTCAACCCCAGTAATCACGTATTGTAATTCTAGCAGAACCACACAGACTCTATATTATTGACTCCTTTTGGAAGGAAGCACCTTTAGCGTTCTAGTCTGAACAATCCCTTTTCTTAAAGCAAATAGCTTAAAGCAGCGGGAAGGGAGGGTTTTCCATACCTGGTGCCCTTGGAGCAACCTGGAGCTGGAGGGCAGGGGAACAGGTGAGGTGGATTTCACCTGAAGCAAGCCATGGCTGCAGGGTGGCTACACATGGCAGGTCTGAACACAAATAATTCCTTAAAGAAAAGCTGGGAGAGGGATAGAAGATTCTTACAGCACATCCTTCCATCCTCTGTGGGCCAAGGAGCCTCTGGCCAATGTGATGGGGAGCAGGACCAGCTCTCAGTGGGGAGAGGACACCAGCTCCTGGTCAGGGTGGAAGACCCAAAGGATCAGGTGCCACCATGGATTCATCTTTGTGTCAAAGGCCATTTACGTCTGATTCAGTGCCCAGTTCACTCTGAGTGGAAAACAGAAACAGCTTAGAATGTCCTAAAAAAACCCCAGGGTCTGAGTATTAGTCTACTGCAGGTTGCATTGAGTGTAGTAGCCCCTGGAAAGGCTCAGGGTTGCTGGATATCAAGGGCAACTAACAGCAGAAGGAGGTGACAAACACATATCCCTCCTGCGGCTCTGAGCATGCTTTGGTGTGCTCCTCCATCTGATGCAGAGGATGCCAATCTGGCACTGAACTCCTCCTTTAAAACACCACCCTCGGTCCCCAAAATAAACAAACAAGTTGGAAGGCTCACTCACAGAGCCTGGGAACGGGCTGCGGGCAGGAAGCTCTGCGAGATGCCGGAGCTCCTGCATCCCACGAAGGTGGGGGCTCGAGCATCCTTCTCCCTCGGGGTGGTTTCCAGGCCCTTTGCGTCACACTCCGTGGCACTCACTCCCCCTGCTAGCATGGAGGTGGCTCACGTAGGCTCCCTGGTAATGTCACAGTGGGTGCTGTCAGGACACTGAGACAGGATGAGCACTGGGTGACCTTCAAGAGAGCCAGGGTACTGTAGGGCTGGTAGCTCACTGGGGAGACATGAAAGCTGTGTTATTAACTCTGGGTAAGGTTTACTTTCCCCCACCCCATTCAAAATGCCAGTGCTCCCCTCCATCCAACTGGGATGGGAAGAAGGGCTGTGTAAGCCAGACATTGAGTCCTCACCAAAACAGAGCATGCCAAGAAGGGGTCTGCTTGATCTCAGACTGTCTCCCATCAGTGCAAAGGCAGGACTGAGTGATGCTAATGTTGCTCCAGTCTGTGCCAAGCACCAAGGCAGCTGAAATATCTCCCCCTGCCTAAACATCATTTGCCCTTTATAGATCTCTGCCCCGCCCCCCCCCCCCCCCTTCCTTGAGAGCAGCAAAGTGAAAAACAGAGGCTTTATAACAAACAGTACCTGTTTCCATAGAGATTTTGCTTAGAAAATACACGAGACAAAGATGGAGGTTAGCGAGGAAAACACAGGGGCTTGTCCTTGTGCATCACAGGAGATGTCTCACCCGCCTGCGGCGTTTGGCAGCCTCCACTCTCCTGGATGAGATGAGTGTGAGTGTGTGACAAGACCCCCAGCCCGTCCCCTTGGACACAGGAGCTAGTGTCCTCTATGGAGGACCCGCTATGGGAATGTCCCCAGCCAAGCCCCCCTGGAGCTCGGAGATACATGAGGGGAGCCTGGCTGTAAATCAGCGAGAAGATGAAAGGCAGAAAGGATTTCTTTTTAAGAGATAGGATGAGAGCACAAGGGCTGCCTCGGCCCAGCTCTCCCTTTGCCAGGTGTCTCCTGGCCAGAGCTTTGCCCATCACTTCTCATGTGCTTGGCACAAACGGGGCCAAATTCACCTCTGGCACAACACCTTTATCAACACAATGGGAGCTGACGCTTCTGTTTAACGAGGGAGATTAGAGAAGTTTCCTCCCCACAGAATCCAGGATTTTCTCGTTCTCCTGGCAAACTGCGATGCCTTGGGAGGAGATAAAAACATGGATGAAATGAGCTTCTCTCCTATTCACCTTTAATCAGCTCTCTGAGGAAACGAGCTCTGTAGAAAACTGTTGCAAACACTTAATTATTCCCACGGATTTCCAGAGTAAGGAAAGAGTTTCAGGACAGACAGGTAGGGCAGAAAAAAAGTGGGAAGGGGCAAGCTTGGCACTCACCACCAGTAGGTGATATTGGCTCAAACTGATAAGAATTAGCTGTTCTCACCAGGTAGAGGGTAAAGTACATAAGGGGGTGCAAGCAAGGAGTTAAATGAAGAAGAGGTTGTGGGTTTTTTTTTACTGAACAGGGATATATGAATGGCAAATAAATTCCTCCGCTGAAGAAACCCTTAATTCACAAGAAGAAAATTACAGCAGTATCGAGAGGGACACAGGCTTCACCACCCAGGGATAGAGGCACCATTTGGGGGCAAACAAACCTTCTCCTTGAAGAACAGCGATGACTGGGCTCTGCCAGCAGGGAAAAACAACCAGACGGAGTCGAGCACTTTCCAGCAGAAGAAAACCTCACCAGGGAGGAGGCAGCCGCTGCTCGTATCCAGGCACATAGAGAAGCCAAGTGTGCCCCTGTGCCTTCCAGACGGTGGGACAGCCTTTGATGTCCCTTTGATCCCATCGCTCCTGGCAGACAGTAGCAATTGGGGTGAGCCCAACTGCTGCTGGCGCTGGCCTCCGACAAGCATGTTTGCAGGCACACGCCGTCCGAACACTGGTGGATCAGCTTTTCCCAACAGGGCTGGGAAATTAAAATGCAAACGAGATTATTCGGCATTATCTTAGCTGGGCACATTGAGAAATCATCTGGCTTTTGCATTCCTGCAAAACAAGAAACGCTCTCCACTGGCAGGGCCTTGCAGCTGCCTCTGCACAGCCGCTGTATAAAAAAAGAAATACATTTATGGAGTCTTGGCTTGGGCTGCAAAGTCAGCACCTGAGTGAACACACAGCAACAGATACCTACGGAGTGATAGAGCATCGCTGCAGAAAGGGCGAGGACAAGCTGCTCTGCACGTGCCTGCAGGCTGGTGATGCCCACACAAGACAACAGAGGCATCCCAGGGAGCAGAGCAGGAGCCCAGGTCACTTGGTCCTCCAGACAGCGGCTGGTGCTCCCAGGGGATGAGAGCCATAAGTCTGGGGTCACCCACCCGTGACAGTCCCAGCACTTATCAGACACACAGAGACAGCTGGAAATGCAGTAGACCGAAGGCAAGAAGTAGCAGGGTTCATTTAAAAAAAACATGGCCATTGTGTTCACCTGAATGGTTCAGTTGAAGTGACCAAAGCCTGGTGGGATCCACGCCTGGGTGAGCTGGTTGTCAGGCACATGCTGTGATTCAGCCCCGAGAGCTCCTTTCCCTGACTCAGTGCTGAGAGATCACTGCTGAAGAGCCGTCAGCATCCCTGTGGAGAGGCTGTTAGGAGACACTTGTGGCCATGACTGCTGCCAGAGAGCTTAGAAAACACTAGAAACCCCTTTGACAGAGCATCCTTGTGCTGGTGCTCCACAAAGCCAGGTGAGATCACATACCTGCTGTAGCTTCACAGAGCACCTTGTGCCACCTTTTTCAGCTGCAAAGCCATTGCCACGCAGCCACTTTTGTTGACTGGGGAAGCCACGCAAACTTCCAAATGACAGAAAATCCACCCGGGGACATCCTGCATGCGTCTCCTGAGATGCAGACACCCCTGTGACATCCCACATTTGACCAAGTCACAGAGCACAGGCTGGTTGTTGGCTGCACTTTGATTAGCTATGGAAGGATTTTTGGACTTAATAAAAATATCTGCAGCCATCTTCACTCCAGGGAGCATCACAGCAGCCAACAGGAGGCATGGGCAGCCAACGGGGCATGCAAACACCCAGTCTGCTGGGAGTCAACCCTGTGACAGGTGAGCTCCATCTGCGACGGGGCAGGCAAGACAGGCAACTGCTGCCTGTACGGTGAGCGAGCAAGCTGCCCACCAGCATCTGCTCCCACCAAAGGCACGTTCTGCTCTCTCCACTGCCCAGCCCTCACGTCACCAGGGAACTTGTGCTTGGAGCCAGAGCTGGGATGTTCAGGGCTCCAAGCAAAGTCTCCCTCTTCCATTTTCGATGAAGCTACTTGTGCCTCCGTAAAATAGGATTTGCTTCTCCCACCCTGAGCTGACTTGTTCCTGGGAGCAAGGGCTGTCTCCTCCTGGGTGTCCAGATGGCACCACCCCCAGGAGCTCCATCCCTGCTGAGATCCAGGCTGTTCCTGCAGCACACCACAGCAGTGAGCCCAGGGCTTATCGACAGCATTGGGGGAACACTGAGAGTGCTTTTGGTGCCAAAATGCAGCACCTTGCAGACATCTGTTACCATGACCATGCGAGCCCTATACACAAGCATCACAGCCCTGTGAAAAAGCAACTGTTAGGTGGCAGCTCCCTCCTTTTATTTTCTCCAGGATCAGTTCATCCTCACATTCCTGTATTTCTTAGGGGAGGGTCTGCATGGGTCACCTCCAGCCCCGCTGCTCTCTCCCCTTTGTTTTGCTTTTGCCCTCCTGTGCTTTCTACATGCATCACCCATTCAATTGCATAGAGACATTTAATCCTGCATCACAGCCTATGCAATCAGTGGCACTGAAAAAGTCAAGCCAAGCTGAAGTTTGGATTAATAGACCAAAGCCCTCTAAAATAAATCCCACCAGCTGGTTCACCCCCCAGTTCCCAACCCACCGCTTGCAGCTCTGCGATGTGAACACCAGGAGAGCTATCGGGTCTGCCAGCTGCCCAGATTGCCCCAGCAGGTCAGCAATACCAAAACTCGTCACCATTTAGTGCAGCCACTGCTGAGTGCACTGCAGGACCCAGCTGTCTGCCAGAACCCTAGAAATGCAAATTAAAACATGGCTGTTGAGGGGAAATTTTTGCTATTCCCAGGCTTTGAACAGAGCTGCATTTCACATCTGTCCCCACAGGCAGAAAGAACAGGGATAGACACAAGATAAAATTCCAACTACGTCTTGAAATAAATCTAACTGCAGTTTTACCACTCGCCTCTCAGATGTCCTCTTGGTCCTGCCGCCATCTGTCTCACTTCTCTGACTGCTGGGACCAAGGTGGGATGGTGGATGCTGCCAGGGAATGACCCTGTTCAGGGTAAATCCCTTATCCGGGGGTGCAGGAGCAAACAGTAAGGAGCAAGGGGAAAGCAGCTACTTGAGGAAAAGAAGTTCTGTGGGCTCAGCCAAAAAGGAAGAGGACATCAAGGAGGGTCCCTCTCAGCGACCCTGGCAAAAAGCAGCCCTCAGTCCTTCCTGCAGGGTGTCCTGGCAGGAGCTCATGGCATTGGGGTGGGGAGCTTGATGGCCTATCCATCAGCATCACTTTATGTTCTCTTGACTTTATGGCATCAAGACATGTCTCTGTGCCACAGGACCAGGAAACACCAGGCCCATCTATTCCAAGTACCTCATGGGAATATCACTGCCATCCTCTGCCCGGTGAGGATGCCAATACATCATGGTTTACCTTCCTCTCCTGCAGCACCAGCCCATGGGTGATGGGGCTCACTCCTGCATTGCTGCTGTGCACACAGGAGCCCTGGCTTTGCTTTGTGCTCCTGGAGGTTCTTCTGATCTACAGCAAACCACGAATTTATGGAAAAATACAAACACTACATAAGCTCCCCCTGCCTAAGCCCCTGCTTTATATTCAAGCTATCATGACAGGCATTTGTCAGGAACAGAGGATACAGCGTTCTCCGTCTGCAACATGTCTCCTTATGGCAGTGCTGGCAAAATCAACAACTTGTTCTACTTATGGCTGTGAAATTCAGCCTGGGAGGTCTGTCTGGCCCTCCTGACCTTCAGTTTCCCAGCTAAAATAAGTTTTTGTTGCTGGGAGAAGAGCCAGACTCCCTCCCAGTGCTGCTGGAGCTTCTCTGCTGCCCCAGCCAGTTTGTGGGACAACATCCTCCCAGCTCCCCATCACTGCATGGGGGCAGCAGAGCTGTCCCCCTCCACCATGAGCCAAGGGAAAGGGCAGAGTATGGGAAAAAAAGCATTTTTTCTGGCCTGATTTCAGCCAGAAGATGATTACAGACCATCACTTATCCACTTCCTTCCCAGACTGAAACCTGACCTGTTCTCATGGCCTGTAATAACATCTCCAAGTTAATTCACTGTAGTAATTTATGTTCAAAAGTACAGCCTAACCTTTTTCCTTCGATGCAGAGACTGGTCCAAGGGGTAAGTTAGAGCCCTGATGGCCATGAGGGACATCGGCTCAGCCCCAAAAAGCACATCCCTGGCTGAAAGCCTCCTGATCTCCCCCCACATAACGCTTACAAGCAGAACAAAAAGCATTTCTGTAGGGGGAAATTAAAAAAAAAAAAAAAACAAAACTATTAAAGCATTCAGTCCAGAAGCACTAGCTCCTGCTAAGACCAGGAAAACAACGCCCACTAGGAATTGTCATTCACAAGCCTATGATCTTGTGCCTCAGTTTCCCTACCTGTGAGCAGGACTGGACTCAGGGACTGTGAAAGCCCATCCTAGTGAAGGGACAGAACCATCTCTGCTGCAGCTTCTCCAGAAAAAGGGAAGAGAGCCTGATCACTGCTATTTAAGAGGTGGTTAATAGGACACACCTGGGCTCTTCAGCACCTTCCCTCTGCACAGCTGGGAACAGGTATCTGAGTGGGGAACTGGCACCAAAGTCTCTGCAAAGCATCTCTTAGTGTCAGCTGTGTCCCCAAAACACACAAGCTGAACATTTCTAAGGGGTCTCTCAAGCATGGGGGTGCCGGGCTGTCGGGCATTGGAACAGGCTGCCCAGGGCAGTGGTGGAGTCACCATCCCTGGAGGGGTTGAACAGACACGGAGATGAGGTTCTCAGGGACATGGGCTAGTGCCAGTGTTGGGTTAATGGTTGGACTTGATGATCTTGAGGGTCTCTTCCAAACAAAATTATTCTGTGATTCTATTCTGTGCTGGGGCTGAGATGACTTCCCAGCCACTAGCTGCTGTATCTCTAAAGCTTTTCCTCGGGCAAGGATGGCTAAATACAAAAGCAATGCAGGAGAGGAGAAAATTAGCGAAGGAAATCAGAAGGCCAGCCTCCTTTTGTCATGCAGATGGTGGTGGGCTGCATCTGGGACAGAATAAATCCTAGTAGGAGCGGGCAAAGAAGCTGCAAAGACCTTTTCCCTGTGAGCTGCTGGGTTCTCCAGTGCCCAGGGAAGTTTTCCTGCTGGGATGCTCCAGGACACGATGTGGAGGAAGGCCAGCCTTGCTCAGAAACATCCCATCGGGTGTGTTTAAACACCCACCAGCCTCTTGCAGACAGCGGGAAGAAGCCGATTGTGTCAAGCATCAAATCTCTGTCGCTAGCGCAGGCTGAAAACCCACTCGAGGAGTTAATGCAGAGGAAAAAAAGAGGCTAAGACAAGAAGTAAGTGGCAGCACACGTGATGGATAATCCCATCTGCCCGTTTTGCTGTCAGCCATGGGTCTTCATCCCCGCCAGCACTGCTGAGATGTCACAGCATTGTAGAATAGTTTGGGTTCTATGATTGATGCCGCAAGCTGGTTCACTGCAGCACAGGGTGGGATGATGTCCCTCTTCCCAAACCAGCCCCAGGCGAAGTGGGGGTTTGCCAACACTCGTCACAGAAATGTCCCCAAAGCAGCAAAAGAGGAACTGGTGTACAAAGGCTGACGTTCTCAGCGAACCCAGCGTGGCTTGCACCCTCTGTTGCTCTCCTTCCCTGCTGCTTGCTGGGACAACTTCCACCCCTAAGTGATCCCTGAGACCTGGGGACAAGGATGTTTGTCTTTTCAGTGGGGTGGTCCATCCACTGTGGCACATGTACAGCTGGAGAAACTGGGCATTTGGGGACATAGGGACCACAGCAAAGCCCCCAGATTGGTGTCACCTGAGGCTGTGTCCTTAAGAGGATGCAAAGATACATGGCGTGTCCTGTATCCCCCTCCTCTGCTCTCACTTCTGCTGCAGAAAGCAGCTGGAGCTGCTAAAGGAGGTGTAAGACGAGGCTTTGCCAAGGGCCAGGGTAGGCTTTGCTCACTCACACCTCCTTCGCACAGCTCACACTGGGTTCCTCACGCGCTACGAGCTGCTAACAGAGGTGAGACTTGCTGAGACAGCACAAATATCACATGCTGGAGGAACAGGGGCTCAAGCTGGGACAGGTCCTTAAAAAAATTATGCTTGTGTAAATGAAGCCCACCATTTGATCAGTGAGAAAAACCTTAAAAAAAAGCTTGATTGTGCTTCCCCCCCACCCCTGCTAAAGTAAATTAACAGTGAAATGGTAAGGCCATCTGCAGGTTCCTGTCAGTGCCTCGGAGGCCAAGGGAAGGGGACAACTGGGAGCTGTGGCCCTGGCTGGTGGTTCCGCACCCTCCACGCTTCACCCAGAGACACAAAACGGTGGCCCAAAGCCATTTGTGTTTGCCCAGGCACCACGTGCTCAATTTAGCATAGGATTAGACTCTGCTGGGAGGTATAACCCTCAGACTTATTTCCTTCCTCTGCTCCCCACCTTTTGGAAAGGAGAAAAAGAAAACCAAACCAAACCAAACCAACACATCATTCACGATGGGCACGATCTGTGAAAATCAGTCTGAACATCACATAATCTATGGCAGATTGCTTCATAAATTGACTCGCTGGCTCCCAGGAGAGAGAGAGAAAGCCTAGCTTAGGCCTGGCTTCAGCAAATAACCACACATCCTTAACCCTTATGCATGTTCCCCCTTCCTTGCACCTCAAGCAAATGCACAGTAGGCTCTTTCTTGCTCTGTGGCATTTATCCGGGAGAAGGGGCAGTGGGTATCAAGACAAGCTCACAGCAGGGCTGAGACCAGCCCTGCCCTTCCTCTTGCTCCCTGTCATCTGTAAAGCCAAAGGTGACACAAAGCAGCTCTCAAAAATCTCCTATGAGACAATATTTGCCAGCTTGCTCTTTCATGGACTGGTAGGGGCCAGCTTCCAAGGTAGTCCGTGGTATTTCATCTGCTCACAGGTAGTTCAGCTGCACAGCACTACATCACCAAGCAAGGAAGATCATCATCAAGAGACATAGATAAATTCTAAGAATTAAAAAATAGAGGTGCTTAACCAGGCTGGACTGTTCAAGTCCTTCAGGGAGGACAACCCTTGTGAGTGCATCCCACTTCCCTTTGGAGCCAGGCCGGGGCTGGAAAGGAACAGCGGTTGCATGTGCTTGCTCAGGTTGGGGATGCTCAGCCAGGGCAGGGGTGCTCTCTCGTGGGGGGATGCTCACCTGTGGGAGAGATCCTGGAGAACCATCAGTGCTGCCAGCCCATGAGCCAGCAAGGCCACGTGGCTCCCGGCATTAGTAAGCACCAGCCACACTTCAGATCCCACACACATCCTTGGCACAGGGAGATCGCACTTGTGAGCACCCCTGGGGGAATGAAAAGGAAGGGAGAGATGAGATCTCCCCTGGTGTCCGCCCTCTAAGCCATCAGCCATGTCCCCAGAGGGAGCAAACCCCTGCCCACTCAGCCTTGCACATGTGGATTTTAAACACCTCACTGGAAAAAATGAGGACTAAAGGTTTCATTCTTTCAAGTTTCCCCGTCCCTCTTGTTGTCCCTTCCTCCCCACAGGGCCTTGGGTTTGACTCCAGCATCCTCACATCCCACTTTACGTTGTTTTGCTGGAGGAGTGAGCATGGTCATCACCAGGCATTTGATCAAGGGGGTGTTTGAGTGCCCAAGGACCAGAGCCACGCTTCCCTCGCAATCCCCCAGGCCTGCACATTTGCTGGCACTCGACCTTTAAAATAATCTGGGGAGATTTAAGGATGAGCCAGTGCCCACAGAGTTATAAATGCACCCAGAGCCTTTGCAGGGGGCAGCAGGAGGAAAGCAGGGCAGAGAGAAAAAAAACCTAATATGATGATATCTCTTCCCTGAAAGGGTCTTTTCCTGGGAAGATGAGCCAGGTTACAGGGTGATTATTTGCAGCAGGGCCAGAAAAAGGGCTGTTCCTGTCCCCCAGGTACCTGGATGCCAGACGAGCTGTGCACAATGCACACTGCGATGCCAATACTGTGGGCAGGGACTGGTCCCACGTCCTGGGAACTCAAGAGCCACCTGGGCAGCTCTGCCAAGACCTGTGGCACCCGTGGGTGAGGTTAGGGGAGCACACACAAGCCAGGTTTTGGTGCTTTGGGTGTCCCTGCCCCACGCAGCTCTCCAAGTCCTGGTGAGGAGGATCAGCTTCAGCATCTGTTTCTGGGGTACTTTTGTTCCCAATTTATCCCTTGTCTCCTGGAGCTATTATAAGCAGGTACAATCTGCATTGCCATTGTTATTCAGATGATGTACAGATAATTTTAACCTTTCTGTTCCATTTGTCAAGGGGCTTTTTTTAGCCTCTGTGCCTGCCAGGCAGAGCACTGGATCTCCAACAGCGGCAGCTCCCCGTTATGCAGCACCAGTTTCCCCTGCTAGGGTGAAGCTCTGCCTTCCCTGTGGTGCTTCAGGTATCTTTTTCATGGCCCCAGATATATTAGGGGATTTGGGGAAAGGTGGCAGAGGAAGTTAAGCACTCAGCTAGCTATATCCATCGCTCATGCTGGCACCAGACAGGGCTCCAGGGGATGTCTGTCCATCAGAGACCTGCACACTCAGTCCCGCTTTCAAAGCCTTTGGGCCAGCTCATATTTAAGACACTCACTTCAAAAAAATCGTTAACGCAAAACTCCTAGCCTGCACAGGAGGAGGCCCTCTCCTTAAACTGCTTCAAGCACCAGTGTTAAGCCATCCATGATGAAGAAGGCGCTGCCACCCTGCAGAGCCTTCCCCACAGCCAGGGATGCAGATCACTTTTTTTTGGCTAAAAAAAATGGCAATGTGCTTCCCAGGCTGAAAAATGCTGGGCTTTGCCTCCAGCCCTTGGCTGTCAATGCATCCACCGCCTGGGCAAGTGCCCTCAAAGCTGGGCCATCTCCTGGGTGAAGTTCCAATGGAACTGTGCACTTCCCACTGAAAACAGGCTTTTTAGCACTTCATGAGCCAAAGAATTGAAAGCCAAACCTCACAGCATTTGGGAAATAAAGGGAAAGATGCACAAAGTGAAGTGCAACATAAAGCTGGTTCCTATATGTCATGATGTTTGGGCTTGGTCCTCGGTGGCACCAGGCACATGGGAGAGACAGAAGGTAAGCTTGTCTTAAAGTGGTCCAATGAGCAGAGCAATTGCCTTCATCCTTCCCTGAGCTCTTCTTGGCACAGCACCCTCCTATCACTGGGAAAGAAAAAGAAGAGTCCTATTGAAAAGCCATAAAACATCCCTGTCACCTGTTTTCAGCCTGCAGACTGCCGCAGGCTGCTGACTCGCCTCCGACTGCTGGAGAACTTTTTGTGCTTAAACAGCTCTGCCAAAAAAAAAGGAATATAAGACCTGACTTCAGTATCTTTGCTTGACAACTTACCCATGAGCTTTGGACCGGGCAACAGCATCTGAAGCCACTCGACATCTCCTGGGAGCATCCATGGGTGGGTGGCCAAGCTGTCCAGATCCCCCAAAACCCCAGATCCCAGCAGGTTTTCCAAGCCCTGGGTTTACAGGCTGGTGCTCCCTTGCATTTCTCCAGTGATACATTGTCACCACGATACTCTCAGCATCCTCAGGCCAGTTTGCTGCAGTGCCACTGTTAACAGTTCCTCAGGCTCCTGGCCCCACCACTCCGGCTGTCTGCAGACCCTCATTGTCCCCTGGCCAGGATGTCTGGAAGCAGCCAGACATGAGCCACAGCTCTCCCAGGGTGACACCCCTTCCCAAATGTGTTCCCTGCCCCTCTCCTTCACAGCCACCCTATCCTGCTTTGGGGACACAGGGATGCCACAGTAGGGCTGGCAGGGGACAGCTCCGGTGACCCCGCATCCCACCACCCACTCCCTGCCATGGCGGGGGTCTGACATCTCACCTGGGGTCCCCACGGCCCTGCCAGTGTGGGTGGTTGCCAATGAGACGGAGCCTGCAGCCATTCTTTACAACAAGTTTTTATTTTTTCTTTCCTTTTGACAAAAAAAAAAAAAACCAACCCAACATTGAAGTTGTACATCGCCATCAGTTGGTTCAGTTCCCTGCTTGGGTCCAAAATGAGCATGTTATATTACAACATCCTGCCCCAGCACCTGGGAGATAAAGGCAAGAGCATCCCCCACCCCGCCTCCCTTGGCCCCAGGAGCTTTGCAGGGCTTTGAGCCCAGTCCCAGAGCCAAACTGGGAACCAGTTCCATGCTACTGGTGAATCCCTGCCTGGGCAGAGGGCTTGTCCAATACAGGCAGAGGTTGAAACACATCCCTTCCTTTCTCATCCTCCCTCCCACGGTCACACACAGCCAGCAGCCACCGATCCTCCGTGTCCAGGAGGCAAAGGAGATGTCCAAAAAGCCACAGACAAGAGATCGTACAGCAGCAAACTGAGTCCAGTGCCTTGAAAAGCAAGAGGAAGGCTGCCATGGTGCCTCAGGGCTCTTTTTCCTTCCCCCTCGGCATAGTCTTTTCCATGGTTCTCCTGAGGGGCTTTGTTTTTGGTTTCAGAAACATGCTTTGGAGGTGCCACTTGTCCCCACGAGTCCCCACCTGCCCTCCCTGCCGTGGGAGCAGGTCTGCGGCTATTGCGGAAGAAACAGGAGCGGGCCATTTTTTGGCCCCTCCTGAGAAAAAAGAGGGCTCTGGTTTGCTTCATACAGTTTCTGTACGTTAGTAAAACACAGGTCTCACAGGCCAAAAAGCTCAGGTGTGTCTGCCACATGTGGCTGCACCCCGAGGGGCTCTGCCCCAGCCCATGCCACTGCTGCAGAGCATCACCACACACCCCTTGCTGTCCCTGTCCTGGGGCCGAGGAAAGAAAAACATTCAGAGCTTGAAATCCGCATGAAACGTGCCCCACACCCCTCAAGAGCATCTCCCTCCCACCGAACAGGCAGAGACACAAAAAGCCACCTCCTCCCCTCCTCGTGGGCTGTGGTGTATTGTCAGACACCTTTCCGCATTTAGCAGCAGACAGTGCCAGCACCTATATTTAGAACACGGACGGTATCGCCTCCCCCGGCGCTGCCGCATCCTCATCCTCCACGTGGTCCCACGCTGCCCGTCAGTCCTGGCTCCCCCAAACTCCGGCACAAGGACCGATGCTCAGGCAGATTCGGATCGAAGCCATGGACCACTCACAGATGGCTGGAAGGGGACAGGCAATCCCCAGAAGGGACGGGAGATGCTCATGCCACCAGGCACCTTCCCTGTGGCTGCACAAAGTACGCCTTGTCCCCAAACACCAAGATGGGGGATGCAAGAAGTGGGCTGGAGCGATGGAGAAGGTTTCCTGGGGACTTTTGGGATCATTTGGCAGATGGAAGTGTCTATTCAGAAAGCATGGGGGGAGCAGGGACAGCAGAGGTGCCACCGCTGGCAGGGACCCATCAAGGCAGCAGGAGGTTTTGGCCCCATTAGCAAAACCTGCTCTGTGAGTGCAGAGGACAGTTTGGCCAGTAGAAAGAGGAGTTTGGTCCATGATTGAGTGCAGGAGCCTTTGGAGATGGCAGGACTTGCTTCTCACAAAGCAGAGCTCCTCCCGGGGGGGGCTCACAAAACGATCAGGACAGAGTCTGATCTCCACACGCAGTTTGTAACCGTAGCGTCTTTTGGTCAGGAGATGACACAGGTCACCCAGGACCAAAGATCCCAGACCACAACAGCCCACTGCAGGAGGAAGAGCAGGATGAAGGCTGAAGACCATGTCCCACCTTCACACACATGGCCATGCCTGGTCCAACCACACCGACCCATGGAGCAAGCCCAAGGCTCCAAAGGCTCCCCAGGACCACACTTGGGCTGAGGACGGACACAACTCACAGCAGAATGATCATCAGGATGAGTCACTCATCACCACAAAGCCACCAGCAACTCCCTGGGCTGGTAGGCAAAGCATTGCACCCACAGCTCAGGGTGTGCATGGATTGTTAGACCCAACAGCACATAATTACCAGATTAATTAGTGACTGGCCCTGGATGGTGGCCCCATACCACATTTTTTGGTATTTGCCATCACCCCCTCGGCACCACCAGTGCCAAGTGAGCCGTTCCCCCAGGGACAGCCCTGTCCTTGCCCTGCGGGCACCACACAGCTGCTCAAAGACCCCTCGCCACAGCCACCTCTAACAGAAAAAATGCAATTCCCACCGATACAAACGTCTGGGAGGGGGTGAGGGGAACAGGGTGACGTTCCCAAAGTGATGGATACACAGCAGCCCCCCAGGGTGCAGGCAGTACAAACCTCCAGGGGCTCCCCCCAGCTTTGTCAGATGACTAAAACAAATCCATGTATGTGTATACCTTTATATATACAGCATATAAATATATATACACACACATACCATATATACACACACAGCCACACCTAGAGTTCTCTGTATAGAAATAAATATGTCAGTGGGGGATGGGATACATTCAGCAGCACTGAGCCCCCCACCCTGCTCCCCCCTGCCCCAGTATAAACCTGTTGGCTTCGGTTTTGCATCCTCCAGCAGGTAGAACCGCCCCGATCTGCCTGGTGCAACCCAACCCCTCGCACCCCAGCATCACCCCTTGTCCCTGGGCTGGGCGAGACCCACAGGGAAGGAAACTCTGAGCCACAGAGTGAAGTGGGTCTCAGTACCCCCTTGCTGGGACTCTCTGGCCTCGGGGAGCAGAAAACCATCTGGACGAGCCTTCGCAGGGGTCCCACTTCATTGGGATGAGCCTTCCCGGGGGTCCTGCTAGGGGCTGGGAGCGGGGCTCTTGCTCGCCCCCCAGCACACATGCTCTGCTGCCCATCGAATGCTTCTCTGTGCAGAAAAAAAAAGTGATAGTAATAAATGAAAGTCGACAGATTTTAATTTTTTTTTTGCACAAAGACTTTTTTTTTTTGTCCTTTTTTCCCCTCCGTTCCAGTCGTTTTGCTTTTCTCCTTTCCCCCAGCATTTTGCTTTTGGTTTGTTTCATTCCCAGGCGTGGCGAAGAGCATGCATTGGAGAGGGGCAGGATGGCGGCGGGACGGGGCAGAGGGAGCTGAAATGGGATGGTGGGGACAGCTTCTAGCACTTATCATCTTCCTCGGTGTCGCTGAGCACGTCAATGCTGGCCCCGCACATCACCCCTTGCCCTGCCCCTCGCCTCCGCCGCCGATAATGCCCATTGGGCATCTGCCAGCTGTGCCGCAGCGGTGGAGCTGAGCCGATGGTGTTGGAACGGCCGAGGCTAGTGGCAACGGCCGCCTCGAAGGTGAGGGTCTCCTCCTCCCCGCAGTCTGAGGTGTGCGAGTCGTCGTGCAGGGCCAGGTAGGGCTCCGAGATGTAACGATGAGGGGTGGACTGGCGGCTCTGCTTCCCTGCTGGGGAGCTGGAAGACTCGGTCAAGCCGGCGGCGTTGGGCTCCAAGCTGGAGGAGAGGAGCGGGGACCCCCCCTCGGTCTCCTCAGGGGGTGGCGAGGCGTCTCCGGCGTGCCGCAGCATGGAGGCGTAGGAGAGGAGGGGACGCGGTTTGGGGGGCACTGGCGGGAGCTGGCGACGGCCTCGCCGGGGGGTGCTGGTGTCCGAGATGGAGGGGATGGAGCTTTCACTCAGGGAGCCCGTTCCCTGCAAGGCACCAAGACATGCTGGGGAATTCAGGGGCGACAGGCAGCACCGGGCACCCACCCCCCCAAGCCATGGGGCTCCTTGGAGCACCCTCCTGCTCAGATGAGTCCCCTGCACCCTCACCCACCCTATAGAATCATAGAACAGTTTGGGTTGGAAGGAACCTTCAAAGCTCACCTAGTCCAAACCCTGCCATGAGCAGGGACATCTTCACCAGCTCAGGTTGCTCAGAGCCCCATCCAGCCTGGCCTGGGATGTCTCCAGGGATGGGGCATCCAACATCTCTCTGGGCAACCTGGGCCAGTATTTTGCCACCCTATCCCTGCCTTGGGGTCTGCACCATGGTCAAGAGCAAATACCTTTTGGTGGCCACCAACAGCAGGACACCGCCTAACTCACTGAGGGATTAGCTATCGGCTGGCTGGCTGCTGGCCTCTACAGTCAGCATTTCCATGGGCTTCAAGTACACAAGCACTGGCATCTCCAGGCTTGTGTAGCTGGGACACCTCGTCCTTGCCAGTAAACAGATGCCATGGTGGTGAGCGGATCAGTGTGGAGATCCACCTCTCTCCCCAAATCCTCTGCGGAGTGCCTGAGCAGCCTCAGCGTGCTCAGCTCATGGGGAACACAGACAGATGCCACCACAGGAAGATCATAGAATCATGTTGGTTGTAAGAGACCCTCAAGATCATCAAGTCCAACCTTTAACCCAACAGTCACTAAAGTACATCCCTAAGAACCTCATCTACGCGTCTTTTAAACCCCTCCAGGGATGGTAACTCCACCACTGCTCTGGGCCTGTTCCAATGCCTGGCAACCCTTTTCAGGAAATAATTTTTCCCAATATCCAACCTAAATCTCCCTTGATGCAACTTGAGGCCATTTGCTCTCATCCTATCGCTTATTACTTGGGAGAAGAGACCAATACTCTCCATGCACAGAGCTCCCAGAATTGGGGCTTATCTTCCCTTTTTTGGCAAGCAGCTTTGTCTGTGATCCCCTTTGCCTTTAAAAAGTATTTTTTCACCCACCTGCCTGTTGGGTGTCTGCGACCTGCCCTCGCTGGGTGACCGGGACTCACGCCGCCGCTCCGGCGACTCGTCCTGCGCCTGGGGACTCCTCTCCTCTGAGTTGCAGCGGGAGATGTCAGGGGACAGCAAGTGCTTGCGCTCTTTGGATCGACCCCTCTCTCTGCCACCCGAGCGATGCCCATCAGACCGGTGACCTGCAGGGACACCCCCATCAGTCCCCACCATCCCCTCCCTAGGAGCAGGGAGCACTTGGCTGGTGTGTTTTGTTTTGTTTTTTGTGTTGGTGTGGCATGGGGTCACCCATCCTTGCTCACCCGAGTCGGCATTGAGGCGCCGGGCGGAGAGCTGGAGCGAGGAGTGGTAGCTGCGCCGGCGGGACTTGTAGGTGTTGTCGCTGCTGCGTTCCATGGAGAATTCGTCCAGCCAGGAGCTGTTGGGGCGCTTGTCCCGAATGGTGGAAAATGAGCGCCGCATTGAGCTCGTGTCCGTCACCACCTGCAATGCAGAACCCCGGCCGGCCGGGGAGGGGGTTAGCAATTATAGAATTACCGGTTCACCCATTATTACTGGCACACCAGCCTCTGGGATGGGGAGGTTCAGGGTGTGGGAGGGCCAGCCCAAGCACAGACCCCCTAAATAATCTCTGCACAGATCAGGTGTGAGAGGAAAGTGGGGTTCAACTTGTGAGCTCCCCTGCCTGTGCTCTGCAAGCAAAGCCAGTGGCTGAGGTCCAAGCCAAGGGGCCGTGTGTCAGGGCACAGCAGCATCCCTCCCCCAGGCATGGGGACACAGGCCATTGCCACCCAGGCTGCCTCAGCATCCATCCCTGCCTCAAAAACAGGACTGAGTGGAGCCAACAGAGACATTGATGAAGAAGTAATTGAGAAGGGGAACTCCCCTAGGGTCCCTCACTTAGCATTTATTCTCCTGGCTGTGCCACTTTTCCAGTGGCAGCACTGGTCCCCTGTGCCCTCCTTTATTCCTGCATGCTCTTCCCCTGTGCTCATTCCCTCTTCTCCCCACTCATGCTGACATTTTATAGAATTATAGGATAGTTTGGGTTGGAAGGGACCTTCAAGGCTCACCCAGTCCATGAGCAGGGGCATTTTCACCCAGATCAGGTTGCTCAGAGCCCCATCCAGCCTGGCCTGGGATGTCTACACCACCTCTCCGGGCAACCTGGGCCAGGGTCTCACCACCCTCAGTGTAAAACATTTCTTCCTTATATCCGGCCTGAATCTCCTCTCCACTAGTTTATCATCCCTCTCCTTTCTTTTCTTGCTTCTATGCTTCTCCTTTCTACCTTCACCCCTCCTCCTAGCTTGTGTTCTCACATTCCGTGTGGAGAACATCACCTCCTTCTATGTTTTCCTTCACTTTATTCTAGCAGCTTCTTCCCTCTGCAGCCTCAGGTCATTCTCACTGTCTCCTCACACCGTCCCCTTTCTGCTCCCATCCCCTCCCTTCTGATCATCTCCCCTGCTGCCAAATGGTCAATAAAGCCCACAAGGCAAAGCCTCCCTTCTTCTTCATGCCCCAAAGTGCCACAACATGTCACACCAGCACCTCTGTGAGAGAGCAGACCCAGAGACTTCACAGCAAAACCAAACCCTGTAAGAGAATCTATGTCTGTGTTGAGGCTGAGTAACAAGACAGAACAACAGAGAAACCGGGCAGACAAACGAGGAGGTGAGATGTGGCCTGGGTTCCCCTGGACAGACGGAGAAGCATGTGCGTCAGGACAATGGGAAACGAAGGAAAAGGCGTTTCATCACCTGGGACATCATCAGACAGCCAGGCTGGAACTCCTCAAACCTCAGCCAGCACTCAGGGCTGGAGGAAAGGAGGGGTGTCCCACTGCAGGGGGACCCTGCAACCTCCCGGCTTGGTCCTGCTCCACCATGGACCTCCCCACATGGGCCAGGAGATGGATTCCCCTGGCTGCTCTCCCCATTTAGGGCAACAGCAACTCTTCTACTTGTGCAGCACCCCAAAGATGTGGAGATGCTCTGATATCAGGGCATTGGGGATGCTGTGGAGCTCGCAGGACTTGATCAGCGTGGAGAGAAGCCCCAATGTTACCTGGTAGGACTTTACTTGGACCCAGCACCCACGGGGGCTTTGCTTGGTTTTACCTGGGGATCCACAGTGAGACGAGGCATGGAGGAGGCCCTCCCAGAGACAGCGTGGTCCTGAGTGTCCACAGGAAGGTAGCTGCCACGGTTAGAGGGCTGCACTCTTTGAAACTCCCTAACCTCTGGCTCCTGGAAATAAAGACACAGCCAAGCTCTTGGGATGGGGTTGGAGCAGGGTAGTGCACCGCTTCTGCCCCATGGGCAGGGGACAAACCTGCTCTCTCAACCAGGGACAGTAGTTTTAAGTGGGCCAAAAAGGAAGTCTAAAATATATCATCTATCATGTTGCCACTGGAAAATAATCTCAGATTCACAAGCCATTGGAGGGGAGCCCAGATGTGGTGGCCAATTCATCTTGCACCTCTTCAATGGTGGTGGGAACCCTGCCTGGATCTGGTGATGCCCTTACTGCCTGGGCTTTAATTTCTTCTCCTTTTGCTTTTTGGTTAATTCCCAATTTAGGGGACTCTTGTACAGGATGTGGTGTCAAGGAGATGGGCCGGGAGTGACCCTGGGGATCTGCTCAAAGGTGACTTTATGGGGAGGGGGCAGTCTCATCTGTCACCTCCCTGCTGGCAGGATGGTGACATGGACAGGGTAGCCAGGGCAGGGTACAGCTCACACAGAGAACTACAGACCCTGGGGACATGGACCAGGCTGGAGATGCACAGTGGTACCACACTGCATCTGACAAATGTCATGGTGGTGCACAAATGCACACACACAGACATGGAGAGAGATATATAGAGATATGTATATATATATATATATACACACACAGACAGACAGACGGATGCTGCTGCTGCTGGCCAGCATGTGTGTGAGGCCGGAGGGGTGTGCTCCCGTTGGGAGACAGTTTGACAGCTTGGTTTGGGGTCAGGGACACCAGCACTGACAACAAAATGAACATGAATCCGAAAACATCAGATACCATCACTCAGCACTGGGTCACCCACTGAAATGAGTGTGCTCAGTGGGAAAAAAGAGCAGCCTGTGAAGAGAACGATATTTTACTGCAGGACATCAGACCCCACTCACAGCTGTTGCCCCAAAAGCACTTGACATTGCCTGGACCCTGGCTGGTCCGGGAAGGCTGTGTCAAAAGATGAGGGGCCAGAGTCCCAGCTGGGTGACACCCAGGGACATTTGTCCCCTGCTCAGATCTCTGTGTGACCCAGCAGCTGCCACACTTGCTGCCACAGGGGCAAGGAGCAGCGTTTCACTGCCATGTCAGCAGCCCCACACCTCCCCATGCCCACCAGCATCCTCGCTGTGACCGCGGGCAAGTCCCCACCAGGCAGTGTGTGACTTTACCAGAGACTGGTGCTCCTGGAACTGCCCGTGGGCTGGATCCATGCACGCCAGCTGGAAGATTTCCTGCGGCGAGAGTGGGCTCAGCGAGTGGAACCCACTCCGGCTGCTCCTGCAAAGACAGTTCAGCTTCAGGGGAACCACAAGCCGGGTGCTGCCATCGTTGAGCATCACCACTCCAGTGTCTCAGAGCTGAGGAGCCCCTGTGCTTGTCCCCCAGGCTATCAAGACCCCCAGGACAAACATCATGCGCTATGGAGAGCTGAAGTGGTGCCTGGACAGGAGAGGGCACCAGCGCACCAGGTCCTGCGGTAGCAGTGGGACATCCCAAGTGCACTTGCCCGCAACTCTCATCATTCATTCCCACCAGCCAAGTTGTTGGGATCCCCCACTGACCCTGCACAACGCAGGGACCAACTGCTCAACTGCTTGTGAGGTTCAGGTCCATCCCAGACCCTTCTAGGTAAGAGAATTTGCACTTAGTGCCACAATGGTCCTGCAAGAACTTCCATGCAAACACCTGGCCATCCTCCTTGGCCACCTCTGCTGCTGTTGGTGATGCCAACACACACCAGCTCCCCAGGACCCTGCAAAAACTTCGTGTCATGAGCTTTCTGTTTCAGTTTGGGTTTCCCCAGCTCTCAGCATCTCTTTAACCCTGTGCATCCCAGTGCCAGCTCCAGAGAATGATGGCTGCAGGACCAGAAAAGCATCAGGAATACCTCCCTTCTTCTCAGGGTGGTACTCACAGGCCCGAGAGGGTGTCCTGCTGGAGGTAAGGCAGAGCCTTGGCATTCGAGATGATTTCCTGCGGCAAGGAGGACGGCTCCATGCGCTGGAACATGGGAGCGTTTTTCTGTATTGAAGAAAGGAAGAAGCTGAGCTTGTACTAAATGCAGATGAACATGCAGTGCTTCACCAACCAAGTCTCCACTGCTTGGGAAGGTTTGCTGTCGCGGACCAAGGATGCCTATACATATGCCTTGTAGTCACCAAACTCCAACCTGTCCTACTATCTTCATCCCTTAGCTGCATCCCCTGAGGCTGGTTGCACATTTGGTCAGGATGTGGTAGGAAGCAGTGAGCATGCTCTGAACATCCCCGTTGGGCCCATCACGTGCCCACGCTGAGCCTCACCTGCTCCTCCAGCTGCTGCCGCTGCTTCTTGGCTTTGCTCTGCTTGTAGTAATCCATGATCATCATGGCTGCATATATTTTGCCAACAGTCAGGTCAGAGGCTGAAAACATAAGAGGGGAAGGAAGGAGAGGGACACATTTGTCTGAAGAGAAACAGCAAGCCTAAAGGCACCAACCATACTGTGGGATACCCTGGTGACCCTCAGACTCTGCTCACCACTCCAAAACAGACCTGAACACCCATGTGGAAATAAAATGGACGGAGGTGGCTTGAAAACATCATCATAAACCACCAAGACAAATGGCTTTATCACATCATCATGTGTAATAGAGCAAATGATGCTCAACCTCCTGCCCTTATATGCTCCAGAGATGATTTCCAGGATACTCTGGGTTTGGCAGGAGTAGATCACTGCAAACTGGACATTTTTCAAGAGGGTTCCCAAACAGGCGGGCAGAGCAAGGCAGAAGCCAGCCCATACCAACACAAACCCTCTTCCCACTTGTCCCCCCGAGCTGGAGACTGGTCTGACTGGTCCACATCTCCCTTTGGGAAGAGGTTGCTGCAGGTCTGATGGCAACTTGCCAGTGATGACAGTCCCTGCAGAGACTTACTTTTTGGCATGGGTACCAACAGGTCCAGCATCTTCTGGGACAGGTGAGGCCAAATGGTCAGGATCTCCTTTTGAAGCTCGGAGTCTAACTGCTGCCAATCTGCACCACCTTGAACAGCAGGGTGGGAAAAAATGGTCCATGTACCTCTAGACCTGGCACCAGGACCCAACTAAAATCACCCCTTTCCCAGGCTGAAGTGAGGTTCACAAGCACCAACCAGCTCTCTGGGCTGGCAGGACCACCTTGCATCACCGAGCCTGGTCTCCTGCTCTCGCAGGGAAAGTGTTCCCACCATCCCTTCCATATGTGCTTCCATCTCCCCATCCCCTGCCCTCCCACTCAAAGCTGCCATCTTCAAGCTTGCCTTGGGTCCATCTCTGACTCCAGTCCTACTTCCAGCCCACACACAACTGCTGCTACTGCCCCACTTTCTCTTTGCTGGTAAGCAGATCATGTGCTGGTGAAAGAGCAGCTCCACTTGGCTGAAATCCTTAAATACTGTGCAAAGTGAAGAGCAGAGCTCTCTGGCTGGCGGTGATGGGATTTGCTCACCTTAGGGAGACCCAGGCTCAAATGGAGCTGTCAAAACGTGCCAGCCAGAGACACCCAAGCCTGGGGCAACTCTGCGAAGCTATAGGAGGACCAGGTTCAAACCTCTGCTTTATCTAGAGGGGCTTGAATCCAAGGAGCCATCTCAGCACTGGGCTTTTACCTATATTTTGCCCTGGGCTGGGTTTCTTCCAACAGCTGAGCTGTTCCCAGGGACATTTTATTGAAAATGGCATGTTTCGACAGAAAGCTTTTGATTTGATGAATCAGAGTGTTTCCAGCAACAACAACAAAACAGGTTTTCCGGATCTGAACATTTTATCTTCCTCAAGAGAGAGCTTTCTTTTCTCCAGCCTTGTGATCTTTTACCTCCCTGGTTTAGTTTTGTATATGGGGAGGAAGGAGAATTTTCTCTCTCTCTGTTATGCAGTGGACATCAATCTGCTTCTGCTCTCTAGAAGCAGCCTCTACTGGAAAACTGGCCACCTCTTCCCTAAAGAAATAGATTTTTTAGAGAGAGTGGCAGAAATTTGCTTGTTTAAGGTAATCACTTCTATCCACCTGCCAGGTTCTGGGTGGCCAACCCCAGTTTGGCTGTGATGTCTTCAGCCTGCCCAAAGGATGAGTGCTCTGAGACCCTCCTGGCTCTGTCCCCTCTCTACCCCACTGACCTCACCTTTGGCAATTTTGATGTCCAAGGCCGTGCGTATCAGCGCCATCAAGGTGGAGGTAAAATGGACCGTCATGTCCTCGGCCACGGGCATGTTCATCAGCACCAGTCTCTGCGCAAGAGAGAGAAGAAAACAGCGGACGGAAAACAATATCGAAAAACACATCGACCAGGCTGGAGGAAAAGAAATTAAACATTAAACAAAAGGGAAAAAAAATGAAATAAAAATTAAAAAAAAAATAAAAAAGCAACAAAGAGTGTCAAAACAGCACAGCCAAAAAAGAAGGGCAAGGATCACCCCGCCACCCTCCCCCCCGGCTCCTTCCACCCCAGGACACCGGCTCACTGCCTTCCAGGGCTCCTCCTGCATCCCAGGAACGGCCCCTGAGCCCCCCCTTCCCCCCGGCACCTCCCAGAACTTTTGGGAAGACACCCAGACCCCTCAGGGATGCGGGTGTGGGGGATGCTCGGGAAGGGGAGCGGGGGCTCAGGTTTCCATTCCCTGGGGGGTTTGGCTTTCCAGCTCTCAACCCTTCCCACCTTGGGCAGGGGAGAGGAGGGTCCCTAACCTTCAGGGACTTCAGATCGGCTGGATTCCTCTAGCATGCTACATCCTGGCGCTCCCTTTTTTTTGCGTCTTTTCAGAGATGAAGTTTTGCCAGCACATGCACAGGGTCCAAATTATCCAAGGGTGGGGAAGGGAAGGAGAGGGGAGAAAAAGTGCAGAAGGAAGGAGAAGAAGGGCAACCAGGGCAGGTCAGACACGCCATGCTCCTTCCCCACCCTGGGCAGGCGGGGTGCAAACCGAAGTGACCAGATCCACTTTCCAGAGAGTATATTTTGCTTTGTGAATACCTTGGGTCACCCCTTTCCTGCCCATTCCTTCCCCCCCACCCTCACCCTGGACTCCTCATGTCCTTTCCTTGCCTTCAAACCTCCCTTTTTTTTTCTCCTGGAAAAGTGTGATGATGGATGTATGCATGCGTGAACAAACAGGGGAGAGCTGGAGAGGGTGGCAGCATGTTTGCAAGTGTGCAGAAATCCTCCCTGAATGCTGTGGAAAGGGCTGCAGGCAGCAGCCCGCTGCCAAGGAAACCTCCAGTTTGCTCCAGACCTGGACAACACATTGCTCCACAGATCCAGGTCTTGTCCGAGCAGCTGCTGCCCTCAGCAAAGCTCCCACCCCAGGTCCTTCAGGGCTTCCCATGCTCCATGCCTATGCAGCTGGGAGCACGACTGCTGGCCACCAGCCCAGAAGAAGCATGGGGATAAAACTCAAGTGACACCTTTAGAAGGCACCTGACTTTGCTTTGCACAAGCCATCCTTGAGATAGCTTGCGATCCTCAGGCACTGCAGAGCTGCTCCTTTGGGATATGTCCCTGCTGCTCACCTGCTTCCCACAGGCTTTAGTCCTGTTTCTGTACCAGCCAGGACAAGGATGGTTCCAAGCCCAGGGGATGAGCTCCTGGGGACATCCCACCCTCCCAGCTGTGCTATGGGCTTGCTCCTCACCTTGTCTTCTCCAACCCTCCTGTTTCCACGCTACACGGTGTTTTAAAAAGATGGACCCAATTTGAAATCGCTATAACTTCACAGCCACAAACTATCAACCATTGTCTTGATGTTGTCCATACAGCAGGTGGAGGGAACGCAGAGCATTTATAAAGAGGTTAAGACCTGATAACTCATTAAACCGTCTGCAAATTTTTGTGTAATTGTAACATGTTGGGTCCATCTTTTTGAAACACCCTGAATTGCTGATCCTGTCCTTCCTCTCCCACTGGTGTTTTCCACCCCAGAGCGCCTCCAGCTTATGAGTGACCACACCAGCATCACACGTGTGGGCTGTGGAGACAAACCAGTGTGGCTAGGACCCTTCTGAGTGCACCGGGCTCCCCAGAAATGAGCTAAACACATGTTGGATGCCCCCAGCACCTCCCCAGCTTCCCCCAGTCCCACCTCCCGCAGCTCCCTCGAGCCCCGGCTCCTGCTCGGCTCTAGCCCCCATAGAAGGAAGGGTTGATCTACCTTATAGGCCACTTTGGAAGGACATCTCTTGCCGAGGCCTAGCGGTGGTGACATAAGAGTCAGCATTTCATACATCTCAGTGTAATGGATTCGGCCACTGCTCATGAAGGGGGAAGGGGAGGGAGGAAGATGCAGAGAGAGAAGGAGGCATTCCCAGAGAGCGGAAAAAACGTACGAACAAAAAATAGTACAGGAAAACAGGAGAGAAAAAAAAAAAAAACAAACGGACAAACAGGAAAAGAACAGGAAACCCGTTAATCAAGGCAAATCATACATGAGAGACTGTCCTGATGTGGATTTATAGCACTGCTCACACAGACCCAGGAATGCTGGCAGAAAGCAACTCACCCCTCTCCTCTCTGCTGCTGGCCTCGAGCACCTGTCTGGGGGTCCTTCTCTGCTCTCAACCCCTCTCCTAAAGCTCCTAAAGCCCTCCAGCAGCCCCCAACTCATCCCAGAGGTTCCAGGGCTGTGTGCGAGTGGTATAAATCAGATACACGGCACTCAAGCCATGGGTTATTTGAGATAAGGGTGGTTTGCACCACAGTGCTCTGTGGCCTCCGTAGCATCTTTCCCTCCGGGGGGGGGACCTGGGTGTTGCTTTGCATGGCCACCTAACCCATAGCTGGAAGGCTGTGTATCCCCAGCTCATAAGGTCTATGCAATTGGGAGGCAGCATCTTGCATAGAAGGCAGTGGGCCAGGGTCACTTGTCAAAGGAAGATGCCCGGTTGCTTCCGTCTGGCTCTGCGGATGGACCACTTCCCCACCATGCACCAGTGCAAAAAAAGGCATGCTGAATTGGCTGAAAAAAATAAAGAAAACAAAACAAAACAAAACCAGGAGGAAAAGTTACACATGCCATGCTCCCACCCTGGCTCTCTCCCACATGCGGCTGCAAGTTCCACCAGGTTGGAGTTTAAAGAGTCTCAGCAGAGGCAGCTGTTTGGGCCTTCCAACATTGGGCTTCGTTTGGCTTTCCCAAGGGAGGGAGCTAGGACAGACCCCCACCTCGCATTCCTCTGCTCTGCAAGGACCTGCCCAGGGCTGTGCAGCAAGGAACGCTACCAAAAACAGGCCACCCGATGATGCCTTGAGCCCTCTGCCAGGCTGAGATACTTGGGCTGTGCCTCCCACTCTCTGCACATCCTGAAGGCCACTCAAGTACATCTTGTCCAGCACTGTAACATGTTGCCCAGGGAAGTGGTGGAGTCACTATCCCTGGAGGGGTTTAAAAGATGCATAAATGAGGTTCCTGGGGACATGGTTTAGTGCCAGTGTTAGGTTAATGGTTGGACTTGATGATCTTGAGGTCTCTTGCAACCAAAATGATTCTATGATTTCCCACAGATCCTGGACTCAGCAACCTCTTCCTCCCCTTGTGCCAGGCTTCCAAACCTGCACTGCGACATTCAGGATGGTTAATGGTAAAGAGCAACATCGCAACAGCAAAAGCATCAACCCTTACAGCTGGGCTGGGAGGATGCTGCTGGAGAGGAACCCATCACAGCTGGGGTGGCTTGGGAGAAAGGGCACTGCTAAAAAATTAAATGCTCCTTGCAGGATCCTGACCAATTCTCTACCTCTATGCTGAGAGCAACATGAAAAGGGGAGAAGATGATATCACCTCTTCATAGGGGGTACTGGCAGGCTTGGAAGCAGCCTCCTGGCCAAAGAGGCCCCCACCAAGATCAGCTGTGACATTTCGGATGTGAACTAGGGATGGTGATGACCCGCAATGGGAGCTGTTTGGGATGCAGGTGCAGCACAGGCTGGGCAAGTGATCCCCTTTGAGAACTGACACACCTAAATGCATTGGAAAGAGGACACTGGAGACTATGAAGTGAGATGATCGAGAGGAAACATCCAGGTCCAAGAGCCCGTAAGCAGCACCTTAGCAGAGCTGGATGTGCATGGACTCGAGGTGTCTGAAGCGGGGCAGATGACTTCCAAATTTTCATGCATAAGCTTTGTGCAAAAAAGGAAGCAAGGCGGTGATCTTTCGCCCACCTTTCCTGGCAGGGAAGATTTTAGTGTACTCAGTACTGTGTCTTTCATACTGAAATTCTCCCCACTGGTTCCCGTGAAAGGAAGAGTTTGCATCAGTAACCAAGAAGGACCTCACAAGAACGGTGTTGCTCTCACAGACAGGCTGCACACTTTGCTGCTCCTCAGAGCAGAGATCTTAAAGCATTTTGAGCAGGACAGCAGTGCCCAGAAACCACATCCCCCAGACTCAAGCACAGGAAGGCATGTGGAACAATATCTATGTGAACAAGATGGTTCCCAAGAGCTGGTCCCAGCACAGGAGCATCCTTGATGGGAGATGCTGGCCATCTGTCCTGTGTCTGGAGGGATATGTGCCCTGTGGCTGTGGCATGGTGTGGCCTGTAAAACCACCAGGCAGTAATGGCTCGGTCCTGGTGCTCTGAAAGAACCCTGTGAGTGATGGGGGAAACCTAGGGGACATCTGTCCTCCTGTGGTTAGGAAACAAATACAGTGCCATGTAAGAGCACCAGAATAGCAAGTGATGCAAGAGTAGATTCAGGAATAGGAGATATCCACAAGGACATGAATGTTTGTGGACCATTCACCTAACACATGACAATCTCAGGGGTACTTTTAGGGGGCAAAAAGAAAGCCTTGCCTAATTTTGGCATGACTGCTAGAAGCAGAGGGGGTGAAAGAAAGGGAGAGATAGCCTCAAGGAGTGGAGCAGGCTGTCAAGATCCAGTCCCAGCAAGATTTGCTTACAAGACTCTCTTCAGCATAAGGACAGAGCTTACTGGACTGCCATGGGAAGTCTTTCTGCATCAATAGCACTTTGTTAGCCCACCTGTGGACTGACTAATGGATATACTTCCATACCATGCTGCGCCACTGTGCTATGTCCTGAACTTGCCCAAGCACCATCTTGTCCAGAGCAGGCTGTCCACCACTCCATAAAGGTTTTTAGGGACATGGTTTAGTGACAGTGTTAGGTTAATGGTTGGACTTGATGATGTTGAGGTTTCTTCCAATCCAAATGATTCTATAAGCATGCTAGTGGTTGTTTCTGCAGGTCATCGTTGTCACAGCAGGACAGGGGTGTGGGATCCAGGAAGGTGAACTTGTGCACTGTCAGTATGCAGGGCAGGCTCACCAAACTGAAAAGGTGAGGAAGTCAGGTTGGCATTTTGGGATCTGGACCATGGCGGCAAGATGCAACAACCAAATGGGTTTTCTTTTTTCATCCGTTGCCTTTTGGGAATTGCTCCAGGGCAGTAGGAATCCCTGAAAATCTTTTGTCCTTGAAATGCCTCGTGCACATGGAGGAGGAGCCCTAATGTCAATCAAGAAAGACTAGAAATTCCTCCTGAAGGTGTCTTCTATCTGCAGGGACCTAAGCAAGTGTCCTGAAAGCCACCATCCTTTGCCAGGGATGCAACAGAGAAGAGTAGAAAGCCTGCAAGGAGCCCCTCCTTGAACAGATGAGCCATCTGAGATTCCTGCAAGAAACCTCCTGTCACTAAATACCTCTGCATAAATGAGATGACCAAGAGTCCAAGTCCTGTCTCACTTGCTCTGCTTTTCTTCTGGTGGTCTACTTCAAGATTTCAAATGTGTTTATCATTCCCATGACCAGCTGTGGAGGGTGACAGACATGTTCCAGGGATGCTGGCTGGAAGGAGCATTTCCGATGTGCCTAGAAGGATGTGATGGCTACATCATGCCACACCAAGGAACACCCTTCTTCTGCTGAGCCAAGACCAAGTGCCAGGGGCATCTGAGCTGCCCTTGTACATCTCCTCAGAGGCCGGGAGGGATGCAGAGGGAAGAGCAGGCTCGGTAATTAATCCTTTCATACTATAGATACAGACATAGGCGTTGTGGCACTTCGGAGAAGGCAGCAGGCACATGATTTTGCTCAGCTGTCACCCCAAAATAAAATTAAAAAAAAAAGAAGTGCAAGTCAGAGAGGCACAAGGAGGCCAATTGCTGCCATGGACTCACAGTCAGCAGCAGGGAGCTTGGCTCAAGCAGAGGGAGAGGAGCTGTTGAACTCCAGAGATGTGTTCAGGTGCCACCACCTCCCAAGCAAGTCCAGCAAGCCAAGGGCAAGACTAGCAAGAGTCCTGCTCCACAGAGACATGGTTGTGTGTCCTTTGAGTGCCATGCTTGAGGAAGAGCCTGTTGGGAACATCACAGTGTCCCCCAGGGACAGGGGTCACCATGGCCTCCCCATCCTTTCCCCAGTCTTCACTCTCCAAAACAACAGCAAAGTCTCCAACATCCTCCTGCCTTTGCAACCCCCTTCCCTCACCAGGAGTAAACCACACCTGAACCCCCCCAAAAAGTCCTGCTCCTGTGTGAGGACACTTTGAGAGGCCAAGCAGGGATGGTGGCATTTGGCCTGGGACCCTTCAGGGGACTCTGAACCTATGGTGTTGGGGTGGGGGGGCTGGCTGCGGCCACAATTTGTCAAAACCCACCCCGGGAGGCTCTGACGTCCCCCTGGCCCCACACATGCCTCCCCTGGAGGAGGACAGCTGCTGGCTCTGGGAGGCCGTGGACCTCTTTAAACTCAAAGGAAAGCAACGTCAGGGTTCCCTCGGGTGGGCAGTGGAGCAGGGGGGTAAGGAGGGGTGGATGGTGCGTCCCGGGGCCAGGTTTGTGGCGGAGGACTGGGAGGCAAACCTTGCACGCCACCCTGTAGGGGCAGTTCTCTCCTAGGCCCAGAGGAGGCGAGATCACCCGTACTAATTTGTACATATCCTTATACGAGATCCTGCCGCTGCAAAGGAAGCACAGGTGGGTTAATAGGACACTGAGAGGGTGCAGGAGAGAATGGAGAGCTTAACCAGGAGGGAGGCTGAGGCCATCTGTGGGTACAAGGCTTTTCTCCTTCTGGCTCTGTCAGACCCAGAGAGGGGAAAGTTGTGAGCATCAGCTACTGACTTCTCCATACCTCCTCATACTGACCCATGCCTACCCTGGAAAAGAATGGTTTTGGCAGTGGACACCACCCCATCACCCTTCCTCATCGTGCCCTTGGCCACCTACACTTGGTGGGAGAGGGTTTGGATTTTAGACGAGGATCAGACTGCAGCTTGGTTGGGTTGAGACTGCAGCTGGGTTGGGCTCTAGCCACCATGAGCCCTTTTGATGCAGTGGTGTCCCATCACACCACCAGAGAGCCTCCTACCCTCACGTGGCCAACTCTCTGGTCCTCACAAGGTCCCAGGGAGGTTGGCAGCTGAGTCACTTGTATCTCCAGTATCTGGGGAACCTGAGACAGGGAGAGATAATGTGACCAGCTGGTGACTGGTGGCTCTGGCACTAGCACCTTGGTCTCTTACGGTCCAGTCCTGTGCTCTGACCACCAGACCACACTCTGCCAAGGGTACACATTATTAGAAGCAAACCCTCCCATACACACACCCCTTCTCTCCCACAGAAGCACATCTCCCCAGACCCAGGTGCAGTTGCTGCAGGATACAGCCCGTATCACTCCTGCACTGGCTGAAATACTGAAGCCATTGAGGCGGAGAGCTGGCAGGAGAGGGTGCAAGGGCCACCAGATGCTGAGCTCCCCACTCCGCTCCAGACCAGAGCCCTTTGGGAAGCAGGACCCCATGGGGTGGAAGTGCTGAGGTGCAGCATGCTGCAGCCTCCTGAGCATCCTTAGACAAGCTTGGAGCGAAACCACACAAAGAGGCAAAGGTCAGCATCACCGTCCTACCCAGCGATTTGCCTCTGGTTTCTCCTTGTTCTTCTGCCATCCCTTCTCCATTGCTAGACAGAGCTAACCCAATTGTCTGGGCAAAATACATCCCTGAGCCCCCCTGGTGTTGGATGGTGTCCTCATGAGACCCTTCATATGATGGTCCCAGTGTCAGGATGCAGAACTGCTGCCCCACTCAGGTGATGGGACCCGTTTGGATGTACTCACCTGTTCCTCACCCAGCAATGGGGGCCAGGGCTGTCCCATGGGCCCAGCACCACCAGCTCCTGTACATGTTCCCTAACTACACACCACAATGGAAGAGCAGAGTTTGCTCAGAAATCACAGGGGTGCACGGCATCAATAAGACAACGTGGGCATGCTTTTACAGTGACTGTCCTGGACACCCAAGGCCACTAACACAGGAGGTGAGAGAGAATGAAGGGCCTGGTGTGAAGAAATCCCTCCCAAAATCCATAGGTGAGAAATTCCACACCAAGCAGCTGGATGTTTCACTGCTCCCACCTTCTCTCCCTTCTCTAGTTGTCCATCAGCACCATCTACTCACCCACATTGACCTTTCCCCCTTGCACGAGGGCATATTCATCCCCGTAACTAGCAAACCTACCTGCCCATAGGGACCTTACACAGCAGCAAGAGTGCTGGAGGAGACCACACCAAGAGGAACCTGGCCAGCATTGAGCTGCCCAGGCTTGGACAGAAATGGTAGAGGAAACTATGCCAGGAGCTGATGACATTAGGAATTAAAAAAAAAAAAAAGGAAAAAACAATCTTGGCTGGAGCTGGTCTCTTGAGGGGCAGGACATTAGTAGCGGAGGCGAAGAGTCTCCAAAGGGAACATGTGTGTCTGCCAAGGTCTCTTGAGCTAAGATCGCCCACGCTCCCCAGCACAGCAGGAGAGGGCCGTGGCTCCAGAGAGGCTGTCCCCGGGCTGGGGGAGGGAGGAAGGGGCCACATGAGATGTTCTCATGGTGCTGGGGCTGAGTGGAAGGCAAACACACTCCCAGAGCTGCCGAGGGCTCCACATTGCCCTATGGATGCTCCAGACTGAGCCAGAGGGAACAGTGGAGAGCAGCTTGTCTGCAGAGGCAGCAAAGCTAAAGCCTGGCCACCCAGGGTATATATGGCCAGGGTGTGTATGTGTGTGTATATACATATATACACATATATATATTGCTGAGAGCAAACTGCAACCTGCAAACGGGAGCCCTGCTTGCTGGGGTCCTTGTCAGCAAAGGCATGAGTGCAGGAAAAAAAAAAAAAGTCCTCCTGTCTCTAGAGGCGTGAGAGGGCTGGCCAGTGTAGGAACACAATTCCCCAAACATGCTCCAAACAAGGTTCTTGAGAGGTGACTTGGCAGGAGCCCAGTAGACCTCCAGCATCTCTCCAGGGCTGGGAACAAGCCACCCTCAGCCCTGCTCTGATGGGGGGTTGTGGGTGCTGGGGACCAGGCAATGGAGCTGGTCTCAGGGCAGTGACACTCAGGTGGTGCATGGGGACAGGGAAGGAGGTGGAGAGGGACCTACCCATTGGCTGGGGAGAAGAGGAAGCGCAGGAACCTCCAGCACTCAGGATAAACACCATGGCAAACCGTGAACATCACCCAAGATGCCTGTGCCACCAGGTGTTGCAGGAACCAACCTCTGCTCTTGTAATGACCGCGGGCCAGAGCAGCCCTTCCCTGACCATCCCAGGTACCACAGCTGGTGTCCAACAGTAGAAGACAGAGACACCCACTTAAAACCAGCTGTGAGAGGTTGCTCATGAGGAGAATGAGCTTGCTACATACCACGCTGCTCTGTCATACTCTGCCCAAATCCGGACAAACTCATCTAGATGGTGAGGTCCCAGGATGGAGGAATCCCGAGTCAGGTATTCAAAATTGTCCATGATGACAGCCACAAACAGGTTGAGCATCTAAGTGAAATGGAAAAAGGCAGAGAGAAATGAAAGCAGGAGGCGAGGGAGCAGGGATGACCCTATGGATGGGATGCAGGTTGGGGCACTGATAAGAAGAACCCCCCAGGGCTCTCAAGCAGAGAACAACTCACCAGGAATGAGCAGAAGAAGATGAAGGAGACGAAGTAAACGTAAGCCAGGTCAGTGCCGCATCGTTCATTCTCATTCTGCCCGGATGTTGCTGTTGTGTCTGGCTCACAGCCTTTGCCCTCCAGGCAGGACAGCATGATCTCCTGCCATGCCTCTCCCGTGGCACTCCTGCACCCAACACAATGGTGCTCAGCAGCTCATGGTGCCACGGGATGGAGCTGGGACAGATGCCCCCAAGAGAAGCCTCGCAAGAAGCTGTGACACCCCGTGCCCATCTCCGGCATGCAGAGGAGCGAGGAACTGGGTCAGCAGCAACCAAGCTGGACCCACACAAGTGTAGCTCCTGGCACACAGGGCAAACTGCCCCCCAGCCAACTGGTCCGAAGAGCTGGGAGACAAGACATCTTTTTGGGGAGCAGTGTAGGGAAAAAAAGGGGTTCCTGAGCTCCTGTGACTGTGTGTTTGTCCAGTTGCTCTCTAACACCAATAGCTGACCTCTACCAAACAGTGAGAACCTGCCCAGCCCAGCTCCTGGCTCACTTGCACCCAAAAACACAGCCAGAGCAGTTTTCTAGGGTTGTTTACCTGAAGAGGAGCATGAGGGAGCCCAGGAAGCTGCGGAAGTTGTTGTGTCGGTTAATGTGGCTTTCCTCATCTAGTTTGATATTGCCAAAAACCTACAAGAGGGAGAAAAAGGGCTTAATTATTCAGGCAAGGGCTCAGCAGCCAGGGAACCGGCTGCATGTTCACGCTGGCTCATGGGCACACACCCCTGTGCTGCAGGGACTGGTCCTGCCCCAGGTCCATCACCCTCAGCATGGCCAGTCCCCAAAACAGCCTCTCTGTGCAATTCCCCATGAAAAAGCAGCCCAGTGCACAGCCAAGGAGCTGGCACTGAGGAGCCATTGGTGAAGGAGACTCTCCTCTCCCCAGCAGGGATTTGTGGTGGGCGGCAAAGGCTGTGAGAGGCCAAAATGCCATGGAAACCGGAGCACAGAGGACCTGTGATCAACCAGAGCCCAACCACTTCACATGCATCCCTCTGCTGCGCTACAGGTGGCACCTGAGCATTGCATGGCAGCCGGTCCTGAGGCAATGGGACAAGTCGCATCACCCTGAGTAGGTGCTGGGTCCTGGTCCTGGAAACTCCTGGGAGCTTTTCCCTTGGTGGGAATACCATCTGTGATGCTGGGGTTGGGCATAGTGGTGCAAACAGGGTGGGAAAGCACTCAGTGACAGAGGGACAGACTGACACAGATAGCCAGACACCTGGGACTACCATCCCCAGGGCCAAAAGAGGAAATGAAGCCCCAGAAACGGACAATATTCTAATAATGACCCACAGCCAAGGCCACTGTAGGACATGACAAATGTTCGCAGAGTGCCTCAAATAGGAAAGATATGCCATTATTACAGTTAAATATTTATTCCACTTTCCGTGAACCTAAAAATACACTAACTGCAGAGTATTTTTTCCTCCTGTACAGGTTTTTTGGAATGTGTAATTGTAGAATATTTTCTGCCTCCAGCTATTTTGCTCAAATAACGCCCACATACTTTACTGCTTGGGGATTTGTTCACAATGATGTTAAAAAAACCAAAAAACAAAAACAACAAAAAAACACCCAACAAAAATCACACCACCATAAAATAAATCAAATACTACCACACAGCAGGGAGGTGGGGGCTGAGTCAGATGGCAGTTGTTTAGCACCAAGAACACCTGGAATCAGTGTTGAGATGTGCAGGACAAAGTGGCCAAAAACCAACCACACACCTCTCTGGGCGGGAGAGAGGCGGTGGAAGAGACGAAACACCAGCGCTACCAAGCAGCCCCAGCAGACAGAAGCGCTGCCCCCCCAAATCTGCCCATCCTGGCAGCGCACATCGGGCAATGGCGGTGGGTACTGCGGTGGCTGGCTCATCGAGCAGCTCCAGAACCCGAGTGTTCGGCGTCAGAGATGCTCTGTCAGATCCTCAGCGTAGGATTTAGTCACGGCAGAACTGAGCCAGCCCCGAGGCACGTGTGGAGCTGAGGGTTTTAACTCACGTGCTTCTTATTTATCAGCTGGAGCCTGGAAAGCTCACGTCTCCCCATGCTCTGCAGACCTTTGCAGAAATTTTTTACAACGAGGATGGTGAGACCCTGGCCCAGGTTGCCCAGAGAGGTGGTGGATGACCCACCCCTGGAGACATCCCAGGCCAGGCTGGACAGGGTTCCAGGCAACCTGATCTGGCAGGGGGGTTGGACTAGATGCACTTTGAAGGTCCCTTCCAACCCAGACTATTCTATGATTCTATGACCTCCCACCACCTGATAGGTCATTGCAGGTCCCTAAGCACAAGAGCCCAAGTGAACCATCAGACAGTCCCTCCACAGAGGGACCAGGTGGAAGGTGGGCTGCGGGAATCACTGCCATGATGCAGCCCTTCATATGGCAAGGGCAGAAGGCTGCTCACCAGGTCCCCTTCAGGCATGAAATCAATATCTGGGGGCTGCTAGGAAGCTGGAGATGGGGTGTCATTTCTGAAACTGAATTGCCTGTGAAACAAAGGGGTGGCAATTTGAAAGCAGCTGCCACCACAAGATGCCCAGCTGAGTCCCCTAGGCCACATCTCCAAGTGGAGAAGTTGGGAAGGCAGCTGTGGAGGTTGACTGAACAAGCCTGTGGCAGCTCTCCCAGGGCACGTGTTTTTGCAGCTCCCAAACAAGGTGTTCTGCCCTCAGGACCTTGCCAGACACCATGACTGAGTGAAGTAACGACAGGCAGGCACAAGGCTGGCTGCTGTGTCTAATGCTGATGATATGCTGGTCCACAGCCTGTCCGCACCAGAGGAGTGCACGCTGAGATGTCTGTGCTCACCTGCATCCCAATGATGGCATAGATGAAGAAAAGCATGGCGATCAAGAGGCAGACATAGGGGAGGGCCTGCAAGAGAAGCAGATGAGTCATCTCATTGAGCTCAGGTCCAGCACCAAAGAGTACAAAAAGCACAGCGAGCAGGTAAGCTGTGCCCCTCCGTCTGTTCTACAAGCCAGGCAGCAAGACCTTGGGAACTGCCCGCATTAGTGAGCAGCACCCCAGCACCGCAGCCTGGGAAGAGACCAGGGCACACGGGACTTACCTTGAAGGACTGCACGAAGGTCCAGAGCAGGATGCGGATGGTGTAACCCTGGCGCAGCAGCTTGATGAGCCGAGCGGCCCGGAAGAGCTTCAGGAAGCTCATGTTGAAGCTGCTGGTGTTCACCAGCTGGGAGGGGATGAAAAGAAGGTCAGGGGTAGGTGGAGGCCCCCCCATCCCCCCCAGAGGTACACCCCGCTTCTCATAGTAGTACACCCCACTTTTCCCAGTCTCTGCTTCACCTTGGTGTCCGTCAGGATGATCTCCGTAATGCTGCCAATGACAGTGATGAAGTCAAAGATGTTCCAGGTGTCCCGGAAATAATTCTACAAAAAAGAAGGAGGGAGGGAACATGGATGTGATCTCAGTGATAGCAGGTCTGAAGGGTGCTGGGCCACGGGCCAAGGTTGCTCATGAACAACAGTAGCAGCAGGCCACCTATTTGTATGCGGCCATAGTCTGGAGCATCATCCTGTGTCTGAGACGGCAGACCTGAACATGTCTGTAGCGAGCAGCTTCTCCTGGGAGATGACTCACGCATCCGACAAGCCACCTTGGTGAATGGGAGCAGGGAAAGCAGCCACAGCCAGCCCTGAGCAGGCTGCAATGGCTGCTTTGCCTTCCTCTTCGTGACCACCCAGATCCACCTCAGTCTCCAATGTTTGTGCTGCAGCTGGTGCAAGACTGGACTTGTCAATGGTTAAAGGCACTGGAAGGAGGGAGGATATCTAGAAACCACCCTGCTAGAGGATCTCATCTCCCAGCACAGAAATAGGAAAGAAACTATAAAAGAGCAAATTCAATGCTTGCTCATAAGCAGCAAAGAGTAGCTGAAGAAGACACAGTCTGTGGCTTCAAATGTCCCATCCCTGCAGACATCCCAGGCCAGGCTGGATGGGGCTCTGAGCAACCTGATCTAGTTGAAAATGTTCCTGCTAATAGCAAGGGGGTTGGACTAGGTGGCTTTTAAAGATCCCTTCCAATCCAAACCATTTTACAATTCAAATCTTAAACAAGCAGCTGGAGACTCAAGGACTGGGCATTAGAGAGAGGGGTCTCACTGCTGGTCAGGTCTGGTGCTATTGATACAGCCCAAGGACAGCAACACATTGGCATCTTATGGCTTCTGGGGACAAGGCACTGCAGCCACTGGCATGGTCACAACAGTTGGCTTTGGCAGCACATACATAGTGCAAGCACCAGAGTACCACAGAAACAAGGCAAAAAGTAAAGCAATGGTGTGGCTTCCTCCACCAGCATCCAGCAGTGGAAAGTTTAATGAGAACCAAAGCAACAATTCCAACCTAAAAGCAGCTCTCAGGCTGGGATCTAACAAAAACTTCAATAACCTCACTCTATTAACACCTTCCCTCTGTGATCTGTGTGCTGCCAACTCCCAAATTAACATCCTCATCAAGAACAGGGGCAGCAGCCACTCACCAGAAAGCCAAAAGCGATGATCTTGAGGACACACTCCAAGGAGAAGACCATGGTGAAGGCAATGTTCAGGTACTTCAGGGCCAGCTCATAGGTGTACGGAGCAGAGTAGTACTAATGGAAAGAGAGAGACATCACTAGGCAAGAGGGGACCTGCCAGCCTCTTGGCTGATGACCATCTCAGGGAAGACCTGCAGTGGCCCATGCTCCTTGCCCTGGTGCCTCAAAACCATCTCCTGTTCCCGCTCTCCACCCCTCTTCCAAGGCAGCCGCCACTGCTTCTAAGACAGAAGCACAGAGTAAACCCAGATCTTTCTGCAATAGTTAAGAGATCCAATTTGAGTCATCATTAGGGAAGATCTTGTCTGCAGTTTGAGGCATGTGGTGTTTCAAGTGACTGTGCCAGGGGAACACATCCTCAGACTCTGCCTCAAAGCATCTCCTAGAAACAACCAAAATACCCTCTGGTCCCCTCCTGACCAACCCTCCTTCTCCCCACCACCCCAAACAGGATATGCTCACCATGACTGGCTCACCTTCATCATCAGCACCACGGTGTTCAACGCTATCATGGCCATGATGGTGTACTCGAAGGACGGGGAGACCACAAAGTGCCAGACACGGTACTGGAAGGTGTGTCGGTTCTGAGGCATGTACCGTGTGAGGGGCTTGGCACTGATGGCAAAGTCGATACAGGCCCTCTGGAATAAAATGACAACCATCAGACCTCCCCAATGGTAGCATGGAGGACAGTGACTGCCACACTTCTTTCCTTCATGGGCTGGGCAGGCAGGTGGCTCACAGGTTTCTTACACCTTTTCAACATATAGGGAGCTCCAAGCTCCCAAACTGCAGAAAATCCATGGAAACATCCTCTTTCCCCCTCTCCCAGGGCCATACCTCGTTCTTCTCCAGACTGCACTCCTCCATCATTTTGTCTCCTTGCTCTTGGAACGTAATGATGATGAGAGCCACGAAAATGTTGACGAAGAAGAAAGGGAAGACCACAAAATACACAACATAAAAAATGGACATCTCCATGCGGTTGCTGCGGCTGGGCCCGCGGTCCTCCTCCGTCACGTCCACCGAATGCTGCAGCACCCTGTGGGCAGAGAGGTGGAGAAAAGCAACCAGAGATATGCCCATCAGGATGGCCACCTCGTGCCACATCGCATAGGATCCACTTCTTACAGCCAGCTCTGTCTGTCCATGCTTGTAACAATAACATAAACCTCTGTCTTAATCTGCTTTACAAGGACAAGCCTTCTAAGTGGCTACAGCCTGTTTTATGGAGCTTTGCCTGTGACCTTAACGGAAAATGGATTTTCCAGTGCTTCACATACAGAGGAAAGGAATTGCTCAAGTTCGCACAAGCATGAGCTATTGTCACCTCTAAAACTGAGCTAAAATATACCTTAGGGCCACACAGGAGAAAGGATTATCCATCATTCACTCCCTAAAGAAGAAGATAGCCCCAGCCACGGTCTCAGCCCCATACAGGGAGTAAAGCTCTTTCGTCCTGCATAACTTCTCATCCCTCCTCCCTGCCCAGCAGTTTCTGTCTCAGTCCTGCCTGGGTATAGCCAATTACTAACCCAACCGCCCCAATGGGGATGTGCCTACCCCCATTCAAGGGGAGGAATGAAGCAGATTACTCACTGGGGCCAACCCTCGCCAGTGGAGACTGTGAACAGGGTGAGCAAAGCCCAGATGATGTTGTCGTAGTGAAACTCATGGCGTTTCCACTCCCGGCACTTCACCTCCATTTTGTTCTTCTCGTGGTCCACATAGTTCCCTCTGCAAGGTTGGGAGAGAGCAGTAACCTTGCTTTTTACACTGCCAGACTATGAGACGGTGGTTTTAAACCTGGGGGCAATGTGTATGTGCAGGGCTGGAGAGAGAAATGGGGAGAGGCTGGATAACAAGTTGGGGGCAGCAGGGCAGGGGATAGCAAAAAGGAAGAGAGAAGGAAGAAAGAGAACAGGAGCAAAATACAGGGCTCTGTACCCCACACCCTGTGCAAGGATGCACCGTGCTGACACAGCAATGGGGACAGGGCTCAGCCCACACCATCCACCTCAAGAGACTAGGTCCAAGAGAGAGTCATGACCGCAGACTTAACTGGGAACCCAAATATGATATTCCCCAGAACCTTGCCAGAGGTATCAGCAGCAGCATCAGACCTACTGAACAGGGCACCTACATGCAGTCCTTCTCCGTGTCCTTAGAGCTGTCGGTACAATAGAAAAACTTCCCCTTGAATAGCTGGACAGCAATGACAGCAAAGATGAACATGAAGAGCTTGTAGACGATGAGGATGTTGAAGACATTCTTGAGGGAGGTCACAACACAGTCGAAGACGGCCTGCAGGAGAGGACACAGCTCACCTTGGGGACCCAACAGCCTTAGCAAAGGACCAAAACCTTCCTCAAGACTATGGGGAAAGACTTTACCCACTCCTGGTGGGAAAAGGAGGAAAGAGCTGGGCCTTCTCCCGGGCAAAGGGCTATTTTATGAACGAGTTGAACACCCAGAACACCACCCAGCACACACAGACACCAAGAAGCTCCTGAGACAGCAGCAGGATGGATATTTATATCCTCCAACTTTCTCTGCAACCAGGGCAGCAGACAGGGGATGGTCCCAATGGTGCAATTAGCAGCACTCAAGACCAATTAGTAAACTCTTAATTGTTTCCCATCACCCTAAATAACAAGGCAGGACAAACACCTACGCCTGCAATAGCAGCACCTGCTCAGGTTGTGGAGGTTGCACTCTCAGCCTTAGTTCTCCAAGCACTTCAAAAAAATGTCCTTATCGCTGACTCACAGGGAAGACAGAGATGTCCAGAAATGAACTGACATGGACTGAATCCATCCACTAATCAGGAAGAAAAGTCGGGGTCAAACCCCACATATCTGGGGTGCCACCCTGGGCCTCATCTATCAGCTAAATAACCCTTTGCAAGAAAAACTCAGGGCTTCCTTAGTCTCTTACTCTTTTCTGGCTCTATAGCCCATCACCTAAGAGAAACCCATAATCCTACCTGTGCTGCATGAATAATCCCTCTATTCAGCTGGGAAATCTCTCTCCAGAGCAACACTACGGCAGCACAGCACACAAAATCCCGAGTTGTTTGCAAGCTGCTCTGGTGGGAAAGATCATTAACTTTGGAAAGAGATTTGAGCTCTCCCAAACCCAGGGCAGCCTGTTTTACCAGGATAACATCTGAGCTTTGCTGCTTCATGCCCACTTCAGCCCCAGTTTCCCTGGCAGAGGAACTAACTCAGACACCTTGCTTTTAATAACTCGCTGCACGTCCAGATGTGAAGCAGCCTGAAGGGCATTGTGCTTGAAGCTCCCAAAGCAGAGCAAATGCTTCGAAAACTATTTGTTCCTTGCTCACGAGGCAAATCAATGCTTGTGGTCCATGCTGGAGTAGACAGATGAAAGGTGGGAGATGAGAATAATTTACCTTCAGCTTGGGCAGTCGCTTGATGGTCTTCAGGGGCCTCAAGACCCGTAGCACACGGAGAGACTTGATGGTCTTGATATCCCGGCCCTTGTTGGTCCTACCACATCAGAGGCAGGCACGCACACACAAAAATGAAAAGGAGAGACAATAATCTTGCAGACCCCAGGCTGGATGCTCTGGGGGGTCATTAACAGCTGACAGCCCCCCCCCCCCAGCATGCAGAAGAACGGGAACAGGAGGGCTGCATGCCACCGTGGGGGCCAGTGATCACAAACGTGTGACTGCCAAGCGCTCAGCCCACCCCAGCGTGTCTCCTCCAACACACACGCTGACAGCTGGCAGAGATGAAAAATCAAAAAAATTGCAAATTGTTTTCTACCGTTACTACTGGGTGCAAGAAATTCCTAACAAAATGAGTGAGATTAACTCGATGGGATCTACATGCAGGTGTCTCACAAAGGGTTTTCCAGCTTGGTTGAAACTCATGATTCATGGTCCTTACATTCACCTAGGGAAGCACCTGCCATGTGCTTGGTTTATTCACACTAATGCTGTCTCTTACAGCTTTCTGCCTTATTCCATCAGTGCTACCCACCATGGTCAGCCTGGGTCTCTATCTCACATCTCAGCCCTCTCTCCCCTTTCCAGATCAGGACTGCACTTGCTTGCACCCCAAGTCAGCTGAGGAAGGCAGAGCTTACCAGCAGGATTAATTAGAAAAAAAACCCATGTGATCCTCATTTCTTGAATATGATGATGAATCCTAACCATAATACCAGTTTGTTTGTTTGGTTTTTTTCCTTGTATTTTAACTAAAGCCCTTGGTCTGGATCCCAGGATGGAGCAGAGAGGTCCTGGTGAAGGTGGCAGAGTTTGTAGCCACTGGGCACCCTCAAAAAACACCAAGGAAATTACTTAGAACAACAGACACTACAAATTACACAGGTCCTTTGCGAGGGTTAATGCAACAAGGAGCACAATAATGGCTTTAATCATTAAGAGATGTAAACAAACCCACTAATTAATAGCACAGGAGGAGCACAGCCCCACAAATACATGGGAAGCAACTGTACAAACAGGACTCACTTAGAACCTCCTGTGTCCTGCTTTAATCAGTGTCAGAGCCTGGGAAAGTGGCTGGAGCATCTGCCTGGGGTCTGGGTGGAGGATGTGAGGGCTCAGTCAGTGCTAGCTGCCACCAAGGACAACTTGACTGCAGTGGTTTACATGTGTTGAGGAGGGACCTCTTCAGAACCCACCCACGGACTTGCTGGGGATCCAGCACGGATACGGACACAGGGCTGGATAACGCCTGGAGGAAGGCCTGGCCTTGCTGTGTCTAGAGCCAAGGCTGAGCTCTCCCCAGCCTGCTGAGCTTGGCATGAACCACAGCCCAGGTCCTCAGAGGATGTCAGAGATGAAGTCCCTGCAGCACTTCAGTGCAGGCAAAGCCCCCGCCGGGCAGAGCCCTCAAGCTCTGCGGCAGACACTGTGCCCTGCTCCCCCACATGTGCTTTACATCATAGAATATTTTGGGTCGGAAGGGACCTTCAAAGCTCAGTCAGTCAAACCCCTGCCATAAGCAGGGACATCTTCACCAGCTCAGGTTGCTCAGAGCCCCGTCCAGCCTGGCCTGGGATGTCTCCAGGGATGGGGCATCCACCACCTCTCTGGGCAACCTGGGCCAGTATTTTACCATCCTCATTGTAAAAAATTTCTTCCTCATCATGTCAGGGTAGCGCACAGACACCAAGATCCAGAATCTCTGAAGGCAAGAGACTACATTGCTTGCAAAGAAAATCTCACTTGCACTTTCCTCGAGCACACCTCTGTTAACACATCCCAAGTGATGCATGGTGCGTGCAGAGCAGCACACTCTGGTCTCTGCAGATGCAGCTAGGGGTCAGCACAGGTGTGGGGCAGACAGACAGACAGACACCCGCCTTTGCCCGTCCCCCTACACTCCCCAGAGCAGCACCCCGTAGGAACTCGACTGGTATAGTTACCCCAAAGCATTCCTGTTGTCGATCCAGCC
This sequence comes from Streptopelia decaocto, assembly GCF_964273445.1. NCBI lineage: Eukaryota > Metazoa > Chordata > Aves > Columbiformes > Columbidae > Streptopelia > Streptopelia decaocto. Next base: position 7,830,254 of record NC_138659.1, on the reverse strand, counting down.
CAGCAGCCACCAAACAGCACCGAGAGAGAGGGAAAAAGAGAGAAGAGAGAAAGAAGGTAAGAAGAGCCATGGGGGAGATGTGTGGGGACAACCTTGCAGCAGCCCTCCGCTGCACCACACCAGGGCTGAAAGGCATGATGAGAATAGACCATGTTGTGTCCTTCAGGATGGGGCTTATCCCCAGGGAGAGATGCATCCAGGAATTTGGGAGGCAGACAGGTAGTGAAGCGTCTGCTGCAAGAGGATCCCATGGAGAATGGGATGGTGGGTGACAGCAGGTGGGTGCAGGGTCCTCCTTGGCCAGGAATCAGGGAGGGGCCTCGAGGCTCAGCCCCAACCAGCCAAAGGCAGGTGCCTCCGAGAGAACCTACCTGCAAGGCCACAATAGTTCTCATCCAAACAGGCTAACTTTGGTAAAACACCTCTATCGAGAAATCCACTAAACCAACATGACCCAAGCTGCAGCTCTGGATCTCCTGCCACCCAGCAGGACACCCGCTCAGACAAGTCAAGGTGGTCTACAAGGTCCCTAGTTGTAATCAAACCTCCATCTCTGCTTGAGTGGAGTCCCTGCCATGCACACACAAAGGGCTCAGCACTGGGGGCAAAGCCTGCAAAGTAAAACATTTCTTAAAAACCATTAAAAACAACCCAGGTAAGACGATGAGGGCTACACACTGACCATCACTCAACCTTCCCACCAACCTTTCCCACTACTGCAGGCAGAGGGATCACCATCTCAGCAGCTCTGCAAAGCCGCCAGCGAGCTCCGCTCCTCTGCACGATGCCTCCTCCTCGGGTGCCGCAGGAGGCAAAAGCAAGCAGGGTCTTTAGTTATGGTTATTTCAGCTAATCTAATTTGAGGTCTTTGGAGATTTATGGGTTTGTGTTGGGCTTTTTATTTAGGCTGTGTTTGGATGGATGTATTAGCTTTCCACACGGAGAGCTACGGACGAGCCAAGACGGCCTTTCACTTGGGATGTGCAGGCTCTGGTGGGGCAGCAGACAAGCCACGATGGCACACGTAGACGTGGCTTTATGGGTTGACACTTGCTTATTGGTGATTTTGTTGTGGCACTGATGGCCGGTGGATGATGCTCGGTAGCACTGCTGGACCAGCTCAGGGACCTGCTGCGCCCACTCAGAACCCACACGGGAAAAACAAAATGCAGAGAGGAGGCAAAAGGGGCAGAAAATCCACACAGCATGGCATATCCCAGTGATTTTTTACACCAACAAGTGGTGGACCCAGTTACCAGCCACTCTCAGCCACGGCATCACCACAGCCGCTCCATGAGTATCGCTTTGGCCCCAGCACCATGGGGGTGAGGAGGAGGACAGAGAGGACACATCACTCCCCCAGTTCCACATCAAAGAGCTCATGGAGGGAGAAGAAAAGGAGAGGGATTCAGATGTTGCTGCCAGTGTTTTCCTTTTGAGACCAGGATGGAGGAGGGAGGGCAGTGGGTTGGGACATTTATTGCTGGCGAACACCCTGGGGCCACGGTGGTGACTGGCTGCCAAGGGGAGAGGCAGGTGTTTTTCGAAATGCTTTACAATGAACAAACCTATTCAAAATCATGGCGGTTCCTTTGTTCCCCTCACCCCCAAAGCCATGAGATCATCTCCTGCAGCTGGAGCCGCTGTTGGATGTGGGGGAGAGAGACAACCCTGCAGGTTTGCATTATGAAGAGCCCATGCCTTTCCCTCATGGTGGTCTGGGCAGCTTCCTGGGGGCTCAGAGTAATGTCACCAGACAGCAGACCTGCCCCACGTCTCTTCCCCATGCCAGGGTCTGCAGTCAACCCCCTGCTTCGCCCAGGGGCTGGGACATTCCTGTGCCAAGCAAGCTGAATTCTCCTTCAGTGTTCATCCCAAGGAGAGAGCAGCAGCTGAAAGCACTGGGGGAGGAGGAGGGTGAGGAAGGCAAAAGCAACAACCCAGGGAGGGCAGAGCAGCACAAAACTCATCACTGGACACTTCTCCCATCCATGGCACGGGTGCCACAGTCATCAAACCACCCTGTGCCCAGCTGTAGAGGAGGACCCGCAGACGCCACAAGCTGCTCAAAGTGAGCAAGCACGCAGCACCCTGCCCTCAGTGTGATGCTGCAGAGCGTGTGGGTATAAACCCTGCCGGCCACATCCCCAGCCCTGCAGGACTCCAGCGCAATGCTCCTGCTCAGAGCAGAGGGAAAACCACCACCGGGGGTACCATTTCCAGCACAAACACGTTCAGAGGGCAGCTCCACCTGGCAGGTTGCTGCTGTTGCTGTCTCCATGCACCCCAGGATGCCTAGCAGGTGTATAACTCCAGCTCTGCCACCCTTTTCCCTAACAGCCGCTTCTGCCCTCTTACACCACCAACCTCTTCCTAGCATCTCCAGCTTGCCTTGCCTCACCCCATCCTGTCCACTTGCTCACCATCATTTGACAAACAGGGAGAAACCCATCTCTGAAGCTATACTGGTTTCAGTGGCACAGCTGGACTTTGCAATCAGCCATGCACCACTCCCAGGAGCCATCCCAGGAGAAGAGTATAGAGTGCAGAGAAATAAAAGCAAACAAACAAACCAAACCAAACCAAACAAATCAGGGTCTAGTAGCTATAACACATGGTTGCATCCTCCTCCCACCCCGGCCAAAGGAAGGCAGGGAGCTGACAAGGACAACAGCCACTTACGCCAAAGCAAAAGCCACCAGCGCTCCCACCACCACGATGAAATCCAGGATGTTCCAGAGGTCTCGGAAGTAGGAGCCATCCTGCAGGATCAAGCCCTGATCGATCATCTGAGGGAGGCAGTGGTGAGAAAAAACAGACAGGGAATGAGCAGCTGAGATGTCACACAGAAGCAGCCACAGGCTGGGGGACATGGACATTGCTGGGGAGCAACAGACCTGTCCCTGCACCCGGGCTATATACCAAGGAGCATCATATTTTGGGAGCCTGGACTCCTTGTGCTAAGAACCAGGCTTTAAAGTCTCCATCATCAAAATTTAGGAGCAGAATCGAAAACCTGAGCTATTTTCCACTCGCTGCACCCCCAGCACAGCCAGCCTGAGGGGCTCTTACCTTGATAACCATCTCAAAGGTGAAGACGCCAGTGAAGACGTAGTCAAAGTACCTCAGGACCTGCAGAGAGAGGATATGGGTGCTCTGCAGCTGCTGCCAAGTAAACGGGCTTACTTGTGCCCACCCAGACCCCATTACTGCCCCCCACCCAGTGTTCACCTGGCTTAGGTGCAAACAGAGGGCCAGTTTTGCTTGTTCCAAACGGAATTTGTTCCCTAAGTGTCTAGGACAGCCATAAACCCAGCCTGCACAGGCACAATGGACACATTTTCCATGCACAGTGCAAGCGGCTCAGAAATGATGCTGTGAGCCAAAATCATGCTCCCTCATCCCAGTGCTTGTGCACATGGGTATCTCCCCAGTTTAAGCTACATGAATGTTGACAAGGCACCCATGTCTGCTCCCCAGGCTCTAAACCCTGCATGTGGGGGACTGGGAGGGCTTTCCAAGGTTTAAAAATGGAAGGCGATGCGGGGGAGACCTCTGCCTGCTGGGTGGAAGTTTCAGTGAGAGGTTTGCAAATCACCTTGTTGCGGTCAGAGTTGGTGAGGACAGGATCCTCTGCTGCGAGGGCAATGCTGCTGGCAGCGATCACCAGGAGGATGCACATCTCAAAGTAGCGCAGGTTGACGATGTAGTGGCAAGCCCTCCGCACCCTGCGGGGAGACAGCCCGCATCCCAAACCGTGAGACCCTGCCATTGCCCATAGGCAAAACCCACCCCACATCACCACGTTCCAGGGCAGAAAGATGGACAGCAAAGTCTGAAGAGCAAAACAAGGGAGCCCAAGGGTGGTTTGGGGTTGCTGACCCCTTTGCTCTGGCTGTCCCAGCTCCACAGACACCAGCCAGGGAGGGTCCTTAAGAAATTGGGGGGCCTATTCTTCCAGGCTGTTGGAGCTGGGCAAGAGCTATACGAGAGCTGAAAACTGCAGAAAAACATAATAAACATTGAATAAAAATCACAGCCAGCAGCCAGAAGTCAGGAGAGAAAACCCTGAGCATGGGTGGCACAGAGGGAGAGTGCTCTGAGGGCTTGGGGAACACCATGGCTGGTTGTCCATCCTGTTTGGGAGATATTCAGCCCCCTCCCCAAGTGGATGCCCTGTTTTCAGTCCTTCCCCTTACAGCCTTCCCCAGTTCCAGGTCCAAAAAATGTCTCACGGGTTGGTGGTGCTGAAGATGAACATGGAGCTATGTGGTACCATCGCTTTGCCCGTCTCACTTTTCTCCTTCTTCCGTTTCTTCTTCTCCACCTCCTCCTCATCCTCTTTGGTCTCAGCCTCCTTTAAGGGGCTGGCTTCACCATCTGTCTTGTTGCTAACTGCAGGAAAGCGAGAACCTTTGCCTGGCCTTGAACCCAGAACAGCACCCTGGGGGGCCCCAACAACCTCCCCTCCCGGTTTCTGTTTTGCATCCCTGTGCTGTTACAGAGAGAGCAATCAGAAGGAAAGAAAAGACACGAGCTGCTGGGATGAAGCAAACAAAAGGGGTTTTAACAAGGCCAGCATTTGCAGCACTGTTTAATTAATACCACCGTTGAAAGCAGCTCACCTTGCCAGCAAGGATGCTGTTAAGGGGTTTGAGCAGCAGAGAGGCAGGGGCTGGGGATGTGTTAGGAAAAACAGGGGATTTGAGTATTTTGCCCAAGTGGAGAGGAAGGGCGAAGGAGGGATCAGGTGAAGATATGGCTGGGAAAGAGGTGAGAAAGGAAGATCATCCCCAGGGGACAGTGGCACATCAGTGCTGAATTGGGCTCCCCTGCAAAACTAAGGTGCTGGAGGGAGGTGCTGCAAGACACAGTGCAAGGAATGCCCCTCCATTTGATGTGTACAGATAGGAAAAGCCATGCAAGCGGCTCTCCATCCCTGCAGAGTCCCTGAGGGAGGAGAGGGGCTCAGGAAAGAGAGACAGGTCCTCACTCTGTACCACAGCGGAGTCGTGGACATCAATCATGATGGTGGTGCTCTCCGTAGCCTTCTCGGTGTTGGGGGTGATGGAGGAGAGGTCGGGCTCGCTCCGGCTGACGGTGCGGCTGGTTTCAAGCAATGCTTGCTCGCTGGTGTCCAGGCTGCCGCAGTCCTGCTCCGTCAGGCTGCCTATCTTCCCCCCGGGGGGCTCAGGTGGCACTTGTGAGGTGCTCCCCTCCTTGGTGGTCCTGACCAGCTCAGCATCGCCGGCAGGGACCCCATTTGTCCTGCGGGAAGGCGGCGGGATTAAAAGAGATATGAGAAGATAAGGGGAGAGGACAAGGAGCCGTGGGAACAAGATGCTCTCCCTGGGTACCAACCTGCTGGGCTCCACGCTTGCCTCTGGCTCCTCCTGAATCAGTGCTTCTGCTGCAGCCGTGTCCCCACACAGGTCCCCATCCTGTGTCCCCTCTGTGGGGCTGGCCTCCTCCAGACCCATCTCCTGGCTGGCCGAGCGGCTCCCCAGGGCACTGGCTGGCTCCTTCCCCTCCATCCGGGCTCTGCGGTGCCGGCTGCGCCGCTGGCTCTGCCTCATCCGCGCCCTGTCCTCAATGCCACCTCCTGCCCCATCCTGCTCGCCCAGCTCGCAGTTCCCATGGCAGGATTTCTGCTGCCACAGCTCCTTGTCTCGCTTGGCACGGGGTGATGGGCTCCTCCTGTCCTCCCCACTGCCGGGGTTGGCACCTGGGGCTGGCTGCTCGGGTCCCTCGCCCTTGCTGCCCTGCTCCTCAGCGCATTTCTCCAGGGTGACACCGTCCCCCGGTTTCTTCCTGCGGAAGATGCTGGCGTGGGGGTTGATGAGGGGCGGCTCGTCCTTGTTGATGCCCTCCTGGCTGGACATCTGCATGTGCCGGCGCAGTTGGCTGGTGCGCTGCTCCCACACCGACATGTGGTGCCGCCGGCGACGCTCCCGCCTGCAATGGGGGACAGTGAGGGGTCGGTGGACTGGACACCCACCAACCGGACAACCACCCTAGATTTAATTCAGGAATCCTAGGGAGAAGGAAACACTGTCCCCAGGGCTATGGGCTGGGGTCCTGCTTTGTCCTCACCCCTCCAGCATCCCTCTGGTCCTGGGGGCTCGAAACTGGGCTAAAACTGTATTTCTGCCCCTTCAGAGACATCAGGATGATGGAGAATCAGCCCCAGCAGCCTCACAGCTGCCCTGAAGCTCTCAGGCAGCACACCCATCCCAGCTAGGCAGTGACCACCTTCCTCTTGCACTGGGGATGTCTGTGCATGGCCAGCTCCTCAGAGTCATGCTCCCCTAATGGTACAAGTGATGGTGCAGGGGACTCTGCCACAAGAGCCAGGTTGCTGGCAAGGGTGGCAGTGCTGACGGAATGGGGACAGTAAGGACGAGGGGAAGAGATGGTACAAGAGAGGAAAGCCAGGTACAAGACCTGCCTTCCTCAGTGGGAGGTGGTCCACCAAGACATTTGCAATGGAGAATGTCACTGGATGCAGGAGGTGCCGTCCATCCCTGGCTCAGCTACACACACCTGGGACAGTCTCTCAGAGGGGACAGCCCCTCACTCAGCACATCCCAGATGGGCAGCCTGCACAGGGCTTTGGGAACAGTGGTTTTGGTGGGAAAAGGAGCTGTACGGGGGCTCTGTGTTCCTGCAGGTGTGCTCCGAGGGAGCGCTGGGCTATGCCACGAATCCTTCTCAGCGCTATAAACACACACACAAACACCCTGGCGAAGACAGACGTGCCCTTTCCCAACACATGGATGCCCCACGGGTACACACACGTATGTATACTGCTCACTGCCGCAGCACACACGACTGCACAGGCACCAACACCATAGCACACACAAAACCACGAGCGCACGCACACAAATGGGGGCGCAAAGGGGCACAGTGAATACAGACACACACACACACACTCAACCCCCAAACCGAGGGGGCCAGAGGGGAGCGGCGCGTGCCCCGGACCCATAGACGCACAGACAGCACAGGAGCCACAGACGACACGCAACCCCCCCCACGGGCCCACATACAGGTGGCTGCTGCGTGGCTCCCACATCGACATGTGGTGTCTCCTCCGCCTGTCTCTTCTGGGGAGGAAAAACAAAGGGGTTCAATCCTTCACTCACCCCTCCTTTGAATCATGTGGGCAATGCCGAGAGGTGTCACCCACCCCGGGCAGCATCTCCTGCCTGTTGGCCACCAGGTGCTGGGACACTGGAGTGCAGCAACCAGCAGGGACCCCCCTGCTCATATGCACTTGCACACCGGCAATGAGCTGCCTGCAGTACTGCCTGGGCTCACACTCACACACTGCACCCCAGTTCCCATACCCCACTGTGGCACTTGTGACTGCTACGCAGGGAGACGCACGCAGCGATGCTCGTGCTGGGGATGCAGATCCATTTCGTATGGACCAAGGAACCTTCCCTGCGCCAGCATGGGGAAAGCAGTGCAAGCTGCAGCCTCTCAGAAGTCCTGGTACATCCTTAGATATTTAACAGCTCTTTCAAACTCTTCCAGATTCACTTCTCTTGAGCAACACGTGGCAATTTTGCAATGGAAGCGATGCATCGGGCCAGCCCTGAGCTGCTTTCCTTTACAGAGTAGACTGGAACAAATCATGAAGTGATCTTCAGGTGGAGCAAAAGGATTATTCCTTGTGTATCATCAAATCACACATAAAACTTCCAGTGTCATAAATGTGGCACTTGTATCTATGTCACAGAAATAATTAATTATTGAGATTAGCAATCCAGGTATTCAACTGTCCTGACAAGTTTTATTAGAATGGCAATAGCAACTGGTTGCAACTCAGAGGAGGGCTAATAGACTTAGTCTGGATTTATGATAATAAAATTGGCAGAAATAATCCATCAGCCTTTTCTGCACTTCAGTTTTGTTTCTTTGTACTGCACTTCTATAATAGTGCAGTGAAGTGTTTCTGTGTAGAGTAATGTAATGTCTTTGGATACCAGAACTCTTGTTTGTCTGCTACTAGCAAAACCCAGTTCAGAAGTCTTTCACTGATATTATTTCTTTTTTTATATATATAACACATCAGATATGCGCAGCTACAAGCAAACAGTCACGAGCACGTGCAAATGTGCACGCAGTGACTTATGGGTTTTGCTTTTGCAAATGCTGTTTTTGTGTGTGGCTGCAGGATGTGCAAGCAAATATACTCCAACCACACGTGGCCAAGTGCCTGTGTGCACACAGAGCTCCCACAGGGAGCATCTCCCCACCATCCTGTGAGTGCAACGAGACCATCAGCCCCTGGGGTGAGACACGCTGGTAATTGTGTCCTTACAGCCATGAGAACAGCCCGGTGCCACCATGCTCCAGGCAGAGAGAGATACAGGCACCCACCGCCATCCCTGCAGCAAGTGGCCGAGCCTTCAAACCGCATCCACGCACCACGTTCGGCACCGAAAACACATGACAGCATCCGCATGCGTCCATCTGGCCACCCACTCGTCACACAGCCCCGAGCCATCTGCACCGACGGGGGCCCGCGTACAAATACAATATACACCGATCGGCACCGCAGCTGCCCACGCCAGCCTGGCCACGTGGGAGTACTCGTCCCCGAGTGCCACCGGACCTCTCCGCAGGCAGGAATGCCTGTGCCCAACCTGCCAGCGCTGGGTACCCACGTAGAAATGAAGCCATCTGTGTTCTGCGCACACCCAAACGCAGACACCGACTCGGCTTCAACATCCTGAGTTTCCAACAGCCCTTTGGGAACAGCTCTGCTCTGGCTTGCCCCTTGCTCTGACCAAAGGCACATCAGACCTGATGCTGGAGGTGGTGGCCCCTTCTTGCACTCCCCTCCTGCCCCTGACACTGCCCATCCTGATGAGAGGGAAGAGCTGGAAAAAAAGACCTGCAAATATCAATACCTCTCATTTAAATGTCACTAGAACAACAAAAGGTTAAAGAGATCTGCTCTCCCAACCAGTTATGTCTGAAAACACTAGCAGGGATGTGCAGTGTGGGCAAATCCTTTAATGCCCTAATATCATCCATCTCTCCCTTTTCCTCTCTCCTATCTCTCCATCCTCCAGCCTATATCCATTTTATTCCTTGTTTTTATCCAACACATTCCCAACCAGCAGCCAGAGCTTGTCACGCCACACAGACTCTACATCTCTACCATCAACACCCCAGTACCTGGCCAGCCACAAATTTATTCTGAACCTTCTGTTACCTCCAAAACCAGGGCAATATCTGCAGCTGCTGGGGGACCAGGCAGGGCTTACAAATACCCCCAGCTCCTGCTGCCCCTAAAACCATAGGGTTTAGCCCTAAAATGACATGCAGGCAGGGGGACCATCACATCCCACCGCTGCCTCTGACCCCCCCAGATGACAGCTTGCCTGAAGACAGCGGTTTCTCTCGGCAAACCCGCAAGAGATTCTGCCGTGTATAAGCTTGGCTGGGTTTCAAAGCATAATGAAACTTAAAATTCCCTGGGAAGGGATTCTATTAAAAAAAAGAAAAGGAAGGAAAAAAAAAATCCTTTCAGCCATACTGAAATGTACTGTTTTGGGAAACAAATCAAAACGCCTCGTTTCAATGTTGACTTTGAAAGTTTTATGTGATTTAGACCATATGACACTGCAAGATAAAGGGAAAAAAAAGACACCTAGAAAGGAAAAAAAAGAATTTTCTTCTGCTGAAATGCAGAGACAAGGCTCCTTAACACCATGCCGGGGGTTTATGTGGTTTGGGGCCTTTTTTTCTTGCCCAAATCAAATTTATTTATAATCAAATGAGGTTTCGCAAACCTGCTCCAGCTCTCATAACTGGATTCGCTACCAGGGAAGGAGCCCGGGGGAGATTTGGGAGCAGAAGTGTCACTTCTTCCTGCAGGTCTGCCACAGAGAAACACCCCCGGGGAACAAATATCCCCCCTCCTCAAGAAAAAGCTGAGATACCTTCCTCCTCCCCAGCTTCCTTCCCCACCCCTAGCAGCAGCCCTGAGTGATTGAGCTGTATATTTAGGGCAGAAAGCCTCTTTTAGCAGATTTCTGCCATACCTAAGCCTTGAGGCTGCCACTTGGGGCAGGGGAGGGCAAGTCCATGTGAAATGGTCCCCACTCCAACCCCTCTCCAAGGCACTGGTGAACATGGGGAGCACACTGCTGGATCTCCATCCATCCTCAGAAGACACCCAGAGAGAGCACCACCCCATGTGGGGACCCCTTTTTCTTGCAGCAGCTCCATAACCACCCTGCTGAGAAGCCCCATGGAGCTTTGGGGACACTGTTGTTGGGGGAGTCACTCACTCAATAGCAGGCATGTTTGGCGCAGACATAGGGCTGACTTCTTTGGCTTTCTGAAGGGCGTGCTTCTGGTTAAAGGCCTCCTCTTCCTCCTGCTCATCCTGCGGAGGAAAGAGGGGAGTTGCTTAGTGGAACATTGGGGTTTCAAGGGAAGGTGCAGCCACCATAGAATCACAGAATGGTTTGGGTTCGAAGGGACCTTCAAAGCTCATCCAGTCCAACCCCTGCCATGAGCAGGGACATCTTTACCAGCTCCGGTTGCTCAGAGCCCCGTCCAGCCTGGCCTGTGATGTCTCCAGGGATGGTTCATCCACCACCTCTCTGGGCAACCTGAACCAGGCTCTCACCACCCTCAAGTGTCAAAAATTTCTTCCTTATGTCTAGCCTGAAAGGCAGGAAGGGATGCAGGGAGGTACCTTAGATGATAATGCATGCAGGAGAAAAGGAGACCTGCATTTCCAGAGACAGACTTTATATTCCTTGTGCTATGGGGACACAACTTCCCCGCTTTGCCAGATCTCACTGAAGGCGTCAGCATTACTTAAATAAGTGAACCCAGCCCACTCCAGGCACGAGCCGGGCTGTGCAGGCTAGAACAGCCCCAGACGGCACAGACCAGCTCAGCCCTCCCTTCTTCACAGCCACAAGGGTGAGACAGGCATCCCTCTGATGGAGTGGGAGGCAAGGCATCCATGAACCACCCCAGCGGAGACTGTATGGCTTTAATGAGTACGGTTGTGTCTTTGGTGCAAGAAATGTCATTAGGAGTCATTAGTGCTTATTGAGCCTTTTCAGAAACTCATCACTCCCTTAATTGATGCTGCGGGTACGGTGTGGGGCTCTGCCACCCCTCTCACCCCAGCAGCAGCCAGCAGCCCCTGGAAGTGCCACCTGCTGCCACCGCAGCGGGACAGAGACTCCCAGATGTACCCCTCAGCCAAATCAGCACTGTGCCCCATTGTGATTGCTGCTAAGGGGTCAGATTTACACCAGCATGGAAGCCTCTCAGTAAACCCCAAGGACCTGAGTAATAGGCAAGGGCTCCAAAAAAAACCTGGCACCGTGGAATAGCTGATCCCCTCCAAGGAGCAGCAACGACCCTCACAGCTCTCGGTTATGGACCGTTATCCAGATGGTGCCCCAACATTTTAGCATTCCCTGAATATTTCCCAACATGGTCTTAAAATAAGCTAAGCCAAATAACCTTCTCAAGCACCATCCTAAATTGTGTCCTAAATCATATCCACTGCTCTGCGGGCAGATTGGGAATAAATATGGACACCAGTGGAAAGTGCTTCCCACTCCTCATCTCCAGAGCACTTGGGCAAATAACCATCCCCATATGAGACCCCATCAGATAGATGAGGGTTATTTGACCTGACTGGAGGAAAACAAAACTGGAGAGCTTAAATGGAGAACAGTTAAGCCACACTTGATGGGAAGTGTGGGTGTTCCTGGATAGACATGAGACCAGCAGTTTTAAGCACTGTCCTAAATCAAAGCCTAACTGGCTTTGTCCAGTGATATGGGTTTGTGTTTGAGGGGAGCACCCCATGTACCCTCCTGAGGGAAGAGCCCCCCCTTCCAATTTGACCTGATCTCTTTCCAAAGCAGGCTGAGCTAAAGGACATGGTGGCCCTGGCTCTGGAGTGAGGACAGCCACAGGCAGTGCCCTGGTGCCTCTTCTGCTGACTCCCTCCTTCCCCCTCTTCATACCAGCAAGAGAAGAAGAAGCAACAGGAACGTACCTTGGTGAGCTCCTGAGCGTTGGCCAGGTTGTCCACCGCAATGGCCAAGAACACATTCAGCAGAGTATCTGTGAGCCGCTAAGGATGCACAAGGCACATGTTAAGGACATGGATGTCTGTAGCCACCGAGGGAGGGTGGCCATGATGGCTCCTCACCAGCTCAGTGAGGAGCAGCCAAAGGGGCAAACTCCTCACCCATCCCATGTATACAGCCCTCAATGCACCTCCAGGTAGCTCCTTCCCTGCATTTGGGATATCCCTGATGGGAGGAAGGAGCAGTGCGTGGGAAGGATGGTGCCATCAGAGATGCAGATGAGATGTGGTTATCTCCACTTAAAGCACATCAGTCAGGTGGATACAGTTTCCAAACAAGGTGAGGATGATGAAATAGATGGAGGACCACATGCCCGAGCGAACACCTCCCTGGGAGCGGATGCCATTGTACATCACCTCGTTCCAGTCCTCACCCGTCAGGATCTGCAGGAAAAGCAAACCAGCAGCTCTGTCACCTGCACCTTCTCATCCCCTGGACAGCCCGCTCAGATCTGCCCCAACAACACACAGGAGCCAAGAACAGAAACCCTGTGCAGCAAGTGACCCAGCTCTGCAGCTGCAGCACTTGAGGGAGATGATGCTGAACACTGCTGAGGATTTAGTTCTCCTCAGAAGAGTTTTGAAACTCTTCCGCCTTGCACAACAGAGGTGGAAGAGTTTCCATCTCTCGCTATCTGCTTTGTTACACAGCAGGAGAGAGAGGAAGTCATATCCTAACATCTGAAGGAGGGGAACCTGTTTGCTTTAAAGAGCCCTTTCCAGCCAGTGGGCAGTGAGCAAAGAGTCCCAAGTCCCTTTGGTCATGTCTCCTTGCAGCCCAGCTCCTACCTGAAACACTGTCATGATGGCTGCAGGGAAAGTGTCGAAGTTGGCCGACGGTGTCCCATCGATGAAGTTAAACCTGGAAATGGAACCAGAAGGACACAAATGGCCTGGAGTACCAAGGTCATCAAACCCCTGATTACTGTGCTATCAGCTCTCTTGTGCTTAGGAGGGCCTTTCCCCACTCCAAGGAAGGACTTCAGAGCATTTGGTGCCAGAACCAAAAAGGTCTCCTGGCCAAAATGACCCACACAGCCCAGAGATACCTGCCCGAGCAGGTTCTTTCATAAGGGAGAGCACCCTGAGAGGCAAGGCTACAGTCTTCAAGATACCTAAGAGGGCTTTAATGCCAAGAAATTCCTTTTCCACAGACTTAAACCAACCTACCTGCCTCCAAACAGCTGCATTCCCAGCAAGGCAAAGACTACAATGAATAGGAAGAGGAGGAAGAGCAGGCTGATAATAGACTTCATGGAGCTCATCAATGAGACCACCAAATTCCTCAGGGATGCCCAGTACCTGGAAAACAGAACCAGCGCTGGAGCCCTTGCAGAGATGCTGGAGCAACAGGATCTGGGCTGCAGCCACAGTCTGAGATGTAGGGTGACAATAATGGGTGGCTGATACATACTTGGTTATTTTAAATATTCGTAGTAGACGAAGGGCTCGTAGGACACTGATCCCAAACGAGGTTCCTGGCCTGAAGATAGCCCAAACCACTTCAAAGATGCTTCCCACTGTGACCTGAGAAGCAGACACAGCCATGAGGCAAAGCATGGGTTGTTGCAAGGAAACCTTCATGTGCCTGAAGATGAGGAGGCACCCACCACCCCGCCCAAGGCCAGGAGTCTCAGTCTGGCACAGGCAGGAGGTCCCAGCAGAAAGGGTTCCCCTGCCCACTGCAAGGACCATCCCATTCTTCTCACCCTTGGTTCCTCATGCTGCAGACACCTGCCAAACTTCTCCCCGCACACCTGCAGCATCTCTGGGGCCACTTACCCCACAGTCAAAGCAGTTGAAGGAAGAATGGAAGTAAAGGCGTGGCCCCATTCCGTACATCTTTAAGGACATCTCCAGGAGGAAGAGCCCAAGAAACAGGAACTCTGCATAGTCTGAAAGAGAAAACCCAGACACACTACCCTTGGGACACCAAACCATGAGGAGCATCCTGCATGAATCCACACACGTAGCACATCACAGAGATGGGACAAGTCAAGGACCACACTGGTTCCCCCAGCTCTCTCAGGCCAGGGTATGGGGTGACGCTTGTCTGCAAGGACCTCAATTATATATAACAGAGCACCAAGAGCACAAGTTAATCATTCAGGGTAGGTGCACCAGCCTCCCAGGGGTTTGAGAAGACAAGAGATAGCCAACATGGAGCAGAGCAGCTCTTTACTGTTACACAATGGTGACTGGGGCATCTGCAAAGACATTAACCACACAACACTGTAAGGGAATATTAGAAACCTGGATTTAAATCATTGCATGCCTGGAATTTGGCCAGGGTAACTGAGCAGAACAGCCAAGAGCCAGTGAAAAGCTTCTCCAGCTATTTCATGAACATTAGCAGGCACCTTTTCCAAAAGATGCCTCTCACCATGACCAGCTGCTGTACCACACCATGGTGTGTTGGGATCCCGGCAAGTCTGAGCATGCAAATACAAATTTGGGCAGGCCTGCTGCTCGATGGAGACATTTTCAAGGTAAGAAAAACACAGCCGTGAAAGCAGCACTGTCCCTACTCCAACAGCTCAGGAGGAATGCACGGCTGCCACGGGGTCGACTACGCTGTTAGCACCAAGCTAGAATAGATATGCATGTACTGCCTCTGAGACCTGACCACAAGGGCTGGGGCATGCTCCAGTAGCTGGTTTTAAGCTTGGGACCACCACACCGTGCTCCGCACCAAAACTTTAACCAGGAAGTTCTCCCATGACCAGCTCCATCACTGCAAACTCACGCCTTTCCAACAATTGCTTGTGGGCATTCAAAGATAGATCTCCAGCAAGCTTTCAATCACTACTGTTCACAATTTCAAGATAAACCCAACTGATACCTGCAGTCTATTTTTCTCTCTTGCAAACACATTGGATCTGAAGGGCATGAGGCCCGTAAAACTCCTCCACTTTTGCTCATAGACCTGAGGCAGCCATCTGTGGCCACAGGGCTCAATTAAATGGCTGTACATGGTCCTTTGTTACCAATCATAGAAGAGAATCACAGAATAGTTTAGGTGGGAAGGGACCTTCAAAGCTCATCCAGTCCAAACCCTTCACCAGCTCAGGTTGCTCAGAGCCCCGTCCAGCCTGGCCTGGGATGTCTCCAGGGATGGTTCATCCACCACCTCCCTGGGGAACCTGGGCCAGTGTTTCACCACTCTCATGTAAAAAAAAAAAAAAAAAAAAAAAAAAAAAAAAATCTCTTTCTCATATCTGGCCTGAATCTCCCCTCCTTTAGTTTAAAAACTATCACCCCTTGTCCTACCACAACAGGCCCTGCTAAAAAGTCTGTCCCCTTCTTTCTCATTGGCCCCTTTTAAGCGCAGAAAGGCTGCAATAAAGTCTCCCCAGAGCATTCTCTTCTGCAGGCTGAACAACCTCAACTCTCTCAGCCTGTCCTCACAGTAGAGCTGTTCCAGCCTCAGATAATTTCTGTGGTCTCCTCTGTACCCTCTCCAGCAGGTCCATGTCTATCCTGTACTGAAGGCTCCAGAGCTGGACACGATACTCCAGGTGGGGTCTCATCAGAGCAGACAAGTTATCAATAGTGAACACAGTCCACACTATTCCCCACCCATCTCCATACCAGCATGACTCTGGTGGAATTCATCCCCACTTGCCCAGGGGCAAGGAGCAAGGGTGTGCTGCAACCTCCAGCTGCTGGAGACAAGAAGGCTGCAGGAGGCTTTGCCTGCCCACACAGTGCTCTCACACCTACACAAAGTCCAGAAACTCACAGAGGAAATGTGTGAGCCAGGCTGGCTGGTTGTGATGGACGATGGCCACACAGGCAGTGTTGAGCGCCACCAAGCTCAAGACAATCCAGTAGAAGACCTGGGATTTCACCATGTGGCGGACAGAGATGCGCAGGAGTCGCTCCTTGTGTCGTAAGTAGGAGGCACCGTCCACTCTGGCACCTTTGAGGCCAGAGTGACTCATGGGATTACCTATGGGAAAAGAGGGGGAAGAAGGAGTTGGGTGTTCCAGCCATCATGAGAGAAGGCCTTGGGTGCTCCAGCATTCTCCACAACATGAGACAGGACATGCAGCTCACAAACACTGATCTTGTGGGAGATGACTTAACCACACAGTTTTTATATGGTACAGGTAGCAGCAGGTGATTTGCCCCCTTTGCTGCCAAACTAGCAGAGATAGCTGAGCTGTGCCAATCTCCATGTGATAGGTGCAGCCCTCACAACTCAATAAGCTGGCAGAGGTTTCAGGGAGGAAGGCTCCAAACTGCACTAACCTAAGGTTGGATGAAGCGGTCTTCTCTGTGCCAGCCTCCGCTCGCCCACGGAGGCAATATCAACGCAGTGCTCGTCACTTGAGTCGCGGTTCATGGCATCCGTCCGGTTCCTTTTGATGGTGGCTCGCCTGAGCACTGGGAAGGGAAGAGGAAGAGGTGTTGGTGGCCCAACTGTGCCAGTAGCCACCTCATTGGACCATGACCTGGTGATCAGTACCTGGCTAGAGTCACCCAGGCGACCTTAGTCCAGGGCTGTATCTTGTGCAGGACCAGACTCTCCTGGCCTTCATGGTCTCTTAGGGGTTATGCTGTCAATCCACCTCCCCACACTCCAAAGACCCCACTGGGGCACTCTCGAATCCCCATCCTCTCATCACAGCTAGAGGGTTTCCACCTCCAGCTGCAGGCAGGCAGAAGGGAGGGCAGGCAGGTGTTTAGGCAGGGTTTTGCTTGTCTTACCTTCTAAGGCTGAGGTCCCAGAATTTTTGTTCTCTTCAGCCAGCATGACTTCCTCTACGCAAAACACAGAGTTCAGCATCAGGAGACAAGACACCCTTGGCTGAGCACATCAGACCTCACTGCCTTGTACTCAAGCACTTTGCCCAGACTGGAGGTGATTGCTCTATGTTGCAAACTCTTGTCAAGTATTGCTTAAGCGTCCAAAGCCAAATTTATAAGAATGGCAAGCGGCAGCTACCACACATTGCACAAAAAAGAAAAATTGCTTGTCATCAATCCTTTTTCCTACCCTGTAAATAACTCCACTAAAGAAGCTGAACATTGTAGACAGGTCTTGGGCTCAACATCCCAACCTAGGACCAAAGCTGAGGTCTGGGGCTCAGGCTTTTATTCCAGTTACCATCCTTTTTCAAGTCTGAATGCCAGATGAAAGTGTAAACCTTCCCTTTCCAGAGCTGAGTGCACTGAACTGATCCCCACAAGGGGCAAGCAAGGACAAGGGCTATAGCAGTTTGGGGACCAGCATCCATGGGCTGTCATGCCTCACTGAGTATCAGGAGGAAGCCCAGAAACCTCCATCATCCCCAGCCCTTGCTCAGGTCCAGGTGGGAGCCCTGAGCTGGGAACCAGTGAGTGCATCCCCTCCAGACTGCTTCAGGAGTGGGTTGAGCTGGAAAACCACCGTTCTACGGCTGCCTTCTACTGCTTTTCCCCTGTCCATCACTGCAGGAGACTGAAGAGAAAGGAAACTATAGCAGTGCAAAGCTTCCAGCAGTGATGCTCACAGCCATCCCTGGAGACATAATATGCCTTATGTTCGAGATGTGACCATTTCATGCCACAGAACATGAGGTTTCATCAGCTGTTGGCAACGTTCTTGCTCTCAGCCTGGCCAGAGAGCTGCTGGAGCATCTGGGGCCAAGCTCACCCTTCTACCCGACGCTGCCATGTGAGCACCTGGACAACTCTGGGATTGCACTGGATAACGCCCAGGGATCCTTTCCCATCCCCACCACTCTGCATGATCTGTGGTCCCCACCACCCCCCGTCCCACCAGCCCTTACCTGCTTTGTCTATCCAGGCCCGGTAGCCATTGAGCTCCCGCTCAATCTGCTGTTGGCGCCGCAGCTTCATGAAGGCTCGGCGGTTCTCCACTCGCTCCCGCTCTTTGGCAAACTCCCTGGGGAAGGACAGAGTGGGGACAGTGAGAGTGTGGCCAGGGGCAAAGGGATGCACAGGGGGCTGGGGCACCACAGGGCTGGGAGGGGAGGCAGGGACCGAGGGTGAGCACAAGTGAAGGGCTGCTGGAGTATGTTGGGGAGATGCATGACCAGGGGATGGGTGCACAATCAGAGGATAAGAGGCTTCTTTGCAGGAGAAAAAGTGCAGGTGCACGTGGAGGATGCTCTCAGTGCCACCTGACTCCACAACCAGCTCAGCTCCTCTGTGCCCCTTTGAGGAATAAAAACTGGGCACTGTGAGGAAGCAGCAAAGGGATGCAGGAGGGCAAGTCCTGTACCCCACCTTCACCACCTCTTCCTCTGAATCCTTTCTCTTTCCAGTCTCTCCTTGGACAACCCTGTTGCACTTCTCTGGACTTCAGTGTCTCTCGTGAACTGTCCAGGCACTGTGACCAGTCCAGAGAAGGACAACAGCTTGGCACAGCATCAGGCAGGAGGGCAGGCAGTGCCACATGGGCTCTGGGCAGCCAAGGGCACACCAAATGCTGAGCAATGCTGGCCAGAGTGAACACTGTGCCTGCTGCTCACGGTGCATGGATGTGGTAGCATCCACATGCTCATGTGCACTCCTCGATGCAATCATAAACACACTCTGGGGTACATAAGATATATGATTTCACCTTTAGCCCAGCCCAGAGCTGTGCAAAGACACCCATATGCAGCAAAGGCTAGATACACCTTCTCACGTGCAGTTAAAACACAAGACTGCACTGTTAAGCATGGTCTGCATTCTGGATTTCACAGGCTCGTAGCCACATGCAGAAGGCCTGTGCAGGCTGCCCTTCTGAAGTTTTCAACCACCCTGTATGAAAAAGCACTCACAGCCCTAAGAATGTATGCAAAGGCCATTGCACACAGAGAAACTGAAATATTTGGCAGGAAGCACAGGGGCGGCAATCCCTGAGGTGGTAACTTCCCACCCACACCAGGGGTTATATGTGAAATGACATGGCCAGACCTTCTAGGAGGACCCATACCTCATGCTTGCTTGCACGCACCACATACCTGGGACATCTCAGCCCACACATTATACCTCTACTAATGACCACAGTTGCACACAGGGAGCATCCCTCACACCAGATATCCCCCCAGCACACCCTTCCTTCCTTGCAACACCATCAGGGAGGTGCAATCTGTTGGCTGTCCCATCCCTGAGCCCTGTCTGCACAGAGAAACCCGGCCCCTGCCCTCAGCCACCTCCCAGTCCCAGGCTGCTCCGAGGGAAGCATGATTGCAAAGAACAAATGGCATCATTCTCTCTGCAAGACAAACGTCTTTCTCCTCAGAGACTAGCAGCAATCTCCACCCTCAAAAAAACATAAAATAAAAAAAAATTCAAAAGAACTGAAAGAATTGGTCTGTCTGCTGCAGAGAGAGTTCAAGTGCATTACCCCAGCTGAGCTATTACACCCTTAATGCTGTGTGGGCTTTCGCATATGTGTGTGTGTGTTTGTGTGAAAAGCCATGAATGTTCCTTGCATCTCTTGTTTAAGATCCCCAGACAATTCAAGCATTTTTTAATTCGACCCCAGGAAGGTGAAGTTTCCTGCCGCTCTGGCATTAAGCATCAAATGACTCTCCCCCTCCATCGCTGGCTTTCAGACTGAAATGAGACTTTCCTCCTAGGGCTGGGAAGGGGGAGAGAACAAAAGGCAAGGAAGAGAAAAGCAGCCTAAGTGGAGGGAAGGAGGGCGGGAGGAGACAGGGAGGGAAGCGGGGGGGAGAAGGAAGGACCTCCCACAGCCAAGGGCAAAATGCACTCTCAGTTTGGGGCATGTCATGCAAAAACTCTCCTTGCCCCTCACTGGAGGAAAGGCAGGATGATTCTGGCTATGCCATCACCCCTCACGAGTCTTTGTTTGTTAGCAAATTTGAGATGTCAAGAAACAAGAAGATGCTGTTTGCTTCTCTCCCTCTGGCTTGGTCCACTGGTCTTCCCATGTGCTGAACATCTGCCCCATGGGCCATAACCCCCTGCCAGCCAGCACCTCGGCTGAACTTTTGCCAGCTGGACCCTACAGATATATTCTGTGTCCAGAAACACCTGCAAAGCTTCCCCTGCTTTACACCGGCTGGGAATCTGGCCCCTCTCTGCCACCTCCTGCTTGCTCATCCCTCCATCTTCCAGCTCCTCCTCTGCTGAGGCTGGTGTCTCCTTTTGCTGCATGGCAAGAGAAGCCATCACCATGTGTCCATGATGAAACCCAACCAGAAGGACTAGTTGAGCTTCGAATCACCTTTTACCAGAGGAAGGAATGGAAGCATCTTTTCCAGTGCCCCTCTCACTGAGCACCATTTGCTTCTACCCAACCATTCGCTCACGGAGCACTAATCTGCAAGAAGCTGGTGCCAGGGACAAGGTCCGTGCAGCCGCCACAGCGTCTCTGAGGGAGACACTTCCCACATGCTTGATCCCTAATGGACCTTAATTGCTTCTGTCCATTAGAAGGAAGAAAGGGTGGCAGAGAGGGGAGAGGAAAAAAAAAAGTTAAGCTCAACTTAATGAATTATTACATTTCAGAAAGACACGTTACCGAGCAGGGCAGCAGCGGGGGCTGGTGACATCTGAGAGTGGGTAGGCGATGCTGACAGATCAAGGATTGCTCAGAGCCAATTTGCAGCAGCGGGTAGAGATAATACTGTATGTGTGCAAGAACAGGGCCAGCCGCAGTGACTGACAGCTGCCTGGGAAGGCTCCAAGTCACAGGCAGGGCAGCATCTCATTGCCCAGAGAGCCGGGCGCCAATCGAAGGGCTCTGCTCCCCAACGTGTTTGGGTTACATCCCCAGGAATAGCCCAATTTTGCCTTGCCCAGCCTGCTGGGGTGGCTGAAGCATGGATGGTTTGCTCCTCCTCTGCCTCATGATTGTCCTCTACAGCCCGGGTATTCTCCTCATGTGGCCCGAGAGCATCTCTGCTCCAGGTAGGAGACCTTGAAGGCACCACTGCGCTTGGTCACCTTCCTCCCCGGGCCTCCGTACCCTCACTCGCACCAGGGCAGCGATGCTTTTACTATACTGCTGTGCTCCGCTCAACTGGAGAGCCCAGGTCTGGTTTTAATGGGAGAACAACTCATGTGGAAGCATCCAGACTGAAAATGGGCCCCATTTTTTAAAAACAGAACAAAAACAGATTGAAAAAAAATCAAATCACAAGACAACCAACAACCAAAAACCAGTTAAGGAAAAAAAACCCAAACCACCTGCAACGTACTTTCCTCTTTTTTGGAGCTTGCGTCCAGAGCAGGAACACAGCACTGGTCACATCAATATTGTGGCTTCCATGCTTTGAAACCACAAGCCAAACACTTTCAAACCCATTAATTCGTTGCCTTTTGCCACCATTGAAGACACCTCTAACAAACCAGTTACCAAATGGGTCTTAAAACAACACGAGGCAGCAGAAAAGGATGGAGTGGAAAGAGCAGAAGTAGCAGATCACATGCTGAGGACAAGGCAGCAGCACCGTGCCACTGTGAAAAAACAACCCATATGTAATGGGATGTATAACAAGGAACACCATCTGCAAGACATCAGGTAATACTGCTGCTCTCCTCAACACCTGTGAGGTCTCAGCACATGGCTCTGCTTCAGGTTTGAGCACCACAATTTGAGGAAAAAACACCTTCAACTCCAGGAGGGTGTCAGAGAAGGTTATGGGACAGAACTGCCAACAGACAGTTTGGAAAACACAGATCAGACAGCTGCAAACCAGGGCGGGCTCAGATGGTATTTACCCAAGAGGTGTAAAGGAACTAAAGTAAGCGTGTGCGGAACTCACTGTGCAGTCTGTAACCTGGTGCTTCATCTTCAACAGCCAGTGGCAAGCAGGCACAGCAGAACCGGGATTAGTGCACTGAACTGACAGCAAAGGTGTCCAACGGGTACTAAAACCTCTGCAGAGGGAAGATGTGCTTCATAGGTCTGCTTTGAGGGAGGCAACAAGTTTTTTGGGCAAAGGCAATTGCTTGATTTAAATTCACTCAAACTGCCACAATTAGTCAAGGAATATTCAAGGCCAGGCTGGACAGGGCTCTGAGCAACCTGATCTGGTTGACGACGTCCCTGCTTGTGGCAGGGGGTTGTACTGGATAAGCTTTGAAGGTCTCTTGCAACTCAAACCGTTCTAAGATTCCTTAACAAAACTGGACTGTCTCAAGAAAGTCTTCCCATGATGCACTCACTGGTGAAAAGAAAAGAATTTTAAAAAGGAAAAGAGAAACATCCTATTTCTTGTATTCCCTTTTGGTGGTGACCGTTAGCTTTTGATCATCTCTCTGTACTTTGGCAACAGTTATGTGTTCGCCGTGTTGTGAGAAAGCTGCAGCAAGAACCGGAGCGTACAGCTGACGAAGCTAAAGAGAGGCACATTTATAGAGTGCCGGCAGACACACGAGTTGAGGAATGAAGAGCTGACAAGCTGTTGGTGACATCAAATGGTAAAATGGGAAGGAGCTGGGAGATACCAGCCCCGAGATTACCCATTACATCACTGTCCCATTTAAAAAGGGCTAGATGCTGATTGTTACCTTCTAACTTGGAGAAAGCTTGTGATTTAAATCAGATTTTATTATAGGTACTTGCTGATGTTTGTCACTTCTACCGGGTCCGAAAGGGGCTTGTATTAGAGAGGACTGATACCAAGCAGCATGAACAATTCAGAAAGATCTCATCATGCTCGTTTGCATTGACACCCCACGCTAAGAGGTGAACAAAAATAGAGGCAGCAGGGAAAGGTGATGAGAACATGAAGGCACAGGGAGAAGGCAGCCCAAATGGGAAACTGTCTCCACGAGTGGGGAGAGGCCAGAGAGGCTCCAGACGAGGAGCCACCAGAAGCAAAGTCAAGTCTCCCAGCACTAAAGAGCTCCTTTTATAAGCCAATCCCTCAAAGAGATGTGAGCCATTGTGGCTCCATGTAGGGCCCAAAGCAGCAGGGACAGGGTCACCATCGGCCAGCTGTGTTATGGGATCTCTCTGGTCCAGGCTTTGGGCAGCTTTGAAGATGAAGTTCAAGAATTCAAATAATTGGAGACACTGAAATGACTCAAAGCAGTGAGAAGCACAAGAGAACTTGGACTTTGCATCTGCTGATGGGGAACACAGCCCATTGGCTGGCAAGGCCTTTATACACCTCCCCTCTTCTCTCCAGGAATCCCTATTTCTCATCTATAGTTATCTCCAGTCAAGAGGATCTCATTCACCCAAGCGCAGGTTCAATCATGGCTGGGCATCGGCCGCATGTTGCTGCAAAGCCTGTCCCTCACCAATGGATCCCAGCAGAGATACAGGTGTCTGGTCCAGCCTCTGCATCTCAGGGTGGGATCAGCCCCTCTCCACACCCTTCATGCGTGGTCTCCAAGAGGAAGTACTCTATGACCAAGTGAGAAAAGCATGCATGGATGCTTGCTTTGTGTGCAGCTCAACCCTGCAGTGACCTTTTAAAGAGAAAAGACAAGTTTCCCATGACACTTGGATTGCGCTCAGAGCAGTCAACAGTTTGGAGAGCTTGTTGTTTTGAAGTAGAGAAAAATAAATGACAAAGAGGACAAATACCACCAGGAGAAGGGAGCTACTGCCATTCCAGTTGTAAATTCTCAGTTTCAACATTTTTCTAAGGGTAACAATGCTGGAGTTTGCATCTCTGGCCCCATTGCTCAGACAAGCCGATTGTTTGCAACCGTGCACGAAAGGCAGCAATAGCATGGCCAACCCACGCTGAAAGAAAAGCTACAGAGAAGTTCCAGAGGGTCTGGTAGCCCTAGCAGCAAGAAGCAGAGATAGAAGCTCTGGATTTTATTTCGCTCTTATCAGTCAGGGCTGGTATGAGCAGTGCAGCTTTGCTGCTTCAAGAGCCCCGGGCTTTGTTCGCAATCACTCCCACTGGCTCCTGCAGTGCTGGGAAAACGCCACTCCTCCCCTTCCCTTCTATGCTCCAGTTTTTATCCTCCGTGAGCAGAGAATGGTTTCACAGTCGCCCCTTTGCAAGTGCCAGCAATCTGCAGATAAAAGATGCACTGCCAGTGCTGCAGGTGAGTTACAACGTGGGGAAAAAAAAAAAAAAAATCACCAATTTTCAACGTTTCATCGCATTAACTTCCCATGAACTGCAAAGCACTCTAATCGACGCCTTCACCACACAAACACAATGAATTCAGAACCAATCATCAAGTGTGAAACCCACAATGCAACTGCTAGATATGTCACTCCAGCACTGCAAAACAAACAAACAGCCACCTACGATGTACAGAGAACTGATAACGCTACATGATTCACTCAGGGCATCCTCTCTACTTCACCCAACACGGGTGCCCAGCACCCCCTTGCAAGTATGGAGATGGCCATGGAGGATCTGGACACGTCCAAAGCCAAGTCACAGAGCTGCAGCCACAGCCACACAACTGCTGTCATTAGCCAGGATGACAGAAATCACAACAATCTGGAACAAACAAATCCAAAAGCAATATGTGAGCAAGAGCTATCCGCTGAGTGCTTTGTCAAGAGGATCACAACCAAGCCTTTTCACCCCCAGCCTGCAGACACCAGGCAGTCCGCAGAGCAGATTTGCAAGGAGGCACAAAGAAGAGCAGATTTGAAGCAGTCGAGACATGCTGGCAAAGAGAAATCAAAGGGGAAAGTCACCAAATCAACTCTTTGTTGTGGATTCTTTTTTTTTCATCCTGTCAGGGACAGGCTGTTAAGAAGAGTCGTCACTCCCTGTACCCCCGGGGGACACGGCACAGCAGACACGCACGTCTCTTGTCAGGCAGCTTGTTTGCAAAGGGCTTGGAGGACCTCGGCAGAAAGGTGGTACAGCAAAGCACAGCAGAGCCACTCATTGAATATGGATGCCCACCTGGCTGCTGAATAGAGATGAAGATCTCAAAGGCTCCTTTTGCTTCACTCACGTTCAAATACCACACCGATGACACAAGAGCTTCCCGAGAATAAAGTGACAAGTGAGGCTGTTTCTCACCAAATGTGGCCTGACCAAGGCACATCCCATGATGGTGATGGTCCCTGTTACACCTCCCTTCAAAAGCAGTTCCAGATAGTGAATCCCAAACACACAACAGCTCAAACACCTTACATCTCAACCCAGCTGCTCCCTGAGGTGCTACAACCATTAAAGAAAAAGAAAAAAGATGCTTCCAAGCTTTCCTCCTTAACATGTAATATTTCTTGGGCATGTTTGTTGGCATCTTGCTGTCCCTCATGATCCCCCCACAAGCCTCCCTGCACTGTGGTGATGTGTCTTCCCACTTTCCTCTCCACAAACCGCCAGCCTCCAAGATTTTAATCCTCTTCCCTTTGTTTTTGGCTTCAAATCACCTGCTCCAGGTCAAACGCATGAGGCCCAAGTTTTGTGTAGAGCCTGCAAAAAAAACCTCCTGCTTCCATTGAAAGTGTACACTTGTTCCTTCAACGCCTTTATTATTAATTGCTATAAAACTTAATTTTATTCATCATTTGTTATGCCTCAAAATTGGATGGGAAAAAAATTCACATTAAGTGAAGTGAAAAGATTTCAGAGATGGTACAGAAGGCTCCTAAAGGAGCTGAAGAAACTCTCCGGAGACTGGGAACACAGAACTAACCCAACCTGAAAGAAAGAAGATCTTAAGACAAAGAAATCTTGCCAAATTGATCCTTTAATTATAACATTAGTCGTTTCTTTCAAAGGCTTAGTGCAAGAGCTGGGGGTGGGGGGCAGAAAAGACTTAAATGGAGAAAAGACTTAACATCACCAGGATGAGTAGAAGCAATTAGGAGGATTTAAATTACTCTCTTGTTTGGTACAAGGCAGATGGATTTCATTTTTCTTGCCATCATGCTCAACTCTTTGCTCTGCCATCAGCTTCCAGAGGCCTCCTTGGCAGACCTGAGGACCCAGCTTTCCCAGGTCAGGCAGCATTCCTGGCCACTCTGCAACCACTCAGTGATTGCTGAGGACCACGAATATCGGTGATTATAGCAGCTTTGTCACCCTGCAAAGGGGCTGGAAGTACGAGCCTGGATAGGGAAAAGGAGTCTACCAGCCCTCAAGAGGAGGACAGACGCTGCAATGAATGGAGGGGGGCGATTGCAAACCAGATTTTCTCTGCAGGGGCTGGGGAAAGGGAGGTGGAAAAAAGTCAAAACACAGCCTGTCTGGTATGAGAAACTCCACGTGAGTCCTCAACGTTACACCTCCAAGTGTGGCTTATTTTTTATCTTCACTCTTTCATCTGCTTGCTCCCAGCAACAAACTAGACAAAAGACATCTTCTTGCAAGAGGGGCAAAGCAGAGGGAACCTCTGCAGTGGCTTGAACAGGACCAGTGGTGTGCTGTGCTGGTTACTGGGAGGGCATTACTGCTGCTGTGGCACCAGGCATGCCACAGGTGGTGGGGACCGGGCAGCAAGGCTCTCACCGGGTCTCTGCTGCTCTGGAGATCAGCCTGAACACACAGATCCAAATTTTCTTTATATGAGAAACAGCTGAGGAAAAAAAAAAAAAAGAAAGAAACCACCACATTTCACAAAGAAGAGAGAGCAGAACTTTGCAAATCTCCAGCATGGGGCACATGCAACTTCCACACTTTGGAGCCAAGCGATCGCAGGGCATTGCCCACAACAGACCATCAGCCACAGGGCAGGAGCAGGTCCTGTCCACCCTTCCCACCCACTCCACAGCAGAGCTCCCAAATCCACCGGCTGCCACGTGGCAGAAAATGGGGCATTTCAGCTGACGCTTCATCCTCGCTCGCTCCCACTGACTCTCTTCTGCCAGGATTATTTTGGTAGCTTGTGTAGCTTTAAAAGCTGAGCAGTCACATCTCCTTGGGCTTGATACCTGCTCTCAAAGAGGAACAGGGCCAATTTTTTTTTTCCCCCTTCCTGCTCTCAGTTAGAATTAATTGATCTGTAATTGCACCCATAGAGGGGGGAAGTTAATAGACATAGTAATAAATGCCAAAGCCCCAGAAGAACCGGTTCTCCAAGCCCCTGCCTGGAGCAACGCCATCTCCTCTTAATAGTGTTGCAAGCAATTCCAGCGCATGTTAGTATTTAGAGAGAAAAATCGAGGAGCCTCAGTATGATGGAAATCATTTTTTTTCCTCTCCCACATACTTTGTGCTTAGGAGCAGATGGATCCAGGCTGTTTACATCACGGAGGTCATGCCTCAGCTTAACAGTTGGGGAACTGACTGTTGGGAGAGATGCGCATCTCAACCAGAAGATTTGCTAAATCTGGGCTCCGGCAAACTTCTGATGGTGGCAAGTTAAACATAATACAAATGTCCTCCTGCAGCCTCTTCACATTCAGGACCTGCCTTGGGTGTTTGATTTTTTTTCCCCAAAGAAAACCGCTGCCAAGACAAAGCAAGGGCAAGAGCGGCAGCTCTGCAGCAGCTCATGAGCGTGAACTTCGAGAAGGCTGAAAATCCCACGTGGACCTCGTTATTCACCGGTGCAGATGGTGCGGTTTGCAAGAACGTGTGTCCAGGTTTCTGCAAGTGGGCTGCCAGGGCTCAGTGCTGACTGCTGCACCCTGAGTTAACAGAGTGACTGTGATTTCAGCTGCCTGCATGCCCCAAATCCGTGCAGTAATGCTGGGGAGAGGTTTCCTTCATGTGGAGGTGTTTCTATGGAAGCTCATCCCTGAAGTGACCTTTTCCTCCTGGCTCCAGGATGTGCAGGAGGATCCAGCCAGACCCTGGCTGAGCATCCCCCGCTGGGAGACAGAGGATGGAAAAAGCCAAGTGCTCTCTTCCAGCACAAGAGGATTGCAAGAAGTGTTAAGAACAATAAAAATCAAGTAAGCAAAGCGAGGAACGAAGCCCTCAAGGACGCACATTGTTTGCCTGCAGAAGTACCTTCTCCTATCTCGTGTCGCACCCCTCGGTGGCTCCAGCAGCAGCTTTGGTAAGAGGATGCTTCACCACTGCTAAGGTACAGCATCCACCCAGCCGCAGGGGATGTCTGTGGCCATGGCCGGCTACAAGGGCACATGGGGTGGCCTTGCCATGGGGTGACAGAGCCCAACTCACCGCCTCCACTCACCTCACTCAGCCCTCCGGGGAGCTGAGCAGTCGCACTTTTCCCTAGGTATCTGGCAACACCACGAGAGCATCTCCATTGCCAATTAGGCCACCCACCCGCTTGCATCCTTCCCCAATACAAACCCTATTAGTGATAAACAAACAGGCGAAATGCCAGCCGGCGCCTGGGAAGAGGCCTAGTCAACCGCATCTAATTCATTGGGCATTGGAACAGCTGCCTCATGCAGTCCCGGCACAGGCAGACACACCCAGCGTGGACCAGAGCATGAGCTGGGCATCCCACCAGCCACCCTGTGGTCCTCCTGCCAGTGCCTGGCTTGCAGGAGCTATGCTAGCCTCAAAGCATCCCACTGACACCAAAAGCCTGAACGTCTGTGCAACACACCACGGTGGTTTGAGAGGTGGTGGATGCCCCATCCCTGGAGACATCCCAGGCCAGGCTGGATGGGCCTCTGAGCAACCTGATCTGGGTGAAGATGTCCCTGCTCATGGCAGGGGTTGGACTGAATGAGCTTTGAAGGTGCCTTCCAATCCAAACCATTCTATGATCCAACACTGCAGTAAGGGGCTTTTCTAGCTGTTTAGCCCCAAGCTTCCTAACTTTCCTTCACTGAGTTTTTGCAGGAAAGCTCCTGCTTCACGCTGGCACCCTGCTGGACCTTGTGCAAATCCCCAAGCTGGATGTGGTATAAGAAATACAAAAGCCACCCAACTCTGCTTGGTCTTCTTCGTCCTCCATAAGAGCTGCCAGCCTGCAAGGTAGCATGAAGCCTTTCCTGCAGCCTGTCCCCAAAGCCCCTGGACTTCACTCAGACCCCAGACTGAGAGCTGGAGAAATTCAACCCATCAACAGACCCCGAAGCACCCCTGAAACTGCTACCACCACACCTGAACTCTCAGGGACACTTAGGACAGTGACAGACATAACCAGGGTCAGTCTCCACATTGATCCCTGCATCTAAGGACTTTCCAGCTGGCCAAACCAATGCTGTGGTGGTTTTTATTTTGTCACAGTGGGCAATTAGGAAAATAAATGACCTGCTCTTGGGCACAGGGTCCCCACTGCCATCAGCAGCAAGGGCGGAGGAGCCCGAATCCCCCTCCCAGCGCAGAAGGCAAGCTCTCCCCATGCACCAACCCCTGCCAGAGGTTGAGGATGTGCTGATGCAACTGCGGTTCATTGTCATGGAGACGAGAAGCCTTTTTCTCTCCAAACCCAGCTTAATGGCTTGGATTAAAACCTCCTTTCCCCTGGGAAGTGCACAACAGGGAGAGCTGCATTTCTCTTACCCCAGGCACCCCCTCCCTTACCCAGGCGCAAGCACCCCTGGTGCTGCGTGCGTTCTCATGGCCACAGCCTGCACAGCATGGAGGTGCCCCAAACCTGTCCCAACATATGCCCACCACACTCCATCAGCCAGCAGATGCGCACCCCACAACAAACACATCCCAGCCTCAAATTCCCATAAGGCTCCCCCATGTCTCTCCCCTCCAGCAGGTCCCAAGCAGCCAGAAGATCGACACTGGCCATTTCTCACAGGTGACCAAAACCACAAGTTCTTCAGCAAGGTGAAGCAATGAAAAAGTATCTTCAAAACCACCCCTTTGCTCCCCAGGGAGAATGGTCCCTTGGGCAAGCAGGCATATAGGGAACAGGGGGAACATGCTAGTGGGGTCTGGGAGTGCACAGCGGTACCAGTAGCCAACCTCAGGGCTCAAACAGATGGGATGGGCATGGCCTGGAGAGAAAGATGGTATCTCACTTACCCCGACAGCACTCCCAGGACAAGGTTGAGGACAAAGAAGGATCCAATGATGATAAGGGGGATGAAGTACAGCCAGTTCCAGGTGGCTCCTAAGGCATCATTGGTCTGGAGGGGAAAAGAAAACAAAAACCAGCATGATGTTATGTTCAACACCAGCACCCAGGGCAGAGGGAGGGTGCGTTAGCTCAGGTGTGGTGGGGATTCCCACTCCAGGCTCCTCAGTGCAATGTGGCCATGCTCACCAAGTCCTGAGGACCACCAGGCAGCTGCCTGTACAGGCAGGCATGCTCAGATGGGGGGTCCCAACTGCTCAGCATCTTGCCCCAGCTACAGTTTCCAGCCCTCATGGGGCAAGACCGTTCTCCTCTGCCTCGTCCTACCATCCCTGCAGGGACACAGGGGCTCCAAGACAGTGGCATCACCAGAGATGAAGGGCCCCGCAGCCCAAAATTGGGGTGCTGAGAGCATGGGGGCCACCCTGAGTGTGCCTCACCCAGCAGCTTGATTCGGTGCTGCCCTGCACATCCCACCGAGACAGGGCAGAGCATCCCCACAGCAGCGGCGCCTGTCAAGCATGGTGAAGATTGAGAGAAGGATTTAGAAGGTGCCTCAGGGCCAGCGAAGCTGGCAGCTAAAGGGGCAGCTAATGCTTATCCTTCCATGAACAGGGGGAAAGAGGCTGGTGCAGACAAGCGCCATGTCTTCAAATGGGCATTTTGCTGACGGCATCATCGCTAATCCCTTGCAGACACCCTCCTACCCCAGGTGCGTTACCCTAATTCCGAGAAGCAGAGGGGACCTCTTACCACTAGAAAGGCTGCTGGCAAGCCATGCTCAATACCTCCAGACATTTATTCACTGAGGCTTTTAATAAAACAGTGCCCCTCTGTACCTTGCAGCCACTTCCCAGGCCCCATTTGTCCTCCGGTGTCAGGCACGGCACACATGACGCCGGGCTGGAGGGTGATGCGGCAGAACGTGACTGTCTGGGGGAGGTGGTATCAATCTTGTTGCAATGAAAGACTCTTTTTCTCTTTTCCTCTCTCTTCTCCCCCACCCCCCTCCCCATGCTAATTAAGCCCTCATCTTCGTCTGAGTCATTGGCACCACGTCTCCCAGTCGGTCAGTGCAGGAGCTGACAAGGCTCTGCAAGGGGAGAAGCGCATCTCCGAGAAGGAGAGAAAGCCACCACGCTGGAGTCTTCCTCCAGTGACCACGGCACCAGTGGGGACCTCAGCTGGGTACCCCCACCACTCTGACACTGAGCCCCAAGGGAGAAAAGGTGACACCAGCACATCCCCTTGCAGGCACTGAGCACAGCATCAGGAGGGGGATGCCATGGGCAGACTCCAGTGCTGAGGAGCACAGGGCACACAGCAACAACAGGGGCTTTGAGGTTGGGGAAAGCATCTGGAAAGACTCACCACCCTCCTCCTTCAGCACCGAGGAAACCACATATGTCTTCTCAAGGTCCTGCATCTTTCAAGAGCCCCAGTCCAGCACCAGCCGCTTTCCTCAGGGCCACAGGAAAAGCGAGCAAAGGGGGGTGGGAATCCCACAGAGGCAACACTCATCACCACCCTCCAGAGACACCCAGGGCACCACGCTCTGCTCTAGCAGTGCTATTTGACACAATATTAGTTTTCACGGCATCGTGCACCCCTCAGCTCAAGCTTGGTTGGGCTTCAGCCCAAGATGCCACTGGGTACTTGCCACCTGTGCCATGATTGCTCACCTTTGAAACTGTCTCCTGCCCAAAAAGCACAAGCTTTCCCCAAGGTCCTTGGAGGGGATATAAAACAGGGGATATAAAACAGATGAACACCTTTCCTCCAGGTGAAGATGACATCTTGCCCCAGGGCTGGGCCATCATCACCCCTCCTCTGGCCTTATCCTCTCCAGCAATGCTCAGCAGGAGATGGATGGAGAAATAGGGATGAGATGATGGACCACAGGGCAATTCCCGTGGGGTTATCGGCCCCAAGATAAAATTTCCCAGGGCACATCTGAACGCTCCTGACAAAACCAGGAGCTGGCGATGCCCAGCCAGGATACAGTGGCTCCAGCCCATCATCTGGTACCTGCTCAGCTGCTCTGATTGCCAAAATTCAGCCTTTTATTCCCCAAGGAGATGGAAGAGTTGCACCCAGGCTGCAGAGGTCCCAGCCGGGGGGGCAAAGTGGCTTGTTTGGGGAGCACAAGAGGCTTGGCATTCCACAGGCTCTGCATTGTCTGCTGCTTCTCTAGCTCATGGCAGTGACCACAAAGCATCCAGCACAGCAGGACATCAATACACAGAACAGCATTTGTGCATGCACATGCATGCATACACACATGGGTGGATGTACTTCCATTGCTCTACTCCCGAAGCTGAAGAATATTTGCCCAGGAAACCAAAGGAACAACCACACCTGGCCATATTTGCTGAGAGAGAACACAGACTGCCAGGGTCTCGCAGCGCAATCTCCCCCAGACTTTTGTCAACTCTACCTTAAAATCCCACTACTCCTACTGGAGTTTATTCTCTAGTGGCTGCTCTAATTTTCAGCCTAAATTTATTTGTGGTCATTTTATACATCCCTCTGTTCTTTTATCAGCATTGGCCTTTGGCTGAAGTACCATTTCGCATCCCGATGTATTTATGGATAGCTATCAGAGCCATCCCCAGCCTCTGCTTTGCCAGCTAAAGCAAGGTTCCTCCAGCTCTCTCTTGCATGACTGGCTCCTCCTCTCTATTTGATCTTGTAGACCCTTCCCTGCTCCAGTCTAGGCTCAGTTCATCTTTCCTGGATGCAGGAGACATGAGTGAGTGATCCTGATGGGTCCCATTCTGTTCTTGCATGATGCTACCTAGACTTTGCCATCCTGCCTCTCCAAGGCACCACCGGCCTGTGGTCAACCTGCACTCACTCGCTCATCCCCTCGCCTTCCTCAATGCTTCTTCCCAACCAGCAAGACCTTCTCCTTCTCCCCTTTTCTCTGCTTCATTAACACTTTCCCACAGCAAAAGCTTTACTACAAAGAGCAGCTCTACACATTTCCAGGTCTCTGATGCCAGGTTAGCCTGGCATGACCTACCTTTGGCAAACCCATGATTCATTTTCCTCTTTTTCCTTCCAAATCTGTTCCGAAATGGCATGCAATTGAGGTCAGGCTTACAGTCCTATTCCTGCCTGCCTTACTTTTTTTTCCCCTCCTCCCCCCGCTTTTAAATATAGGCAGCGCATTCGCTATTCTCCAGTCAGATGGTGCCTCCCCCAACTTGATGGAGCTGTTAAAAATACTTGTTACCAGACCTGCCATTTCATGTGCCAGCTCCCTCCGAGCATGGGGAGGGGAAGCCATCCCGAGCTCCCAGCTGATGGGTGCAATGGTCTCAGTGCTTGGCTTCCACTTCTGCCGTGTCCTCATTCCCACTCTCCAGCCCGGTTAGTTGCCTGTGTCTTTGCATTGACCAAAAGCCGGGGTGAAATATCCATTGATGCCCAAATCTCCCCAGCCATCGCTTCGCCATGCCTTGTATCCATCTGCAGAGGTGGGGAACTGCTCACTGTCCCTTTGAGTATCCTTCACAAGGTCTGTGTCAGCGTGACTTTTGGCAGCTCCTGTAGCACCTACCAGCTTCTTCAGAGCCAGGAGGTAGCTGTTTTGACAGAGCAGCTCCTTTTGTCATCCCTTTGGGGCATCGTTTGTTCTTAACATCCCTCTATAGGCAGTGGTTCATTACCTTGGTCCACTGCGCCTTCCCACCATTTTTGTCCCCTTTGCTGAAGGTACCAGGAGGTCATCATATGCAAAGGTCAGGGTAGACAGGGGGAATTTAATCCCAAAACTACACAAATGCTGTAACTCCTTTAATGAAGAAATTCCTGGCTCCTGTCCCTGGATCCCTGTGCTGGAGACCAGGTCCCATCACTCACCAAATGGAGGAGCTGCCCAATGGTTGATCTTTGCTGCATCTTCACTTCCATTTAAGACAACAACCTCTGCATTATGCACCCCACCAGCCTAAACCACCACCACCTAAGCTCTCCCACAGCCATCAGACCAAGAACTGTTTGTTGCTGCCTCCAGCTATACCCAAGACACCAACACAACCAGCATGAGCTTGTTGATGAAGACTAAGGAGACAACTTCACCACAGGACTCCACACCCAAGGCTGTTTCTCATGCCAAGGCATCAGTAGAGACCCCCAACCATTCCCCAGCAGGAGCTGAACAACTAGGCTCACATCTCAGCTCTGGACACAACCTGTCCCCGCTGCCAGCAAAGCCCCCAAGCCTATAAATGACACCACCAAGACGTGGGAACAGGAACCTCGTGGGGTAACGGAGCCAGCACGGCAGGTCCCCACCCAGCAAAGGAGCCCCCACTGGCTCCTGCTTCTCAACCCCCAGCATGGCGTTATTCTTTTGGCAGCTCTTGTGTTGTATATATATATATATATATTTTTTTTTTTTAATTATTATTATTTTTATTTTTTTTTTTTCCAAAGGGCAGGAAAAGGCGCAGGGAGCTGCAAAAGCAGGTCTCACTCGGGGGGCCAGAAATCTAAAGAAATCTAAATATATACCCAAGCCGAATGCAAAGCACAAGGCTCGCAGCCCACACGTACCCTCCCTCGGGCTGCGCTCACATGGGAAACTTTAAGAGTTCTTTGCTATAGGGGAAGGGGGGAAAAGAAAAAAAACAAACACACACACAACATAAATTCAGTCTCTCCTACCTAAAAATAAACAGAGAGCATGTTCTGCCTGTGCAGGGTGCTTTAATGGCCACACATTGCCCACCAGCTTGGGGAGGGAGACTGGGGATTGGGGCTGTTGGCATCCAACTCATCTGGCAGCAGCAGGATGAGGGGAGCTGCTGGACTTCGTTCACACAGCAATCCACCCTGGCTGGTTCTCCAGTGTCTGGTAGCAGGGCTGGGCTCCCACTCAGTCTTTCCCTGGAGAGAAGGGGAGCTTTTTGCCGCTTCCCAGCAGGAGATGTCTCCTGGGGACCTCCATGACCAGCCTGGCCAACATCAACCGCCCATACATGGTCAAGTCCCCTCTCAAAATCCACCTGCATGAGGAGAGAGCCTCTGTGGCTTCTGTTTGAATCCAGACCAAAACAATACATTATTAGATTGGGGTAATATACATTAATTACTGTGTGTAACTGGCGGTGATGTGCTTGGGGAATACAGCAGAGCTGAGCTACGGGGAAGGAGGAGGGAAATCCACAGGACCTCCAGTGGCATGGGTGGTCCCATCATGGTTCTCTGCCAGGGATCTCCCACCCCACAGAGAGCTGGATCCTCCCGATGGTCTTTACCTGGTTGTGACACCCACTGTGTCCCCACAGCAGGGCTGATGCCATCCTCCCAGCATCAGTCTGCAGCCCCCAACCCGCTCCTCCCTGCAAACTGTGGGTGCATGCAGCTGAGAAATACACACAGGCCAGCAGGAACAGCCTCAAAATCTCCATATCCCAGCAAAAATGTAAAAAATAAAATAAAAAATAAAATAATAAAAAAATAAGTAAAATAAAATAACAGCAACATAAAAACCAATAAAAATAGAAATAAAAATGAAAATTAAAAATAAAAAATAAATTAAAATAAATTAATAAAATAAAATAAACAACAGAACATTCCTTACAGCTGATTCCCTGGCCTAACCATTTCCCTCAAGACCCTGACACCCGCTGCTGCTCTCCCCAGCCCAGTAACAGATCTCTTTTTTTCCCTTTGATAGCAGTAATTTGATCTCCTGCGTGCAGGACCGTGCTTCACTCCCTGCCAGCCCTGCCTGGTATCCATCAGCGACCCCGACGCTGGACAAGATTTGAATGAAAACGCTTTGCTTTTCCAAATCAGGTTAATGAGGAAATTGGAACATTTCCTCGGCAGGGCCAGGGGCTGCCCATGGTGGGATGCATCCTGCCACAGATGAGGCTCCTGCCCCATGCCCTGCCTGTGGCACTGCCTTTTCGCTGCCTCGGGGTGCACGGGCATGCTTGTGTCTGTGCGTGTGTGCAGGGAAGCGGAACAAGTGGCAAAACAGGAAAAAAAAAAAAAAAAACCCACACACAATATATTTCATTTTTCTGTTTTCTAAATGAATTGCAAAAAATGCATTGCTAGAAGCATTGCTAAAAAAAAAAAAAAAAGTGTTTTCAAAGCATTTGATATGGGCACAGGGACCAATTATTGCTCTGTTCTCCTCTGCTCCACCAAGAATTCACACCCAGATGCCCCAGCATCGATCTACAGCCCCTGACCCCATGTGTGCCTCCACCTCCTCCTCTCCCTCCAGCCGCCCCTCACCATGATCCCCTAGCTGTCCCCACCTCTGCTCCCAAACCCACACCCCGTACAGATTCCCAGCATCGGGCTCAGACACGTGCCAGAGGCTCTGCCTCTCCGGCTGGACCTGGAGCCTGGGCGCTGCCTCCTTTTCATGGGATCAGTTTTGGGGTGTCTTTTCAACTTAGCGATTGCCAGGCTGGATCCTTGCTTTGTTCCAAGCACACTGCAAGCCCAGGGAGGCACCTTGAGCCTCATCACACATTTTCTAGATGTGGGAACACCCCCAGCTCCAGCTGTGATGCTCTGCAGCAACAGACCAGCGAGACCTCAGTCAAGAACCCCCCCAAAACTCTCCCCACCAATCCAGCCCTGATGCTGAGCGGCACACATGCCAACACGAAGACGTGGAAACAGCTTTGCAAAGCCTCGCTGACATAATTTCCAGAGCCAAATCTGCTATATGAAATTAGAGACTGCAGGCTTAACAAAGATGAGCAACAGGGGCCAGGCAGGACCGAGACCCTCTGTCACCTCTTTTCCTTGAGCTCGGAGATGTTGGGCAGTGCCAGAACATTGGTGCCGGAGCATCGGTGCCCCCGCCAGCCCCTCAGCACCCCCATTCCTGCCAGCAGACAGTTTAGGAGCGAGACTTTCCCGTGCAGGCAGGCAGGGAGGAGGGTGTGGGCAGGGAGATTTTTCGACAGAACATTGCCTGCAAAGCTGGGGCTCCAGCAGACACAGTTTGTTTCTTGCTGTGTCATTTCAGCACACACATACACAGAGAGGGAAAAGGGATTAAAAAAAAAAAATAGCAGGAACATTTGGCAAGCTGGTGAGGGTCTGGCTTTGCTGAGTGTGGAGAAAAAGCCATTTTTTCCCAAGGGAGAAGAGGGTGAAGCGGGCTGGCTGCCACACACGTGCCCGGCGGGGATGGGTGCCAGCACCCACGGCTGGCAGCACGCGAGCTGCCGGCTTGGGCACCAACAGGAGCCATTTGGGGAAAAAAAACCAGCTTGTTTCATTAAAAGTTTGGAAGATTTCAAACCTTTGGGGTGGAACCTGAAGTCTCCTCTCTGAAGTCCTCGCTGACTTAATTGCATTTTAAACACTTCAGTTTCATTTTGGAGGACGAAGCAGGAAGGGGCTCTGTCCTGTGATGCCACAAGTGCTGGGGATTTTTTGGCAGCCCCCGTCCCTCCCCTAGCACACCCCACTTCACCCACAAAGCCAGGAGCCACCAGGAATAGCATTCAGATCTGTACTTGCTCCCAAGCTGCTAAAAGCACTGGGTGTTGATTAAATTTTCATACCTCCCTAACAGGATGTTCTGCGTGTGTGTGTTGCGTTTTAATT
Organism: Streptopelia decaocto; assembly: GCF_964273445.1. NCBI lineage: Eukaryota > Metazoa > Chordata > Aves > Columbiformes > Columbidae > Streptopelia > Streptopelia decaocto. The sequence continues at coordinate 7,792,696 of NC_138659.1, read as the reverse complement.
TAAAACACACAAGATGGGACCCCTTTTCCCTTCGCAAGCATTCTGGCTTGAGTGCCTGGCATCGCCCCAGGGCACAGAGGGCTAAAAAAGAAAAGTCGTTTCCCTTTTTTTGCCATCCCTCCCATTGCCACTCTCCAGCCTCTCTCCCTAGAGATCATCTCCAGCCAGCACCACTCCTTGCTGGGAATCAGTTACCCATTGTGCTCCCAGTTTCAGCCTCCACCGTGCCAAAGGAGCAGCAGGGCAGGCTCAGCACCCAGCCAAGGTACCACTGCTGCACTGAGCTGCTCCAGTGCTCTGCCCACCCCCCTGGCGTCAGGGCAGCTGCTGGTTTTGGGGGTCTTTGCATCACTGGCCATCACTGCAGAGTCCCTACGATGCTCAGCACATGGGTGGTGCTGCTACTGCCCTTGCCTGGGGACCAGGGATCCAGGGGACAGGCACCAATGTCCAAAGGAGCTGCATCAGCTCGTGGAAGCACTGAGGCTCTGGGAGGTTTTTCCTAGCTCATCTCTGGGTGTGAGCAAACCCTTCTCTCATTGAGTCTCTGTCCTCAACCTCCAAAAAGCAATGCTCAGGTCCCAGCCACACCGCTCTCATCACAGGTGTTTCAGTGAGAGCAGCTGAGCATCCCAAGGGACAATCGTGACACCCCAGGAGTTTATGCCAAAAAGCCATGCACGACTTTGTACACATGCACAGAAAAATAGAATCACTGAATCACAGAATGGTTTGGGTTGGAAGGGACCTCCAAAACTCATCCAATCCATGGGACATCTTCACCAGCTCAGGTTGCTCAGAGCCCCATCCAGCCTGGCCTGGGATGTCTCCAGGGATGGGGCATCCACCACCTCTCTGGGCAACCTGGGCCAGTGTTTCACCACCCTCCACGTAACAAATTTCTTCCTCACGTCTAACCTGAATCTCCCCTCTTTAGTTTAAAACCACCACCCTTTGAACTGTGATAACAGGCCCTTCTAAAAAGTCTGTCCCCATAACTGCTCTGCAACAGGTTTCCCCCTCTGAACTCCTATACAGCCTTTCAACTAATGCACCTGGGGAGCTGGCAGGGAGCAGGACAGCTGAGCCTCACACCTGCCTTCGATCCAGCACAGACAGTGATTTAACACATCTCCCTTTCCCAGTGCCCCAAATCAGGGCAGCCTGAACAGTCCCCGTATCAAAAAGGATGAATGTTTCACCACATTTAAAAAATAGGCTTGGGAAGATCTCAGGTTTGGTGCTTCACGGTCAAAACCAGCCCAAACCAACTTTTGAAAAACCCATTCCCGTGCTGGTGAAATGTTGCGAGATTCATTTCATCCCTTTCTCACCCCACGTTTAGAGAAGATCACAAACACCAGGGCAGTGCCAGGCTCCAGTGCTCCTGCAGGGTGTCCCCCCTCACATCCCCCTGGCCGCAGCACCTCGGGCGTGCGGGAAGCACGTGCTGGTTGAGTCACGCTCACCGCAAACCTGCTTCTCCTTGCAGCAGCTCAGGTTTTACAGCCGCTCTCACAGAGTCCCTGCTGCCGGGCTCCACGCACGGCTCGCGCTTCGCACCCCACCAAAACGTCTTTGCAGCCGCCGGGCTGTTTGCAAGCAGCTTGCTTGTTCAGCTTCGCACAGGCTGCAAGACCTGCACACCCTGAGGCTACGGCACACAGATCTGCCCACAACCGCTGCATTTTGGTAGCTATTTTGGAAGCCACCAAGAATTTGATTCTCTTTCCTCTTGCAAACATTCTCCCACTGCAAAAGCACCCAGAAGAGTCCCAACGCTCAGCCATCTTCTAAGGCTCCCTGTAGCTTTTTGCCCACCTGCTTCCCTGTAGTCCCAATCCCTTGTGCCACAAGAGGCTTTTCAGGTTTATAGCAAATAACTGTGGCCAGTTAGCTCCTGTTAATCCTTGCCATGCATTTTTAATTAGCAGCCTGGATACTATTTTAGATCAGATATCAGGAAAAATCTCTTCCCGGAAACGGCTGTCGGGCATTGGAACAGGCTGCCCAGGGCAGTGGTGGAGTCACCATCCCTGGAGGGGTGGAACAGATGCAGAGATGAGGTTCTTAGGGACATGGGTTAGTGCCAGCATTAGACGAACGGTTGGATTTGATGCTCTTGAGCGTCTCTTGCAACCAAAATGATTCTGTGATTCCATGATTCTGTTCCAGTGCTGCTTTAATGCACGTGCTCAGGAGGCAAATGTCACCTATCTTTGCCAACAGCTGTGGTGCTGTGCAAAGTCAAGTCAACTCTTTGCATGCCCAAGCTGCAGCTTGGTTGTCACTGCAGCGCAGTGCAAACCTGTCTGCAGGTTGCTCTGACTCTGGGGAATTTACTGGGGCCACAACACCAGGATCGGGATGCCCCCTCTCCCCGCAGAGCCCTGTCACCCCTTCCCACAGTCCAACAGGACTGTTTAATGACAAAACTGCAACCCAGCCCCCACCCCATGCCTCCAGAAGCAGAGAAGTAGGGCAGTGACCTCTTCGTCAGCTTTGTTTTATCCTCGGGTCCCTATAGAAATCAGGTTTGGTCTTGAGCCAGCCCAGGGAAGGGGCATCTGCTCCAGTAGAAGAAAAAAATATATTAATATATATATACACACACACACACGCCTTTGTCCCTATTTTGGACCACAGAGGTAGCCAGGGGAGCCACAAAGCCAAAACTTCCCTATAAAATAAATTAAAGTCCTTCAGGCTTGCAGGGATGGGAGCTGGAAAAGCCATAACACCCCACAATTTAAGACTTTTCTCTTTTTTTTTTTTAAACCCATACTGTGATTTCTGCCTAGTGAGACAGCATTTCACACAGGCAAGGTTGATGAAAACAAGGCAAACGCCAAGCACACCCATGAAATAACACATGTGGAACGTATCACAGGGCCAATTAGCTTTTCATGATGCTGTTGACAAATTCTGTAAGCCACGCTTTTAGACCCAGTAAAATTGTGGAAAAATGGATCTTAAAAATCACCATACATTTACACAGGGGAATATTAAAGTAAGCAATTTCTTTGAGAGGTTGCTAAAGTGGTTTTCCTGAGATGTCCCTCTGCTCCATAGCATTAACCTGCAAGGATGCAGCCTCCCATTGCTTTACTCTGGTGGGAAAGCAGAGAGTCCACCCCAAGCCTGGGGCATAAGGTCCATGCTGGTTTGCACCAGGAGCCTGCTCTGGTTTGCTGCTCAGAGTGATAAAGGTGACAGCAGAGCATCCCATTGGCTTCCCACCCTTGCCCAGCTCTCCTCCAGCATCCTCCCAGGGACTGCATCCCTCATGCGTATGCTTCACTGTTATTTTCTTTTTACTACAACCAACAACAAAAACAAAAACCCCAAACATTTTGCTGCCTTCAAGCAGCAAAAGGACCAAGCACCTATAACCTTTGTAACCTCGAGGCACCATGCGAGACTCTGAGGAGGGCAGGAGGTGCAGCAAGACAGTGCTGGGAACTGCATCCATCCCTCGCCGCCTCCCAAAGTGAATCAGCAGCATTTTACTATACCAAGGTCCCAATTCTCATTCAATTAAAAGCCAAGGAAGGTCCCTAATCCTTTCCATTATAGGCAAGTAATAGGTGGTTCTCTGCAGAAGAGCGGGAAAGGGATGCACCATACGGTTCTGGTCACTGGGGACACGGTGACAGTGTGTCTGCCCAGCATTGCAACTGGTGCTGGGAAAAAATTCAGATACTGGGGCTGTGGCTCCCCAAGTGACCCAGAGAGCCCCTGATTTAGCAGCTGTAGTCAAGGCTCTAATCTCACTGATGCACCAGAAGCAGCCAAGAAACTGTCTTTTTTGGGTCTGAACTCCCAGGTGGCTCAATCCTGCCCGACTCCCCCACCGAAGCAGCCAGATCTAGACACTGCCATCTCCTTTAGGAAGAAGTAAACCAAATCCTCACAGCAAGGTCAACCCCTTGCCATGAACTCCCCCCTTTCTACCCCAGCCTGGGTTTCACAGTCCGTCTGCTCACCACACATCACCCAGCACCCCCAGAAGGACCCTGGGGTGGACTGAGCAGGAGCAGGACCTCAATGCTAGCAGCGCGGCGCCTTTGCCTGGGGTTAAAAAACAGCCTTTCAGCTCACGATGAACTAACTATGGAAGCATGTTTCCCCATCACAAGGCATCTGATTTGCCTCCCGCAGAGCAATGCCACTCTGCAAATCTCCAGGCGTTATGGGAACCAGGGTATAAAAACATTCCCGGTGCAATGACACCAAAATTGATGCTGAAATTAGGCTGGGAACAGAACTGGCACAGTTGCTTCTAGTCCATAAACCAAAACGTACATATACAGCCAATCACCCACAATGATATCGCACTTTGTGATTGCCTGTAGCTTTTTTTCCTGCTTCCAGCTTTGCCCCCAAGTCGCTCCTTGTGTACCCCAAGGGCTTGAGCATCAGCAGCTTCAAGCAGCTGCAAACCACAGGAATCAGCTTCATCAGCAACAACAGACATTTGCAGCACAAACACCAAAGGTCTCAGCTCCCTGTTGGACACTGAAACACTGCCCCTGCCCTGGAGATGGGGTCAGAGCCCAGCTCTGGGGCTCCCCAAGCCTGTTGCAGGGATGCAGGCACATCCATTGCCTGCTCCGCAGAGACAGTGGATGCACATTGCCCAGAAACCCCGTCTGCTCTTACAGAGCAAAACATGTAGCACACACCTCTTCATTCCTCATCTCCTGCTCAAATGGGATGGACTGACCACAACCCCATCACAAAGGAAACTCAGCATCTCACAGGTTTCCAGGACACAAGAAATACTTGTTTCCAGCTCCTCAATCCCAACCTCATCTCCCAAAGAGCCCTCTGAGCAGCACTACTCACATTGTACAGGACTGTGGTCCACCCTTCCATGGTGATGCACTGGAAGACGGTCAGCACAGCAAAGAGGATGTTGTCGAACTGCGTGATCCCGTCGTTGGGACCAATCCACTCCCGGCACTCATAGCCTGAGGGACAACCCTGCACCCCACATGGATGGGGGGGGTCCAGCTCCTCTAGTTCACCTGTGAGCACACAGCAAAGATGGAAAGAAGGCAGAGGTAAGTGAGAGGCAGGGGACAGGTGAGGGGAATCAAATACAAGCTTGGAGAACAGGAGGCTGAGTGGCTACCTTCTTGCTCTCTACAACTACCTGAAAGGAGGTTGTAGCATGGAGGGTGTTGGTTTCTTCTCCCAAGTAACAAGTGATAGGACAAGAGGAAATGGTCTCAAGTTGTGCCATGGGGGATTTAGATTGGTATTTGGAAAAATTATTTCATGGAAATGGTTGTCGGGCATTGGAACAGGCTGCCCAGAGAAGTGGTGGAGTCAACATCCCTGGAGGGGTTGAACAGACTCATAGATGAGGTTCTCAGAGACATGGTTTAGTGCCAATGTTGGGTTAATGGTTGGACTCAGTGGTCTTGAGGGTCTTTTTCAACCAAAATTATTCTATGATTTTATGATCTTCTCAGCCCCGGGTTTCCCACAACAGCAACATGCACTTGCCCCGGCTGTTTCCCGCAAGTGAGATGTGGTGTGGGTGCAGAGCCCTTCTCCCTACCTGAATTGTTTGTGTAGCAGGCTCGATGCAGTTTCCCACTGTAAAACTCCAGGCCGATGATGGCAAACATGAGGATAGCGAAAAAGAGTAGCAAGCCGATCTGGAGGAGAGGCACCATGGCCTTCATGATGGATTTGAGCACAATCTGCAGGCCTGGGAGGGAAAAAGAAAGAGCACAGCTCAGCATGGTGCAAACCCCCTGCCTGGGGCACATCCATCCCACATCTGACGTGAAGAGAACAGGGAGCAGAGAGGACGGACAGCCAGACAGACACAAGAGGCCAGCACAGCCTGGAGCATCCCTTTGGCCAGCTGAGGACCACAGAGGACAGCATGGTCCCAGGGGAGCAGTGAGGGCCAGGCTGCAGGGCAAGACTCCAGTAGGGTTTATTTCTGTCTCTGCCTTGTGGTGAGACACTCATCAAGTCCCCGCTCTGGTGTCCTGCCCACCACTGTCCCACCTGGGCTTGGTAGCCCATGCAGCTCTGTCCCCAAGGCACAGATCCAGCACACCACCCAGCTGGTGCCCAGGGCAAGAGGGACAGGAGAACTGATGCCAGCAGCAGCCTAGTTTGTTTATTTATCCTTGTACTAGCAGACAAAATCTTGCAAAAAAACCTGAAATCTCCCCTGAATAAACCTCAGTCCTTAAAGGATCCACCCACCGCCTTATGGCCAGGGAAGCGGAGCCGCTGGCAGGCCCTGGCGAGATGCTGAGCCCAACTTTGTGCCAGCAGAGAGCAGGATGGATGGGGGGAAATGCCACTTGGGGACACCAAATGCTGACATCCTACAGTCCTCCACCCTGCAGGCTACCCAATGGGTGGCTGGAAAGGTGGTGTGTGTGATCCACACTACACGGGGAGGTTCGTCCTCCTCTTCCCTGATTGCACCCTACATCTCCGAGGTGGCATGAGGACCTTTCTCGTTCTGAAGGACATCAGGGATAGATGTGGACACCCTGGGAGGAGAACCAGGAGCATTCAACTTACTGGGAATGCCTGAGACGAGCTTCAGAGGTCTGAGCACACGCACGGCCCGCAGTGTCCGCAGGTCCACGTGGGTGTTGAAGTGTGTCCCAGCGGTGGCGAGGATGCTGTAGGTAGACAGGGAGAGAGGAGAGTCACCCCGGGCAGAGTCCTCAGTCAAAGCCACCCAGCCCTGGCAGACCCCATCGCTGTTCCCCGTGGGCCGGGATGGCATCCATGGTGTACAGTCAGCGCTGCAGACATAGTGCTCCTCACAGTTGCGTGGGTTTAAATTCCCGTCCAGGCAGAAGGCACATGGACCAGAGATGGTGCCCCCAGAGACAGGGGTCACTCCCCTGATGGTCACCCATGCTCCCCTGGCAGCACCTCTAGCCACCAGCTGCCCTGGCTTCTTCCACACATGGAGCTTCCTCAGAGTCTCACCTCTGGGATTGCCGAGAAGGAGGCAAGAACCTCACGTGCATTCAAAAATCTATAGTAATGAAAGTTTTATGACCTTGGAAGGCAACTGGCAGGCACAAGGAAGGACTCCAGAGGTTTTCTCTTAAAATGCAAAGATTTTTTTCAATCCTATCTCTGGGAAACAAACTGGGGCAGAAGCGAGCTGGCGCACAGCGCGTCCAGCAGTGGAAATAGCGCGTCTCAGGGATGCTGGCAGAGCTGTGGGACCACAGACAATGGTGCCAGAACTCGTGGCACCTGGGCTCACTCACCAGGTGCTGGGCAAGAAGGAGGATCAGGGGATGGAAGAGGAGGGGATGGGGAGGAGAGTGGGACAGAGGGAGGCAGCAACCTCCAGGTTGTTTGCAGCTATCCAAAAAAACAAGGGAAATTGGGTCATTGTTCCACTAATTCATCTAATTACAGGCCAGAGCAGCTCTCTGGCGTGCTAAGCAATTAGCACTCTTTCTCTCCCCTTCTCCCTTAGGTACAGCAGGTACCGACCTGCCCCTCCAGAAAGGCGGCTGGGTTTCCTAGGATACCCCGGCAGCCGAAATGCTCTCACATTAGCAAACCAGGTTGTTTCAACTCCTTCTCCAAGCCTCTTCTTCCTCCCGGGGCAAGGGCTCAGCTGCAAAACCTGGCCTCAGCATCACCCACATCTCCCCGAGTATCGGGCTGCTTATCCCTGATATATATGAAGATATAGATATGTATATATGGAGCTGGCATTTTCCCTTTCGGCACAGTCCCTGTGCCCCAGCCCGTGACCAGCCCCAGGTACACACACTGGGCTGATATGAAAGCACAGAAGAGACTTAATTAAGTCAGGAGCACTCACAGAAGAACTGCATTGTTAAATTGGTTGTAAGATCAAAATCAATACATACGATAAAGCACGGCTACTCGGCAGCATGTGGGAGAGAGAAGAGCACGGGCGCTTTCATCTCTTTCGTGTAAGCTGTCAAGAAAGACAGGGTAACCCAGTGCTCCCCAGAACACCAGCGTAGAGGACACACTATGCCAGATTCTGCATTGGAGAAACTGAGACCCTCCTTCAGCTTTTGCTCCTGATGTCCCAATGCCTGGTGTCCAACCAGCCCTCTAAAGCAATGGGGAAAAGGCGTTTGCTGACTCCAGCTGGGGTTGAGCATAGAATCATAGAATCATTGTGGATGGAAGAGACCCTCAAGATCGAGTCCAACCATAACCCAACACTGCCACTAAACCACGTCCATGAGAACCTCATCTATGCGTCTTTTAAACCCCTCCAGGGATGGTGACTCCACCACTGCTCTGGGCAGCCTGTTCCAAAGCCCAACAGCTCTTTCCGGGAATAAATTGTTCCCAATATCCAATCTAAACCTCTCCTGATGCAACTTAAGATCATTTTCTCTGATCCTATTGCTTGTTACCTGGGAGAAGAGACCAACACTCTCCATGCTCCAACCTCCTTTCAGGCAGTTGCAGAGAGGGAGAAGCATCTCCGGGAGACCAAGGATGGTTCTGGGCTGCACGTGTGCTCCAGCCCCAGAGCTTAATCACATAAGTCCAGCACCATGAAAAGCCCAGAAGGTAAGCTCCTGGCAGCAGAGTGGTTTAACAGCTCTCTCCTACCATGAGCCGTGGTCCTACAAGCCATGTGGAGTGATGGAGGTAGAGCCATCAGCATCCCCAGCCCCACCACACCACACATCTCCTCCCCAGGGCAGGACCAGAAGCAGAGGGCCCTGGCTGCAAAAAGTCCTCCGCCAACCCAGATTCATTGTAAGGGCTCGGGAGCCGTCACGCCAAACCTGCAGGCAAGGTTCGGGTGATTTCAGGGCACAATTTCCCTGCGCTCTAAATTAGCTACTAAGAATGGGACTCCTCTGTGGCAAGGTGACGTGCTCCTTGTCCTCACTGGGGGACGAGGGACATCACGAGCTCTTTCAGAAGGGGTGTTTGGACAGATCACCAGAGTGAAGTGGGTTGTGCTGCAGACCTGTCTACCGACTGACGACAAAAACATGACGCCCCTGCTACGAAATAAGTGCCTGTGCATCCTTTTGCGGGCACAGGTGTGGCTCCTGGTGAGGGCAGATGCACCTGGAGCCTCCAAGCAGGGTCTGGGCAGCCCTGGGATATTTTGTTAGACCCATGGAGGTGGCTGGAAAAAGCCAAGCGAGCTTCCAGGCACATGAACCTGGCTTCCATCTGCCTTTCCCAAGCCCTTCGGTTGCTCTAAATAACAGACATCACCTATCCCCGATAGCCAGACTTTGCTCAGAAACACAGAAGCCACCGCCATGTTAGCACTAATAATAAATACAGTGCTCAAAACACACTCTTCTGCTTTCATAGAATCACAGACTAGGCTGGGTTGGAAGGGACCTTCAAAGGTCATCTACTCCAACCCCCTGCCATGAGCCAGGACATTAGCATCTCACCTGTTAATTGCTTATTAACCCTCTGAACATGCCTTTTTTTTCTCTTTCTCTCAGGGAGCCACCTGTATCAGCCAGCATGACCCATTTCGGATTTATTTATTGACACACACTAAGGTTTCTTATAGCTCTTGGGGATGCACAGCACAAAGATGAGACTGGGGCTGTGACAGACCTTTGTGCTGACACAGGGCGGCAGCTCCGGTATCTGTAGAACAATTTAAACCCTTTTCGAACACTTACAATATCCACGTCTGATGTGCTAATAATTATTCCTTATTTTTAGGCAAGGACCCAAACTAAAATTACATCTCACCATCCAAGTTATTTGAAAAAGCTGCCAGATTGGGCTATAAAAATCCCAATGATCTCATGCTTTTCATCATATGTACTGGAGAAAAAAAAGAAGAAGAAAAAAAAGTGAAGGCGTTTTTATAGGTCACCCAGGCAAAGGGGTTAGTTTTACTTCTTCAGAGGAAAGGGGGAAGAGACTTCAGGTGGAGAAAAGAGCAGAGAGGAGCTATTGGAAGAATGCAAATGAGAGAGGAGGCAGGATGGGAAATATATGCTAATCCCCAAAGTATAATTGAATAGTGAGCAATCACCGTCAGACAAAAACACGGTTTTGGGGAGGAAAAAAAATCCAATGCTTTGTGTTTGCAACCAAGATGATTATATTATTTTCTTTATTTACAGGCTGTGGAGCGAAGGGCGAGCTCCCGCCGGGCGCGCTGCACCTGCAGGCTCCGGGGCTGCCGGCGGAGCGATGCGCTCAGCCCTCGGAGTGATGCTCAGCCCTCGGCACCGCTCCAGCTCGCAGCAGCTGAGCAAAGCGCACGCCCTCGCCTCCAGCTGAAGACCTGCACCTATGGATTTCTTCTCCCAGGGGGCCAAAAAAAAATAATAATCACATTTTAAATGACTCTCTGCTGTTTGGAGTTTAGCAGAATAAACCGTGAGCAATGCTGGATGACTCTGCCCACACAAAGCCCTTTTACTAGCATAGAACCAGCGACGAATTCGGGCACTATCACACACTACAGCACTCACCGTGCGGCTGTTGCCTGTGCTAAGGGCTGCGCATCACACCCGCTCCCGTCCCCAGCATCCCACCAGCAGCCCTGAAGCCTCGGCCCTTGGGGACACCACACACAGCTTGGGGAATGCTGCAAAGGGTTTTGCATCAGGTCCCCCAAGCAAAGGCTGAACCCCCAAATGACCAGATCAACACTCGATTCATCCCCTCCGACCCCAAACTGAGCACCCCGTGACAGTTTCTGTCAGGGATCGCTGCAGAGACAGATAAGCTGTCCCAGCAAAGGGCAGCTCCATGGTGCGGTGGGTACCGGTTGAGACAGACTAATCTCAGCTCAAAATCTGGGGCAGGGAGGGTGCTGGCTGGCTGGCTGACACACGAATTAATATTTATAATTAAGTGGAAAGGCCCCTGAAGGGCTGCACTGCCACCTGAGTCTATGAGGGAGACTACTTCATAATTAATACACTGGTCAAACGGCTCACAGAAAGGGAGTTACCTGATGAATTTACCCCATTCTTGCCCTTTTCTGCTGGTGAATCAATCCCTGCCCTCTCTGCAGGCAGCATCATGAGTAGCAGGATGGACTTCAGGCTCTTGGGTCCAAACCCTGCTCAAGGCAGAGCCAGCGGGATCAGGTTATCCACCCTGAGGATGCCCCAGCACAGGACAGTGGTCCTGCTTTGGGGATGCCAGGGGACAGGGACACCATGCCCAAGTTCTGCCCTTGGCACAGTTGAGAGCAACCTCAAAGCCTCCCTCATCTTTCCTTCTTCTTTTCTAGGTTTCGGGGCCGTGACACAAGTGGATTGCACTGCTGCAAAGCTGCTGATCCCGTCTTTCCTGGCAGCTTTGAAAGCCCTGAACCCAGGCACCAACGACTCCCTGCAAACAGAAAACCTGCCTTCACCAGCCTTTGATCTGGGGGACAAAGTGATCCCCCAAGGCAACCTCTTCCTGAAGAAGCCTCCAGGATTTGGCACACAATGGAGCATCCCCTCTGCAAGCCGCTCCTGCCTGCAGCCCCTGCAATGCTGCTCGGTGGATGAGGGATTTGGCAGGAGGAAGAGATGCTAGTGAAACTGTGTTTGCACAAACGGGACATGGTGGAAACCTAAAGCCATCACCAGGAGGTTTGAGAGCCATCCCTCCAAAGAGAAATACAGCACATACCACCAAATGGCATGGCAGGAGTTGGCTGAACTGATGCCAAAGGACAGGTCCAAGACCCTGGGGATATTGACACCCAAGCCTGGGTGATACCACCTCCTCACATGAGAACATGGTAGAAAATTGCCCTTTCCCCTTCCTCCAAAGCCAGGCTTTTACCCCACAACCCCTCTCCCAGAGCAAGGTCTGTGGCAGCACAAAGAAATGGCACGTGGGGATATCGCAGCTTGGCCGAGGCTTTACCCCACATCCCTCCCCCACCACCCATCCCAGCAGTGCAAAGTCTTTTCCTTTGTCACCCACCCTGGTACAAGGTGCCGATGTCAGGCACGTCCCAACACCATGGCATATGGCACATGAATCATTCACAAAGCTAGTGAATTAATTATTCATCCAAACGAAAGACTGAACACTCTACTAATTGTCCTGGAAGGAAAGAGCTGGGAAGGGGGTAGGAGATAGAGCAGACATCGGGTTGTGTACATTTTTTATGATGAGGGTGGTGAGACCTTGGCCCAGGTTGCCCAGAGAGGTGGTGGATGCCCTATCCCTTGAGATATACCAGGCCATGCTGGCTGGGGCTCTGAGCAACCTGAGCTAGTAAAGATGTCCCTGCTCATGGCAGGGGTGGCACTGGGGGAGCTTTGAAGGTGCTTCCAAAGCAAACTATTCTATTATTCTACATATGTGCTCTCTCACACACACAGGGTGCCAGGCACGCTGTTGGGGACTGGCACCCCAAATCAAGAGAGGATGCAGCATATTAATGCTCCTGCACAGAGCTTCTGTCAGCACCCATTCAAGGACCCCTCTGCCTCCATCTCTGGACCTCTGAGAACAAAAAGACCACCTAAGACAAGCAGAATTTGGGTTGCACGAGGTGAACTGAATTACAGAGGGCAAAGCATCCTCGTCTCTGCCATGGGGGAACTCATGTGAATTGCAAAAAGGGCACAGGGTGCTTTCCAGGATGGTCATCCCAAAATCCAGGCAGCACCACAATGAGCAACAAGCCAGCCTGCCCTCCTTGTCCCCGTGCTCCATCACGGCTTGCAGAGCCAGGCTTTCCTCCACCAGCACAGGCTGGTACCCCTCTGGTAAGCTCCAGGTTTGCTACAGGAATGGCAAGCACTGCCAGTGATTGTCCATTCCTGCCTTCCTTTGGCCACACTCCACCCCACAAAATCCCCAAGCGAAAACCACAGTGCCCAAGCACTTCATCAAAGGCATCCAGGTGTAGTGATTTTTACTAAACCCCCCAAAAAAACCCCAACACCGGCTTTTCCTTTTAGCAGCCCTGGTGTATTTATCCAGGTTTTATAGCAGCTGCTTCACAAGGGCGTTTTGAGTTCCATTTTGCTTTTTTCCCATTGTTAGAAGTGTTCCCCCACCCCTTCACCTCTCACGTAACTTGTTATTGTATTACCGCTGCAACTGCATTAAAAAAAAAAAAAAAAGCCAGCAAGGTGCTATGATGCTCAGGCATTGGAGTGCCTGAAGCACACACCCACCTGGATATTTGCAGAGGGAATTTAACCCTTCTTTTTCCATAAGCACCATCAAATATAGCATAGGATAAGGTTGGCTGCTGTGGCGTCCTTGGTCTCTATGCGCTACAGCTGATGCTCCAGTTGCTGGTGGCTGAAGGTTCTCCAACCTCTTGGGACCACCAATTAAGAGGTCACCAAGCTCCCACTGCCCTTTCTGACCATTTCTGAGCAGTTTTCCCCTTCTTTTAGTCCCGGACATGCTGCATTGAGCAGGTCACAAGTCCAGCTTCAGCGCCTGGCCAGGTCTGGCTCATGCACGGGCAAGGCGAGCATCCCCAAATCCCAGGGGAAACACAGACGTTCCTCTCCCCGGCTCTGCCTCAGAACGAGTGAAGGTATTTCATGCACGTTTTTGGAGGAAAAATATTTTTAGCTGGGGGAGAACAGGCTGATTTTCTTTCAGGCAGCGATGATGATTTGGAAACCACAGGTTATAAACAGAGCGGGTTTACAAATGTGACTATTAGTTCCCCAGTGGAAGCTTTAGCATCAGGGAGTTTTAGGTGGGCGTTGATTTCCACCGAGATGAAAAAAACCCTGGATTTATTGACACAAGAAGCAAACACCAGTTGAACTCAAGTCAGTGCCATCCATTCCTGCACAGGGTCCCAGGAGGCTGCTCACAGCAGCAGCCCCTTGTCAGGCTAATTTACACCAGGGAGAATGTGCTCAGGATATCCCGTTGCTCATGGAAACCCCAATACGGTGTCCGGGGCCACGATGCCATGTGCATTAAGCATCTCTCCTATCAGATATGTGGCAAAAAATAAGTCCAGAAAGGAAAAGTAACACCCTGTGTCACCCTTGGAGGGACAAGGGGCAGTGAAGGTGATGCTGGGTCCCTCTAGGATGGATCCTGGGGTGGGTTCTGCTCACATGGATATCCTCTCTGGTCCATCATCACAGGATACGTCAGCATCCCAAACGGTCAGCGCAACCCTACACCTCTGATGCTGGCAACATCCCCTCCACCACAGCCACTGCTTCTTGCTAAGTCACAACAAGATGCCAATGACCATTAATTCTCCCAAGCTCAACAGTCTCTGCCCAGACACTCACTTATTAATCAAGAGTAGAGTTTTAGTCTGCAAAGATAATCCCAAACCCGTTGGTCGCCCGCACACGTTCCCCGTGCAGACTTCACCACCCGCCTTACACAACCTACACAGCGAGAAGCGCCAAGTGCAAACCCTCTCCCGCAAGCTGTTTGCAAGTCATTTGCCAGCCGAGGATTATTTGCTGAAGAAATTTGCCGATAATTCAGAAGATCAAACAGGCAAGAGTTTCTTGCAAGGGAGGCACAACCACAGCTTTGCCAGCACTGCACAGCAAAAGCAAGAGCTGAGCAGCACAGAGGAGCCTGTGACTTGGTCCAGCTCATCCCCCAGTGACCCGATCATCCCCAAAACTGGTCCAGGATGAAAATCTGCAGGTTGTCTCCTTCACCCATCATATAACAGAATTCACAACAGTCCACACCAGTGGGTGCTGGGCCTGCTGGGGCAAAGCCAGCAGGTAGCCGGGCAATTCTTGGAGAGGGTTTCATCCTGCTGGAGCAAACCTCAGGATGCGAGGGGGGTGACAGTGGCGAAGCAGACCCCGGGGGGCTGCACATCGTCACCGGCAGCTTCAGGGGGAACCGGGCACCCCTCAGCAGGGCAGACGGCACAGCACTAACAGCCCTTCACGGACAATCGATTCCTTGGCACGGGGCCCAGCGAGGCATTGAATGGAGCTGGCGAGGCTTCCGTGAGTGAGTAATTGCCGAACGCTGACTCAGCACCGGCTCAGTTACACTCAGCTCGCCCAGAGCTGCGGAGGGCAGGGAGGGGAACGTGGCAAATCCCCGCTCCCAGCCCAGTGCTTCCTCTTGGCCCCGGCCCCAGAGGATGCCCAGGCCAGGAGGTGGCCGATGAGCATTTCCCAGCCACCTGCCCACCTTCTGCCCAGCACCGTGAGGCTGGGACATCTGCCCTCACTGCTAACAGGGGTGACACGTGTCCCACGCTGTCCCCAGAGATGTGAGCAGAGATGTGGCCAGCTTTTGCCCAGCCCAGGAGCTCTGTCCAGCCGCTCACCCCACAGCGCCGAGTCCTCCCCAAAGAATCCCTTTGGAGATGCAGAAGGGGCAGCAGCATCCCCTGCAATGGCTGCACCGCCCATGGGCAGCCTGTTTGCTGCCCACTGAGAAGCATCACCCACCAGCAGCACCCCAAGTCACCCTGTCAGAACAGGCACACAGGGTCCCACCTCACAGCGAGGCCATCAAAACGTTCCTGGTCACATTCTCCTCAAGCCTTCTCTCAAGCATGGTCCCAACCCGCACCGCTCCACCACAGACAAGCCACGTCCACAGGCACATCCCTGACAGCACCAGCCTCAGCATTCCCCTTCCTCCTCCAAACACCCAAATGGGTGCCATGTCCCACATGATGCCATCACCCTGCAAGCCAAAAGACAGGACTCCACAGCAAGCAATTCAGTAGACACCCCAGGTATCCCACCTGGCTCACATGCCTCAGTTTCCCTGGCCAGCCTTGCAGCTGATCTACACCCAGAGCTCATAAAGTGCTCAGAGATCCACAGGTACCATCTATTTGTCCACATCAAACCAGCTCCTCTGAACATGGGGTTTCTATCAGCACACAAAAAGAAACAGCCACAATTCAGGCACCCCCTTTCCTCAGGATCACTTGATGGCTGCAGGCACCCACCTGCCCTCCACACAGCAAAGGGTCCAGGGGGGTCACCCTGGGGGCCTTCTGCTCAAGCTGATTGCCAGTGTTGGCTAACACAAGCCCAAATGTCCCTGCTTGTTTCTATGTCACCAGCAGAGCCCATCACACCACAAGCAAGACTCAAATCTGGGCCACATCCCCGGCAGGTGACACCACCAGTCACACAATCAGCACCCGTGAAGCTCCGTGTGCCACCACCCCCAGCATCACTGCTGCACGCTGGGACGCTGAGTGAGCGTCACCTAGGCATGCCGCACCAGACAGACCTCATTCCCAAACTCCCAGCACCGGGCCAAGGCTGGAAAGTGCTTGGGAATGCAAGAAGAGATTTCTCCCTCCTCTTGCATGGTTTGACCAAAACCTCTCCCAGACCATGTCCAATTGCTTCTCATGCCATGCTCCTACCTCATCTTCACCTCACCCCATACCCAGGTGGGTGACAGGCACTAAGTTACCAGCTGAGGAAAGCTAGACGTGATGCCTTCAGAGCCAGCCCTCCTCGCCTGATAGGGAATTATGTTCCACCACCAACTGCCCACAGCAAAGCCAACTCAGGAGCCTCCAGCACAGGGAACCATCCTGCTCTTTCTCATTGTGATGAATACCACCACCAACAGCAAAACAGGACCCTGCCCCGCATCTGGAGCTTGTGTCCCCACTGGGATAAGCCCCCGACTGCCCAACCACACCAACGGCCCTGTGCCACCCAACTCACCCGCTGAGGACCACGATGAAGTCCATGACGTTCCAGCCATTGCGCAGGTATGAGCCCTTGTGGAAAACAAACCCCAGAGCCACAATCTTAATCCCAGCCTCGAAGCAGAAAATCCCGATGAAGTAGGGCTCTGTCTTCTCCTGCCAGAAAGGAAACAGTGACACAGTGAGAGGAGGCAAACGCAGCACCAGCCATTTCACAGTGACCTGACTCATGTCCCATCCCACCTTCCCCAGCCCCATCCTCTCCTTCAGGAGTTTTCCCAGCCCTTTCTCAGCCAGCATCAGCCTTGGGAACAAAAAGTGGGGCTATAACCTACTCAAGTAGCACTGTCCCAATTCCGCACCCCACTTTTTAAGGGGCTGAAACCTTCCTGAGTCCTTCCTGTGGAGAAAGAGTATGTGACAGCAGCCACAGGAAGGCTGGAGGAGCTGGTCCTGGAGGAAACCTCCTGCTCTACCACCCCAAAACCAGCAGGAATTCACTGGTAGGATGGGGTGGCTCCCTTTGGCTGGTGCCCCTGCTGAACCACCAGACCCCCTGACATGGGGTACAGAAGGAGAGATGTGGGGTACTTACTAATCTCCGTGACATGGGCGTCTTGTCATCCTCGGGGAGGTGCTGCTCGAGGGCCAGCACGATGCAGTTGGCAATGATGGTCGCCAGGATCATGTATTCGAAGGGAGTGGAGGGGAGTTAAGGAGCAGAGAAAAAGTGGATGATGTCCCCAGCCTTCCAGCCCACTCCTGACCGCCCCTTGTTTCACCTGCTCGTTAGCCTCCACAACCACAGGAACACGCACACACACAGCTTTCACCTTCAGAAGGGTGAAGTCCACCTTGGTGCTGTTTGGAAATGAGTGGGGTAACAAGAGAACTGAGAGCCCCATACAAGACCTTCCTCACTGAAGACCTGCTGAGCCTCATCACCTCCTTCCCAAGCTCATGGGACATTAACCAACAGTCTTTGCTGGGCTGTGAACTCTCTTCGGAGAGAGATGCTTCTTGTGGTGGGAGCCCAGAGATGAACATGAGTATGAAGGTGGACAGCTGGGCTCTGACCAGGCTGGGCTTCATTTGGAAAAGGGGTGGGATGGTCCCTGGTAGTATCAGAGGCTCTCCCCAGCACAGCATGTCACTGCGATGCCATAGCCCTGCTGCTTGCCTTCTCTCTTCCATCATGAAGCAGTGGGAGATGGGGCTTGGAGCAGGGGGTGTCAAAGGCTATCAGCAGCCCAGGTACCTGGGAGGAACCATCTGCATGGCCCAAAGAGGATGGGGCATTCCTGGCAGGTCCTGGGGGACATCATGGCATGGGGTTGGACTAGATGACCTTTGAAGGTCCCTTCCAACCCAAACCACTCTATGATTCTATGGGGTTCCAACCTGCCCCATGCTGGCATAGTAGACATGCCCTGGGAAATGAGGGTCCCTTGCCAAGCTCCCCATGGGTTGCAGGGTGAGCCCAGGCTGCACTGGGAGCTGCAGAGCACCAGGCTGAGCACTCGCAACTCAAGACACTGATGGCGTCTGGGTCTGAGCCTCAGTTCAGGAAGGGTGGCAACTCCCTATGGAGTATCTGAGGAGCTGAGTGGGGATGGGAGGTGGAGGAAAGAGCAGGCTGACACCCAGAAAAGCTCCACAAACTCAGCTCCCTTCTGCCTTTTCATTCACAGAGGCTGCCAGCAGCGAGGAGGGGGTGCAGAGCTCCCCCCCTGCCTGGCCCACCACCAAGCCCCAAAAACAAAGCGCTTCCAAATGACAGGACGGCCACATCTTTCCGACCTCACATCCATCTTTACCACATCATTGCAACAAAAGCCCTGTTGTCCTCAACAACAAAATTAGGTGAGATTCATTAGCAGGCAGCACACCCCTTCTCCACTCCGTGCCAAAAAGCCAACAGCTACACTACTGTCACCACTGCCATCAGCGGCCACCTCAGGAGAGGTCTGTCACCTTCCCAAGGCTCATGTCTGTGTAAAGGGGATGTGATCCCACCTGGGATGGATTTTCACATAAAGAAATCATTCACACTCCCACCATCCCGAGCCAGTTGAGCCCTTTCCCACCTCACCAGGCTTCTCTAGATCCAGCGTCTTCACATTCACACCGCTCAGGCCAGAAGGTACGGAATGCCCACACCATCACCCCTGGGAAAAGGGATGATTTCCTCTTTTGTAACCTTGCCTTCTGGCTGACAAAGGCACCGAATACAGCAAGATACTTTAAACCAGTGGCCCTGAGCCCATGGGCAAGAGAAAACATCCCAGTGCTGGCCATAAGCATGGCAAACTGGAAACCATTAAGTGATCCCAGCAACAGCAACCCCATGCACACTGCGGCACCTGGACAAGATGGGAGCAGGGCCGGGCATCAGAGCAGGTCCCTGGAGAGCTGGTGGGAGCTGAGATGTATTTAGCCCAGCAAGGAGAAGAGCCAGGAAAGATCCAGCCAAGGTATTTAAAAGGCCACTCAGGGAAATTAATGGTTGCTAAGTTAAAGGCAAACCAAAAGACAGACAGCCGCAGAGCTCGCTGCTGTGGGCTCGGACCTCAGTGTGAATCGTGAGCAGCTCCCTGTGCTCGGGGAGAGGCCAGACACCAAAAGTTTCCCTCTGAGGATTCACACAAGTGAGGTTTTCATCACACGCCTCCTGCAAAAGCCACATACGTTCCTTGATCCCCACCTCTAGCCACACACTTCAGCTCATACAGAGACCGCGGCACTTGGCTCTGAGCCGACAGCCTATTTGGGGTCTTTTTGTTTCATTTTCCTGAAAGTCTGCGAGCAATTAGCACAGGCTGAAAAGAAAACAGCGTGTTAGTGGGGCAGCGCAGCCAGCTCCCCAGGCGCTAGGCACATTTGCCTAGATGAGAAGTGTGGCAACAGCGCGGCGAGTCCGTCTGTCCATCCCTGCACAGCTAATCCTCCTGAGCATCCTGGGCATCTACTGCCATCCTCCTGAGGACATGAGTCCCTTGGGGGGAAACACCCAGAGTGGGAAAAACTCAATTTCTCCAAAGCCAGCAGCATGGGAGCCCTTCCCGACAGCAGCTGGGGGCTCAGGACCACCTCCCACGGCTTAGCTCGCCCCTGTATATCCTTGCTGGCTCTGACATCCGGCTCAACAGTGCAAGGACAACGTGCATCTGTCACAGCCCCAGCACGGGGCCACATCCCCACTCCTCCTCCAGCGAGCGCCTGGCATGTGGGTCAGCAGACATCAATTCTACGAAAACAGGGCAAACGCTGCCCTAAGCACGAAGTCGCTGCCAAAAATGACTCTCCGAACCCCACTGGCCCATTTTTCCGAGGACCCAAGCCTGGGTTATGGCATCTGGAGCTGGGCAAGAGCTGTAAGGCATGAACCCCATGGAAAGAAGTCCCTGGAGCTTCAGCTGTGCCAGGTTTTAAGAGGCCACAGGTAAGAAAAGCCTCCCCAGGGGACAGCAGGAACATCTGGCTGAATGGGGAGAAATTTTATCCTCATACTTCACTTCGGCCAAGCAAGCATCCTCCCAACTCAGGGCTGGAGCCTACCGGACAATGCTCCATCATTCCTTTGTTTCCTTTGCTCATTAGATGTCTAATTACACAACCTCCCAGCCACCCAAAACGCAGAGTAGCACTCGCCTCCCTCCAAGTCCAGTAATAAAACCTCATCCCCCTTCAGCCTTCCCCTCCTCCTTCGTCTGGCTTCTCCTGGAGGATCATTAGGGAGCCAATAAAAATAGGTTTTTCTTATTGATTTATCTCCTTTACCCAACGCTCTCTCCCCTGCACCGTTGACTTGTTTCCTTAGCAACTCGGCCGATCCCAGTGCAAACCATACCTGCAGCTCCATGCTTCCCTCCTGGTGCGTTTGAGGTGGGGAAGGTGCCCTCAGACCATGTGGGCCCCTCCCCAGATCCATGCCCAAGCCCACATGCAGCAGGCACTGCAGGCTAACCCCATGCTCGAAGCTGGAGCTTCTTGGTGGGCCTGGCAGGAGGCTGGCAAGGAGCACACCAAGGAGATGTCTAGCCACTGGTGGATCTCTGCTTCTAGCTGTGACCCTCCTCTTCACCACCCTCCCCAACCAGGAGCCAAAACCAGCCCACCCAGAACATCTATATCACTAACACAGGGAGTGCGTCCAGCTCTAAACATCAAAGTTGGATTTATGATGCTGATGGCACGTTGATGCAACCTCCCAAGGAGGCTGGGTGCAAGATAAATCCCTCCCCAGTTGCGGGCAAGGGCTGGGAGCTGCAGAGAACCCCCTTCCATCTCTCCACTTTGGTGACCGCGCCTTGTCCCCACTCCTGGGCACGCAAGTGGGGAAGGAGCAGAAGAGCCAGAGGAGTGAGGCCATGTGGACATCTCTGAAAGAGCTCTTGGTGAAGCCTACTGCAGAGGGCCAGCAAAAACATCAGAAGTGATTTAATCCCTTGCCCTGCCTGCATCACCCAGCCCAGCTCCAGCATCTCTTAGAAATTCAAGTCTCCATTTCCTACCACCCCCCAGGCTTCCCCCAGGCCCTGCTGCATTGAGGGGCTTTCCCTGCTCCCCAGGTATCAACAAGAGAGAGCTTCAGCTCCTGCATCTGTGGACTTCATCTTGCTGGTCCCAACCCCACCACAGCTGCCTGACCCCACACAGACCTTCCCATGCCATGTCCACCCAGGGCATGACAGGAGCAAAGACCCATCTCTTCAACATCCCCAAGGATGTCCTGACACCCTTCTTCTCAGCTCCACACTCCAGCAGGAAAGCAAGTGCCTCCTCTCCAAGGCTATTTCCCAAGAGAAACTCAAAATGCCAAATAGAGCCAAGACCATAAGCAGTCCTAAATCAACTCCGGGGTTCCCCAGCCCTACAGAATCTTGTCCCCAAGGACAGGAGGATCTTCCCCTAGCAGATAAGGCCATCCAGTATCATCAAGTAGTTGTAGAGCTGTGGCCCTTGGGGTTGTCCCCATGCCTGCACCCTCCCACCCAGCACTCCCAGCCCATCTGTGCTTTGCTGGGGTGGACAGAAAGTGATGTCCAGAGGAACAAGTCAGTGATGATGCAGGGAGCATGCAGGCAAGGTGCTCAGCCTGCCTAAACCCCACAACCACAGACTGTGCTGCTTGTGACCCCAAAATATGGTGGTCCAGTCTCTGTTAGGGGCTAAACCAAAGGTGGTGCCACCAGGAACCAGTCAGAGCTTCTGCCGTAGGTATGTGGGTTCCTGCCTGCCACATGCAAACAGCTCCATGGAGAAGTATCTCCTTCTCCCCCACCTCACCATGCGCTTAAAAACTGGAAATCGAATCTCTCTCCTCTCCTCTCCTTTTTTTTTTCTTAAAAAAAAAAAAAAAGATATCATGTGATTCTCCTGCCTTAACATCAGTTTTTTAACTTTGGTTGCCACAGCAACAGGATGCAACTTGGCGTCACCATGACAACAGCTGCCTCTGTTTAAATTCACCATCTGACAGGCAGCCTCGCTCTCCCCGGCTGTCAAAAAGACGGACCTGCCATTACACCTACTCGCCCCTCCCCAAAAAATACATTTTAAAATCTGATGAATGAAGAGCATAGAAAACAGCCTTGGAGGAAGAAAAAAATAAAAACAATAAAGAAACATAAAAGAGATTTTCTTTCTTGGGTAGCGCGAGGAGGGAGCTGCCCAAGGGTAGCATGACATGGCGTAGCTGTTCCCACATGGAACCAAGACCAGCCAAAATCTCAGCCAGGCAAAACCAAAGGTGCAGAAGATACTTGCCCAGGTGGGGCATAACGCCGCCAGGGACCCCACGGGGCAGTGCCCACAGAGCAGCAGAGGTGCCTGGCTCAAAGTGGCAGTCATCATGAGCAAAATGGTTCGAACACACGTGGGTGTGCATCCCATGGAGCAAAATGTCCACGTGTGTTGGACCAGGGACGTGCACTGGGGCTTTGCAGACACCTCAGATGCTCTTGGCCAACCCAGCTGAATATTTGTTCCTCAAAGGGGCTGAGATAAGAGAAAGTCCTCATTGAAGGGAACAGCAAGGTCCCCAGAGGACCAACGGACATTATTCTCCCCTGCTAAACCCAGGGGACAGGTACAATGACCGGTGTGTGTCTGCAGCTACAGGCTGTCCTTGGGGACAGAGCCAGAGCCACACAATGTCATCTGGCCTTGCTGGGGTGGGAGAGGGATCTTATCCAGGTCAAATGCGATTACGCAGATAAAGAACGGAGCAGATAGAGATGAGCTGCAGCCCATCTTCGTGTGCTAACTGAATTGCAGCTTTCCAGGCAGCCAAACAAATGAAATCATGGCGAAAGGCCTGGCCGTCAGCAGGAGAGCAGGCAGGACGAGGAGGAGTAGATGTTCCTACAGCCAAAACAGCATCACATTTTGAGCAGGACCAGTGAAAAGAGCAGCTCCAACAGAGGTAACGCACTAGGCTTTCCAGCGAGAAACTCAGCAAAGCCTCGTCTCCCCACGGAGCTGCATCCCAATCCCAGTTGCTCGTATTTCTCCTCCTTCCCCTCCATGCATCATCCCCTATTTACACTGGGAAGCCAAACTGCAGAGGCTGCTGGTTATAATTATACAGTTACCCAGCAGATATCCAGGCCTGAATCACCAGTTATTTTTAGCCCTATTACCTAGTCGACTGGAGCTGGATGAAGAAGAGCCTCCACTCCCCCTCACCCTTCACCCCAACCTCCTTGGCTTTCCTGGGTGCCATGCCCGCTCCAGAACAGGCCATGTCCCTCCCAAGGCCAGCAGTTCTCATTGACTGTGGCCAAAATCCAATACTCGCCTCCCCAAACCGCCCTCGCCCAGCAGAGATGCCATGGGCTCTGGGCCAGGCACCTGAGATGCTCGCACATTTTCCCTGGTCCTACCAAAAGGCATCAGTGGAACAACTTTCCTGGCCAACCTCAAACTCATCGCCAAAAAGCTTTGTCCACCCACAAGCCCTTAAGAGCTCAAGTGGTGCAGAGGAGCTCTAGGGTGCATGAGTTTCTTAGAAAGAGATGGCAGCCAGGCGGGGGAAGGCCAGGGATGCTCAGCTCCCGCGCCTGGAGCGCACCTGTTCCCAGCACTCACATGGGGATATGTCACTTACTTCTGGGAAAAAATAAAATAAAATGAGCCCATCTCCCTCATGCATTGCAAATTCCAGGAAAGAATAATGCTGGGGAGTTTTTACCACGCAGTGGTGAAGCTCTAGTCTCTAGGAGACAGCGGCTGCCTGGAGATGAGACATCACACCGGCACAGGACCCCGGCCCACATGGGGAGCACCAGGCCAGTGGCAGCACCCCAGATCCTTCTTGCTTTAAATGAAAGCTGAAGGGGCGAGGGCCCTCCCACACCATGCTGAAAAAGCACGTGAATAATTTGGCATATTCTGGAAAAGCAGGCAGGCCGGTCTGGCCGCTGCCCTGCAGGGCTAACAGCTGAGCTGCCGCATCTCCATCCTTGCTACCGCACCAACGCTCCTGCAGCCGCCCACCGCTACCGGCAGGGGCAGATTTAGGGATGCTGTGGGGAATTCAGCCCCCCACAAGCTCCCCCTTCATCCCCAGGTCACCCCCCCAACCCTGGGGGCTTTGTGTTTCCCCAGGCCCTGCCTGGCAGAGGCTTGACCTGACATGCCGGAGCTGCAAGGGGATTATTCCCCTGGTGACGCTCAGCAGGGTGGATGACCTGTCCTGCATCCCTGCACCTGGCCGGAGGGCTTTTCCCCCAAGATACCTGTTGCACCAGACCAAGGTATGGCTGCTTGGCACCGGGGCGAGCTCTCCTGTGCTCGCCGGAGGAGCCGGCAAGTTCACCAACAAGTTGCAGGGAGAGAAAAAAGCAGCAGCGGCAAGAGCTGCATATAATCACCACTGCAGAAAACGGCACAGGGAGGGTCCTACAGCGAAAGCGTGGCCACACTGAAGTTTGCAGACTCAGCTCCTCGGTGGGGGCAAAGCCCAGGGGGGCAGCGAGGCACCGAGCCCAAGGGGATGGGGAGCTGCGTTGTGGTGCTGGGCACTGGCCAGGGTACCCAGGGGTACCCGCAGGGAGGGGAGAAAAGCGCATGGGGGTGTCTGAAAGGACAGAGGGGTGAGGGAAGAAGCACGGAATCTGCAACCTCCACCCAGCCCTAAAGGGGGGTCTCTGGAATAAATCATGGTCCCCTGCGCCAGCCCTCAAGGGGCCGGGGGGCACAGCTGGAGACTTTCAGCATCATCCCCTCTGCCGCAGGGAGGGGACAGCTGGTTCCCAGAGCCACCATGGGGAAGCAGGGGGGCTGCATGACAAAGATGGCCATGCCCTGCCAGGTGCGATCAACAGCAAAGGGGGCACACGCAGGCAGGTGCAGGAGAGGACAAAGCCACCACCCAGCAGGAACCAGAGATTCGTGGGCTCCTGGGGGTCTGTCCCCAACAGGATGGGTGGCTCCAGGTGCAGTGGGGTGACAAAACTCCAGCAAGACACTGAGGCAGAGAGGCAAGGCCACAACCCCCCAAGCCACATGCACACAGAGCACCCTAAGGCATGCGGGCTTAAACCAGGATCAGAGCTCCCCTCCCTGCCAGCATTGGGGTTTTCAAATCCAAGCCTAAGGAAGGGCCAGGGGGGCTCCCTGTGGGGAGAAAAGGCTCAGCTCCCTGCCAGGCACCAAGCAGAACACAGGAGGGGAGGAAGCAGCAACAGGGAGAGGAGAGCATCTCCCGGGGACGGGGCACCCCTCTCCACACGCCGAAGGAGAGCAGAAGGCAGGCACTTACCTGCCAGCTAGTGCCACACGCACGTGTCCTGGGCGGCCACCGAGGCAAATCCGGGGAGTAAGTGGGGGGCTTGCAAGGGGCGCAGAAAGGATATGGCCAGTCGATGAGCTTCTTAGCGTATTTCCTGACTATGTTCTCTTCCGCAAAGAGAAAGAGCGATCTGTTGACGGTGAAGCAGTTCTGCCGGACGGGGATGGGGTTGTACAGAGCCATAGTCCGGGCTCTCTGTGCTTTGGTTTGCTTGAAGGGTCCTGGGGTCCCTCCCGCAGGAGCAGGAGGTCCTTGCCGGCTCCGGTTCTGGTCAGAGCCCCCATCTCCGGAGCCCAGCCTGCCAGCCACTGCCTCCCCAAAGCGAGCCATCCTGGAAGAAAACACACAGGTGAGCCAAAGGAACACCGCCAAGGCAGCAGAGCGGGGAGAAGAGTGAGAGGGGGGTTGTGGGGCGCAGTCCCAACCACAGCCCCCTCCTCCTCTCTGGATGATGCTCAGATCTGTCTCTCCTCCATCTCTCCAAGGGAGCGGCGACCCGCGTGGAGAAGGGAGAGGCAGCAACACGCGGCACCGGCTCAGCAGCACGGCATGGGGGGCAGCCAGTTGTCTCCAAAACCTTCCCCCCCCCCCAAAAAAAAAAAAAAACAGCTGGTCCTGCCCGCTCAGCAGAGGCCACAGCACCTTCTGCCACAAAGCAAAGGGTTAAATCCAGACACATCCTTCCCACCGCTCTGCCTGCAAACCCAAACCAGTCCCTTTTAACCCACCCCTCCCAGCAAGGTGAGCCCGGGGACCACCTGCCAGCAGAGATCAGGCAGAAAAAGGGCTAGGATCCAAATCCTTCCATCTGCCCCATCGCAAAAGAAGATGCAATTTGGTACAGCACCCAGCACAGCAGCGGAGGGGAGGCCCGGGGCGGGGAACAGGTTGCAGCGTGGTCCAGCCTAGTTGGAGCCAAGTGTCCAACTCCCTCCTCCTGACTCCATCTTCAGCAGCCTGCAGGAGCCCAGCCACCCATCCCTGGGGCAGCAGGCAGGGATGACGGGCAGAGCCCCCAGGCAGGTAGGGATGCTCAGCCCTTGGCTGCCAGTACAGGAGAGCACAAAGGCAACGCTGGCTTTCCCTGCAAGGAGCCGGACCACGGAATTAAAAGGCTGCCGCGGCTCTGCAGCTCGGGGACAGCTTGCTTTAATGAAGTCAGAGGCAAGACAGGCGCACACCAGCGCGCACACACGCACGCACGCCCGGCTCGCTCCCTCGCTCCATCCAGTGCATTCTTTTGGCAAGCACGGGAGCTGCCGCAAAGGAAAGTCAGAGGCGAGGGGAGGGTCTGAAGGGAACAAAGGCAACGGGGGAGCCCCCACCCTGCAAGAAGCACCCACCCCCGGCTGCAGCATGGGTGCTCCTAGGTGAGTGGCTAAATTGGGGGACAAAAGAGGGGACAAAGCAGGGGCTTTGCCTCCCCTCTGCCTGCAGGGGAGGTGAGAGGCTCACCCCATCTCAGCATGCACAGAGCATCTCTCCAGCCCCACGCACCATTCCCCCCTCCCTGGGAAACTTCGGGGCTCCCGGTTCCCCCCCACCCCGGAGCCACCCTGATAACAGCAGTTGCCCTGGGGAGAGCCCCGCTGCTCCCTCGCATACAGATCAGCCTCCTTAGTACTCCCCCACCCCACCTCGGTATTTGCTTTTTGACACTTGATGTTGGTCAGAAGTAGCAGCTCATCGGAGAGGTGTAAACAGCCCGGTCTGGATGTGTCCCTGCAGCAGCTGCCATGGGAGGGGGGGCTGTCCCCAGCACCACTCCAGGCTCTGACCTGGCTCTTCCAGCCCTCCCACTGCCCACCATGGCCAGAGGACAGGGGACATTACAGGTGCTGTACCCTCACCTTTGCAGCAATGCAGGTGTCAGGGTCACCCAGGGATGCTCAGGGTCCCCTGGTGTGGGGGCTGCCTGCCCAGCCACCTTTGGGGAACACACCCTGCCCTTCTGGCATGTACAGGAGACTCACAGCTCCCCAGGGATGTCCCCAATATTCTCCCTACCCAACAGCCAGGGCACCAGCCTCACTGCTCAGCACACACCCTGTGAGCTGTTCCCATAGAACTCCACACCCAAAGGGCTCCCCAGGGCCTTTGGTACTCAATACTAGCCCTTCCCATGGAAAGAACACCCATAGCTCCAGCCAGAATCATAAGACACCTCGTGTCCCCATGATGCTCTTCCTTTGTCCACCCCAACACCACAACCTGCTCTGCACACACCATCTGTCCCCCACATTTGCTGTGGGGCAGCCAGGAACACTTGAAAGAGCCCCAAAAATAAAGAACCCTAAAAAATACCAAGCTCTTAATCACACATATAAGCCCTTAATCACATAAATCACTAACGCATTTGGGCAAGGTCTGCTCCTTCAGTGCAGTCAGGCAGCATCTCACCATGGACTTCTCCACCCCGCAGGCACTACCATGACCAAAGGGCCATGGGGCTCGCTTTTTGGCTCAGGCTCTCACACCTGCATTGCCAGAAGCCCTCAGACCAGCTCAGCAAGGAAGATCAGGCCCTCTGCAGCAAAATAAGAGAGGAGTGTTTCCAAAAAAGGTTGTGGAATCATCCCCCCAACCTCAGCCAGACTCTGAGAGCTCACCATGATGCCCATCTGCTGCATCCCTAATAGACTTTGCCTCTCTGATTAACCTTATAACAGAGGGGGGTGTAACTGGGGGGTTTCAGCAAGTCTCCCTAGCTCCGCCACCACCACACTGCATCAAGGAGCAGAGTAGAAATGGGCAGATCCCTCCCAAAACGCTTCCAAGGCCACCAGCCAGACCTGGTGCGAGCCAGAGTGACCCTGGGCTTTTATTCCACTAATGATGGCAGAGAGGAGGCCACACCAGCTACCAACTAATTACAGACCCTTCAATTCACTCCAGGCAAGACACTGCCCAAAACAAATCGGTTATGACTTCTGGTTCATTCCCTTTGCCTCCTCACACCCACCATGGCATCAGGAGTGATGCCATTCTTCCCACCTTTCAACCCTTTAAGCTGCTGTTAATTAAGCCCAAGGCTGGGCTGACTACCTGAAGTAGAACCCTAGCCCTGCAGAGCTCCTGCCTCAGCTCTCCCCTGACACCCCCAGCCCTCTTCCATCCCACAGAGATATGCCTGCACACAGCCTAAATGTTCCAGCTGGTACCCAGAGGATGAGGAAGGCTGCACCCAGCACTCTCCGTGCATCCCCTGAGCAGCTCTGAGGCATCACACCTGCCTCAGTGCATGGGGATGAGGAGGAGGAAGGCAGCGGCACTCCTCCTGTCCCCTGGAAGCAGAGGTGCACACCTTACGTGGACACCTCTGCCAGGGCAGCGGGCCCGGGGCTTCGCTCTCGACTCTATATTCGCTGCTGCAGAGCAGAACATGCAGGATGACCCTGCTGGGAGCCTCTCTCCTGCTCAGACAGTGCTAAAGGATGGGATATTTATGAGAAAGCAGCTCTTTAGGAGAAGATTGAAAGCACACACGCAGAAAAAAAAAATAATAATAATAAAAAAAGGCCCTGGCTATGCCAAGAGATGCAGGCTCGGTTTCCCAGGATGTTTATTGCCGTTCTCGTCTTGACCCTCACCCCAGCACGCTGGGATCGGTGAGTCAGGGAGAAGCGTGGCTGATGCCCGCATGATTCAACATGGCACAATGGCACAGAGATTCAGAGCCAGCTATGCGGGGTTGTTTTCTTTTTTCTTTTTTTTTGTGTGTGTGTGTGTGAATGAAGGAAATCCAAGAAGACAGGGCAACAGCAGGTACCAGGACAGGAAGGTGCTTGGGATGCACTGGGTTTTACCAAGACAGGCTAATTCCTCTCCTCACACCCATATTGTCATCCAGGCCTCCTCTTTGCCTTTTTTTGTTGTTGTTTTCCTCCCCTCTCCCAGCCATGCCACAACCCCGCATGGCAGGACATCACCGCATGCACTGGAATACCCCTTCCCAGGGCAGGACCAAGCCCACCCATCACCTCCACCACGGCGACCGGTGGGTCCGTGCGGCCGCTGCTCCACCATTGCCATCTAGCGGCGGCTGTCCCCTCCCTACAGCCCCTCCGTCTCGCTCTCTGGCTTTGCTTCCACCGGCTGCAGCCGTGGGCAGCCGAGCCTAACCCCCCGTTTTTGCCTGCCCTTCCCGCAGGGGGCCGGCAAGCAGATGCAAAGCCCCCCATGCAGCTATCGCATCCCTTCACATGGTTCTGCTGCCACCGGAGCTGCCACCAGCTCGGCCCAGGGAACCCAAAATCTCCCACCTAGATACAGGCATAATCATTAAAAGCATCCTCTGCCCAGCCAGCTGTTGCTCAGAAAGCCAGAGGCTGCTCCATATCTCAGGGACAGCATCATGCAGGGGACAGGTCCCTAACGCAGTCCAGGAAGGGTCTGGAGGGGCGACAGGTTCTCCTGATATTCCCAGGAGCTCCGATGGGCTGCACTTATCTTAGAAAGTGTCTTTTGGCATCCTGATTTGATTTTTTTTTTTTTTTTTTAATAAGGCTTTAGCTATGCTGAGAGGAAAAAAAAAATAGGATCAAAAGAGAATCATCTACAGTGCTCTGGCCAAATTTCAAATTGGGACTGGGTAGCTGTGACTCAGAAGCATGTTTATAACCATGCAGGAATGGAAGTCTGGGGTTTTTTTGTTTTTTCCAGGAACAAATTCATTACTTGCTGGATGAAGGAGAGATGTTTTCCCCATTTGCAAAGAGGAAGCCCTGCCAAGTCAAGCACCTCGGCAGCGGGGAAAGCAGCTCACCCATGGACATCAGGATCCAGGTAGAGAAGGTCCAAGCAGCTCCAGGATGGCACCTCCAGAGGACGGTGCCACACCAGTCTCTGCCTGATACTGATCTGCACAGATGTTAGCAGCTGTGCTAAGGGTCATAACAGCCCCACTGCCATCTCTCCTGACAACCAAGCCCCCAGCCAGGCACAATGGCCTCGGCTACACCGCAGAGATGCTGCACCACCTTGCAGCAAGGGCAACTCTCATCCAAGCCAGGGCAAGTGGTTCCTCTCTCTGTATTCTGCTCACTTTTTTTGGCAGCGGCCTTGCCCAAGTCAGTGCTCCACCCAAGCTGTGTCCCTCACCGGGACATGCCTTCCTCAGCACTAAGAGCAGAGAGAAGCATCAACTTCTTGCAAAAATAGACCTGGAGGACTGATTCTTCAGGGTCAGCACTGTAATTTATGCACTGAGAAATCAGAAGGCTGGAAGACTAGCGAAAGCTAGCAAATTTCACACCAAGCTATAAACTATGCATCCAGATTTAAGCAACTGCCACTACTTCACCACACTCCTCCTGGTCATTTGGCTGAAGTAGCCACACCAGGTGTCACACAGCAGAGGTGGCAGAAAAACTTGAAACTGATTTAAGCTTAAAGTGTAATTTGCTGCACACTGCCATAAAGCACACGCCTATTCACATACACTGCTGGTTTTAATTACCAAGACCTGTGAGTCCAGCATCCATCCTTGATATCTTTAAGGGAAAAACAATCTTACAAACCTCTCTTTCCTGGGATGGAGAGGAATAACCCTCTGGAAACAGGGATTTTGGTTGCTATATCTGCCCCCCAACAAGCTGTCACAAGCAGGAGCGCAGGTGATGGAGGTGCAGAAGGAGCAGTGCCACAGCAGCTCTCACCCAGCCTTCCCAAGACACAGGACACAGCACGCTTTGCGTTCCCATCCCAGAGATCCCTTTTCCTAACCTCTCTGCAAGTGTTTGCGTAAGATAATCCAGCCCAAAGCAACTCTGGCCCCATTTTTCACAACGCCTGCCAGCTCTCAGCTGCCAAGTAAAAGCGCAACACAAACCTGAAGCAAAATGCCACACAAACGTGGGTGTAGTTCCCAGCAGGTCCTGCTCAAGGTTCCCAAACCCATAATGTCCCATCACACCCCAGCAGGGCCCACAGGTCCAGCTTTTCTAGGGGGAGATGCCAGGGCTGATTGCATGCATTAGCTTCATTTTATCAGGGAGCCCTAGGCAGAGCCTGGAGGAAAACCCATGAGCATCTTTCCCTTTTCCTCCTCCCCTCATGCGGCATTCATGCAGATGCTTCCCAGTGGCTGATCTGTTGTGTGAGAGCAAAGGAGAGACACGCTAAAGGTGCCTCTGCAAGTCAGGCGGGATGTCAGAAAACAGATCAGGTGCTGTGTATATTAATGTAATCTTGTGTCTAGATGCCCGAGCTGCAGCCCAGCACCAGGACGAGGTCAGATGGCCCAAGCTCCAGGGCTCACCAGTGCCCCAAAGTGCTCTGGGATCACAAGCAGCCCAAGCTAAACTCCTCACATACCTCCTAAAGCCACTAAAAGTGACCAAATGCACCACAGAGCCTTGAAATTGGATGTTCCCCCACACCACATCTCCGTGGAACCAGAACAGCTCATACACCAGAGCTACTGATGAAGTAGAAGGATGCTGTGTCTTGAATCAAAGGGGGATTCAGCAACCAAATGGTCACAGGCTGAAAGAGCTGGAAGAGGTTTAAATGACAGCCAAGGTACCTCTGGCTCTGTACATTTATGGGGGCACATCAGGGCTGTGCATCCAGCCCTGCAAAACTCACAGGAATTGGTTTTGGTGTTTGGTCGCGCTCTGCCACCATGCAGCTCAGTACCTGCACTCACCCACCTCCCCACAGGCTGCACAGAGCTTTGTACTCTCCAAAAAAGCCCAAACCAAAACCAAGAGCCAACTTTGCATCTGCGTGCAACAACAAACAAGCACAAGGGGTTTGCTGACAGGTCAGGCAGAGGCAGGCGAGACCCCATCCTCCATAAAGCATCGCAGCCAAGGGACAGCGTGGCTCTGTCACAGTGCTGGCCACGGTAATGCTATGCAGGAGGGAAGCATCCCAGGCTGGGAGGCTTCACAGCTCCGCTGAAGAGGCCCGAAATAATCACCCATTAATAAATTGCCTGGAGTGCCTTACTGCTTTATTTAGCCTCGCGAGTCGGGCTCTAATTAGCATTTGCAGCCGCATCCCGGCTGCTCTGGGCAGACATGCAGCAATGCCACTTCCCAGAAAACAGCTATCTGCCTGCTACTGCTTTTCCATCAGATTAAAGTGAATTTCCTTCCCCTCTTCCAACCCCCAAATCCCTCTGCACAACCTCTCCCCTTGGCCAAGCCACAGAGCATCCCAGCCCTGCACCAGCCAAGCCAGCAGCAGGTGAGATACAACCTCTCCATTTTCCTCCATCCCTGATGGGTCAGTGTGGGGCATTGCACCTCTAGAGAGGCTGACTTGAGGGGATCCAATAGAAAAAAATAGGGATATTTGAGAATGATGTGGCCAAAAGGATCCAGGGCTGGGCAGCATGGATAAGAGAAGGCTGAGGAGGGGAGGGAGGGAGGGAGGGAGGGAGCACAAACCTGGGCGGATATTTCCCTTCTTGCCACCAAAGCCCCACAAGCGCAGAACTTGACGGGACAGATCCTGCCACAGCCAAAACACCGAGCTCCCAAGCTTTATGTGTGCATGGGAATGAGGAGATCAAGCTCTTAAAAGACATCCCAGGAGCCAGCCATCGACAGTCAACACGAGCAAGCTTATTTTTAGCCTGCCAAAAGGTTGGAGAGAGATTTCTTAAAAGCATCTTTTTAACCTCTCTGCTACCTGAAGCAGAAGAAATCACTCACTTTCTCCATCAGCATCCTTGTGACCTCTCTGGCACAGCAGCGTTAGCTCCTGACAAAGCCAGCAGGAGATTTTCACTTCCTTAGATCTTCTCTTCTCCCCCACACAAGGCAAGTCCATGCCCGAGGACCATCTTCTGCTTCCTCTGCTCCTCTGCCTGCCCTGCAAAGCTCAAGTCAGACAAACACAGCAAACACAGTACTGGCAAGCAGGGTGACGGAGGAGCCTCCTGCCTTTGGGCTGCAAACATCCCTAGTGATAAAAAGAAATCTCAACCAGAAACTCACCACCTCCAGTCTCATAAAGCCAAATTCACAGGCTCAGCTTTCCCAGAAACAACCTGCCAGCAAACAGGGTGCCTTCAATAAAATTACATTGTCAGGACAAGAGCCAGAAGAAGACGGAGGTGTTGGAAAAAAATTTCCTGCAAGTCTGAACTTACACAGAGCAGCTGATACTCAAGACAGCCAGAGAAGCCCCATCCCTGGCCTGCAGCCAGGAAGGAGATGCCGCTTCCATCTCCTAAACCTGTGAAAGAGAAAAGGCCAAAGAGCAAAACCCTCTCTCCAAAAGCTACTCAGTGCTGGGAGGTGTGAAACAACCGTCACCCTTGTCGGGGTGACAGGCAGGCATCAGCTCGACAGCCTCTGCAACAGCAAACACCCTCGCCCATCCCTGGGAAAGCAAGGTTGAGCATGATTCCTCAATGGAAAAACGTTCATTGAAGAATTGTTTAGGCTTATTTTCACCCAAGCAAATACACAGAGGGGACAGTTACAGCATGTTAGCTGCTGTTTTACCATCTCATGAGCTGCAACGGGGGGAAAATGACCCCAGGAAGCTCCTCTGAGGACAAAAAAAAGAAAAAGGACTTGTGGTTTGTATCAGAGCTCACGAAGACAACGTACATTTTGTTACAGCATCATCCACCATGGTGATGTGCTCCAAGCTTGCAGGAAAACAGCTTCCCACCAAGCAACCCGCATGCAGCTGGTCAGCATCATCGAGGGAAGATGAGCCACAACACTAGCTATTTCAGATGTGTTTTGGGAAGGACAATGTGCCACCATGGTGCCCCATGGCTGGGGATACTTGCCAGCATGTCTTTCCCAGTTAAAGAGTGAGAGCCTTGCTGGTGTGCATAGCACCAGCCCAAAACCAGCCATCCAACAGAACATTAATGTGTTTTGGGTGACCCACGCACCCATAACCCTGCACTGAAGGATCACAGAGGTCTTTCCCATTGAGCATGCAACAGGTAAGTGGGGACAGGAAACACCTTTCTCTGCTTTTCTAAGAAATATCTCTTGATGGCTACCCTGGGAAATCAAGAGCCACATTTGAAAGCAACTTTAATACAACTTCAGGGACCTCTAACTTTTCACACTGATTTTTTCAGTGCTCTCATAGTGTGAGTGGTTCAAGCCAGGGATTAATGTTTGTCATGCACAATTGCAGCGAACACCTTCTGACCTAGAGAGAACCCACCAGCCAGTGCAGAAGAAAAGGCCGTAACCCTTCAGAGGCAGCTGAATTAGATCGTGCCCCACACATACGCAGACTAGAACCTTCCCCATCAATGGCATTCCTTCATGCACAGTTAGGTGGGAGTGCCATTCCCATGGCACAGATAAGTCTGCAAAGAGCAAGCCTCTCTGGGGACAGGTCATGCACTAATCCTCACAGCTGGGTTTTCACCAAACTGCCAAAAACATTTCTCAAGTTTGAAAACTATGCAGTCTAAAATTAAGAAAATGCCATTTGGGGAGTGCAAAACAAGAAATCATCTATGTTTTAAAACATAAAACATTGATTTAAATGAAAAATAAGTTATAGTCTGATTAGACTAGATGCCCCCCGAGGTCCCTTCCACCCTGAATTATCTTATTACCCTGTCATCTCTTAAATAATATGATGCGGTGTGCAATACAACTTAGAAACTGTGAATAGAAAATAATATCAACCACGTACACTTGAGACGCTGGAAAGTGTGTATCCCACAAACGTCTCCTGGCCTGCAGACAGCCTCCCATCAGAACTACATTGGGTGAGGGGGATCCTGGGAGGGGGCAACAAGCTGAATTGTTCCAGGAGAGGGACAGGATGAGGGTCTCAATCGGCAGCAGTCGCAGTGCCTGCGTGCTGCACTGAATCACGCCTGCAGAGCTCAATGCAGGGAGACAGTTTAAAACCAGGACTGATAAAGCAGAGGGTTGTGCTGCCATCCAGAGGGACTTTGACAGCCTGGAAAAACAGGCAGAGGAACAGCAGTTCAGCAGAGGGAAATGCCAAGTCCCGCACTTAGGAGGAACAACACAGAATTTTTTTTACACTGGTGAAACACTGGCCCAGGTTGCCCAGAGAGGTGGTGGATGCCCTATCCCTGGAGGCATCCCAGGCCAGGCTGGACAGCACTCTGAGCAACCTGAGCTGGTGAAGATGTCCCTGCTTATGGCAGCGGTGGCACTGGGGGAGCTTTGAAGGACCCTTCCAACCCAAACCACTCTGTGATTCTATGCTGGCTGGGAAACAGCTTGGCAGAGAAAGCCCTGAGGGACCTGGTGGACACCAAGCTGACTGTGAGCCAGCAGCATGCTCTTGCAGCAAAGCAGCCAACAGCCTCCTGGGCTGCATTGGGCAAAGAATTCCCATCAGGTTGAGGAGATGAGCCTTCCCTTCTGCTCAGCCCCAGTGAGACACATCCAGAGTGCTGGGCTCCCCAGGACAGGGGAGACATGGACTTACTGGAGCAACTCCTGCAAAAGTGACCAAAGGACTGGACCATCTGCCCCGCAAAGAAATGATGGGAGAGCTGAGGACACTCAGCCTGGTTGGAAAAGGCTCAGGAGAGATCTTATCAATGCATACAAATACCTGATGATGGGGAGTAAAGGCAGAGCCAGGTTCTTCTCTGCAGCACCCACAGACAGGACAAGATGCAAATGGGTACGAACTGCCATAAAAGAAACTCCATTTATACGCATTTTAACTGTGAGAGGGACTGAGTATTTGGGACAGGCTGCCCAGAGAGGTTGTGGAGTCTCTACCCTCAGAGATATTCAAAACCTGCCTGGACATCATCCTGGTCAGCCTGCTCTAGGTGACCCTGTGTGAGCAGAGTGATGGGCCAGGTGATCTCCAGACATCCCTTCCCACCTCACCACCTCCCAGCAATTCTTTACTTCTGAGCCCTGCCCTGCTCCAGGCCAAGGAGGAAGCTCTCTCAGAAGGCTAGTTTCTAGGGAACACAACCATGGCTTCAACACGGCCCCAAGGTGTGCTAACAAAGTTTTCCAACACCCCCAGCTGCAGCTGAGACTCCAGCGAGGGAAGCAGGAATGAGACCTCCCAGGATGCGGTGGCAAAACACGAGGCAGCAGCTCCCAAACTAATGCATCAACCAGGAACTGCCTCATCCTCCTCGCTCAGCAACCAGCTCCCAAAGAGCCCAACTCCCTGGAAAAGTGGCCTCAGCTGTGCAGGAAAGCTGGGACCAACAATAATTGCCCACTATCCTGGCAGCCCTTTGCAAAGTCACCTGAATTAACTCAGAAAGGGAATTCTTCTTCCTCCAGGGTGTGCCAGAAACCCAGACTTTGAAGCAGTTCAGGGAAAGATGCTGCTATTTCCATGCTGTTGCTGGGACACTCAGCAGAACTTGAGTTCATTCCAGGTCAGAAAACAATCTCTTCCCCATGCATCAAAACCTTGGTCTGCAATGAAGGGAGGTGAGCACAGGGAGGTCTGGGGTAGATACATCCAGGAGAGATGCTCCTCTGCTGCTCGAGGCCAAGTTACCACAATAAAAGCCATATTTCACTGCCCACAGGCTTAGTGCATCCACAGCCCTTTCCACCATCTATTGCAGGGCAAAACAGAAGCAGTCTCTCATCTTAACTGAGAGACACTTGCTAGGCTCTCGGAGAGGTTAATTGCTTTGCCCTAAGTTACAGAGGACTTGCATAGGAGACATGCACACATCTCCATGAAGGATGCTCCCAGGTACCCAAGCCTGGTGGCAGGAATACCCAGCACACCCAACACCTCTCCCAAAACTGTGCCACAGAGATACCAATATTAGCGATGGCAACCTGGAGACACTCTGCAGATCCAAGGAGAGTCAGGGTGATGGGCACTGGTCCAGCCAGGGCCACACTGATACCAAATCAGCCCCAACCTGTGTTTTTTCCCCAAGCACAAGGATATTTTACCGGCATGAGGAGCAAGCAGCAGTGCTGTCCCGTGTGTGCTCCTGTCCTCTCCATCACTGCAGTGAATTAAACCCAGATGGTGCAATGCATGCAGGAATATGCTGGGAAGCAGCGATGGCAGCCCAGCACACACCAAGGGGGCCCTTTGTCTCATTCAGCACCAAGGAAAAAAAAAAAAGAAAAAAAAGCTTAAAAATAAATAAATAAATAAAGTAGTCAGCTTCACTTGCAATCTGGGATACAGAGTGTGCACATAACCAGACAGAGACTGCCAAGTTGTAAAGAGCCCGAGATCTGTTAGCAACACCCTGCATGTTTTCACAGTTTCTTATGTTCCCTTAACTTCTTCCAATAAAACCGCTCGGAGGCAGAGCTGAAGAAACGTTCTGCTCCAGACAGTTTGTGTTGCAGGTACGGATCTGGGCGAGCTGCAGAAAGCTCTCCTGAGCTGCTCCATGGACCACAGGCTCCCAGACAAGCTACTGGGATCTCACTGTGGATCACACCGCAGCGAGGGAGACCTAGCGAGCTCCTAGCGTCAAAACCATCAACTCCAAGATGATACCAGACAGGAGATGGCTTTTAGTGACCCAGTCCTTTAGGAGCACTATCCTGTACCATGGGCAGAGTGCATCGCATCCCAGACACCAAAACCTGCCACCCATCACCCAGGTACGCTGAATTACAGCAGCCCACCTCCACGCCATCACCTCCAAACTGTACCAAGACCCAGCTGCTTTCCCTCCAGTCTCCTCTGCTCCTGCTCCTCCTGCCCAGCATCTGGGAATTGAGATTTTCCATACATCCTCACCGTAGGTATCATTCCAAAATGAGGGCACAGCTTGCATTCCCCAAATTACACAAGCTACACTCAACAAATACCTGTGCACACGTGGTTTGAAGCCATGCAAGGCAGGTTTGAGTCCTGTCTGCTGCAAACCCAGCTTGAGGCTTTTCTGGCATGTTCCCCAGGTGGCTCTGCCTGTCCTTACCACCAGCTAAGGAAGCGGCTGCTCAGCCTGGAGAAGCGACAGGAGGTTTCCCCCGTTTGCTTGTTTTCAACAACAAGCTTTTCTTTTGAGCTCCCTCTCAGACAGACATAGTCCAAACAATGCTGCCACACATACACAGCAAAGACATCAGTGATTTAACTGTGCCCACTCCATGCTGCAGCAGGCCAAGCCTTAATGAAGCACAGCAGATATCTCCATCCCGGACCCTAACGCGTGAACCATGGCAAGGAGGGTAGGGCGTGAGGCTGGAACACTGGAAAAAAGGTTTTAGTGGCTACCTTGGGCTTAAGTCCCCTACACAAAAACAAGGTGGGCTGGTACATGAACCCTTCACCATAAAGTTAAGCCTCCCACAGAGCCACTGCCCTGCACATGCTTGAGCAGCATATGGCAGATTGTTTTCTGCTCCCTGCCTCAGTTTCCCCATAAAAAATAGTGAAAAGATAATTTTCTCCCTCCTATTTTTATTCCATCTTAAAGGGAAGCACATTTCAAAACAGACAGAAGCTTGGAAGGTGTCCGACCTACTGATACTGGCGAGTAAGAAAAAGTCTTCCAGACCCTCACAACCCAGCACAAGAACAGCTGCACAACACCTGGCTTTAACCAAAAGCTCGCCAGATGCCTTGTGAAGGAGATGCAGACCTCTCTGAACCGCCCTGCCCTAACTCCTCAAGTTTTAGCAACAAGGAGAAGAAAACAAACCAAACAAAAGGCAGTTGTTCTGGGCATGCTTTGACCCTGTGAGCAAGCCAGCCATCCCCCTGGGTCTGCCACAGCTTAAAGCTGAGCAGAAAAGCCATTTTTCCTGCTCCCCCATGTCCCATCTAATGCACACCACCACGGTGGGGCCATGGGAGAACACCTACCCCACCAAGTTAGCACCAGACCTTCCAGGCTCCAAGGGCGAGTCAACCCATGCCTGCCTGCCAGACGGACCCTTCCAGAAAACTAAATCACAGGGAAATTGCTTTATTACTAATAAAATTATAGATAAGGAAATTAATTTACTTTTCCTCCCCCATGTGCTATCCAGAGAACATCTACTGCACTGGGGTTAGTGGCTCTGCACACCAGCCCAGACTTTGGCAAAGCTTTTGGAGAAATATAACTGTTTTATGAGTTTGATATTAAAGCAAGAGCCCCTGGCACATGTTTTTTGCAGACTGAAGGGGTATCAGGGCACCTAACTCTGGAAGAGGTACGGATCCAGACCAAGACACAAGGTCTGTCACCAATGCCAGAGCCCGGCATCCCTCCAACACCAGGGGCTTCTGCAAAGCACCAGCATCTCCACCTCCTGTGATGTGGCTACCGTGCTGCGGGCTTGGGCAACCACAAGGAGAGAGCCCCATGGCCAGACCCTGAGAGCGTTGAGCCCAGTGGAGGAGGAAAAATCCCAGCCCAAAATCTCAGAGACACCTGCCTTAGACTTGACTTCCCACGCACACACACAAAACCTGTGTAAATTGGGCTGAAACACCCAAACCGAGCATCCAGGAGCTGGGAAATGCAAAGATTGGACCCTAATAGCCCGGAGAAATGCTTGATTAAACAGAGAGAGGTTGAAATGGCAGCCACCTGCGTATTCCCATTGCATTAAAAACCAGAAATATTAGGTTTGTGTTTGAGTTACTGCTCGCTGGAGAAGCTGAGAGCGGTGAAAGGAGCACATCCCACATGGTACGAGCAGGGAATGGCTCTGGATTCATCTCCATGCTACAAAATAGAGCTGTACTCATCCAGGCAGTTAATTAGCGAGCAGCCGTTCTAGGAACTCGCTCCGCCAGCCCACAATTAACGAGGCCATCCCTCTGCTTCCTGCCCGGCCATGATTTATTCATCTGGCATCCCCGGTGAGTTTGCGAAAGATAACAAGGCACTGAGCACATGCCGAGCCCATATGTCAATTTATTTCCCCTGTGCAAATCTTCCCAAGTCACTGGCCAGGAGGTTCCCTGGGCACAAAGGGACGAGCACAGAGCCGAAAGGACGGGGGAGAGCCCGCCTCGCTGATGGGCTGCCCTCCAAAAAACAGCCAGGAGCAGCCTCAGCGTTATCACAAGCGGTTTTATCGTGCAAAGGATCCCAAAGAAGCCCCACCCGCTTCAAACAAGCAGAATGCTGACCTGAATCTCACCAAAACAACCTGCCACGTCTAATTAATAGAGAGGTTGCCACCTCCTTCACTGCCCCTGTGTTTCATGTAATAATTCATTGATTATTCCCCAAATAAAGCGCCCCAGTCAGGCAGCTGCTCCAGACCAGTGATATCGGAGCTGGATGTTCTGCAGGAGCTTATTCCAGACAATTTTGCTGAGTAGACACAAGGGGGGGGAAACCTTATAATTTAAATGCAGTTTATGCAGTGAATGCTGGGTGAGGCAGTATAGCCCAGGACCTGGAGCTGGGCTTTTTTGCAGTACCAAGGCAAACTGTAGAAAGACATTAAAGGAAAATGAAAAGCAAAATTAGTAAGCTCTAGCTCGGTCGAGCACTTCTGTTCCATTCTCCCAGGCTCATAACATCTCCAACTTGCTCTGATTCAGGGGGACTTGGCCACTTAGAATTAAATACAAATGCCTTGCAGCAGGGCTAAAACCACAGTAGAAAGCAGTGATGACCCCAAATATATCCAAAAGCCC
Organism: Streptopelia decaocto; assembly: GCF_964273445.1. Classification (NCBI taxonomy): domain Eukaryota; kingdom Metazoa; phylum Chordata; class Aves; order Columbiformes; family Columbidae; genus Streptopelia; species Streptopelia decaocto. Next base: position 7,751,750 of record NC_138659.1, on the reverse strand, counting down.
TGCTATAGCCAAGGGAAAAGGTCTTGAGGACTTTTGAGTTTGCTTTCATCAGGCTTTCCACCCCACTAGCCCTTCCACAATTTGGGGAACCCCCCCATCTGCAGAGACCCCTTTGCACCACCCTCATCAAATGGCTCTGACAGTTTGAGCTGACACACATTCACCTCCAGCACATGACACACCCGTATCTCTCTCCATCTCTCGCACGTGCCCCACAGACATGCCCCATCAGAAAAATACCCTGGTCCGGCCAGCTCAGACCAGCCCAGGACCTGCGGGATGTGCTGAGCCCAGGGCAGGATGGATGCTGCAGGTGTTCCCAGCTGCTGGAGGCAGGACCACACATCCCACCAGTTTTAAGAGCTCATAGAGAAAAAAGGACCCAGAAGAGGTTAGGCAGGGTGAGTGAAATTAAATAAATATGCACATACATAAATAAATATCAGCTCCTCTGTTTCAAGATGCTCTCTGCTTCTAAAAATCCTCCCTAGGAAACAAAGGCAATAGGGAAAAGCAGCCCAGCTTGGGAGTGTCAGGAGATTGAACACAGCTGCTGTTGGCTGCTCCATGGGGGTGATGCCCGCGTGACACACCCCCAAACCCCCAACCAACCCCACAGAAGATGGGGAACCCTCCCTTTTCCTCCTGCTGCCCACCTGGGCCGGGGGCTGGCCAGTACTTACTCCCACTCCTTCCTCCGTGCCTGCGGCGTGCTCTGCATCTTATGCGCCTCGTGCGCCTTGATGATGTCCCTCTGCTCGATCAGCCCTCCCCGCCGGCGCTTGATCACATCGGGGCTTATGGGGCCATACTGGCCCATCCCCAGGTCCAAGGTGCTGCCTGTTTCCATATCAGCGTCCCGGGAGCGCGGCTCGTAGAGGGCGTCGAAGCTGGCGGCTCGGGAGACCAGGGCTTCGGCCAGGCTCTCGGGTTCCAGCAGGTTGCAGGACTGGGTGGTTTGCATCAAGCCAAGCCTGTGTTTGCGCCATGTCTCCTCCTCGGGCAGGGCCAGGACGTAGTGCGGGGAGGCAGGATCCAGCTCAGCCCCCCTGGCCGGTGCTGGGACACTGACGGAGCACGTGCCGAATCCCAGCATCTTTGGTGCTGTGGTAGCTCATCACTCTAGAGGGGCACAAGAGAGAGAGGAGGCTCAGGGCTTTGCTCCATTTGCCCCACAATTCCCTCCCTTCCTGCTATGCCAACTGAAAATGCCCAGTCGTTTGTTGGGTTACACCGTCTCAAACCAGGCACAGGGCACAGAACACTGCCCCCAAGCCTATGGGAAGAGGTAGCACCTCTTGCCTTACTGCTTTCCTCCTCCTTCCCAAACTGAGCACCCCTGCAGCTTGAACCTGCAGCTCTCTGACCCCACAGCCAACCCTCCCTGGAGTCCCCAGAGCAGCACAGATCCCTGCAGCCGGATCCCAAAGTGATGATCCCTCATATCTCACAGATGGGAAAAGGGGAGACACAGGAGACCTGGATCAAATCACCCCTGTGCTGCTTTTGGAGGTTTTTTTCTGCTCTGTTGGTTGGTTTTGGTTGTTGTGGGTTGTTTGTTTATTTGGGTTTTAGTTAGGTTTTGGTTTTTGTTGTTGTTTTGGTTTGGTTTTTTTGTTTGTTTCATTTGCAAAAGGTGCAGGAACACTGTCAGGAACACCTTACCCAGCAACACTCCTTAATTGATGATGCTTCTGTCTGAGAATACACCCGAAGCTTTGTCGTGGTAGAATGTTTTATTCTCATGTTGGAAAATATAACCTTTCGAGGTCCTTTCCAATCCCTAACATTCTGTGAAAGGCTCCACTCAGCACATTATTGCTGTGGGAAGGGCTTTGCTCCAGCAAGTCCCCAAAATTCATCCCCCAACACTTGCCCACAATGGAGGTGAAAGAGGAGATGAGATGAAAGAGAATGGCAGCAGGTGCCTCACACCAGAGCTGTCACCCCCTTCCTAAACACATCCCTAGCACAGGGGGACAACCCAGCAAGGGAAAGGAGGGTTTGAACCCCCTGAAATAGGGCAAATTGAGCACAGTCATCTTAACCCCTTCCCAGGGCGTTGTTTGGAAATCACTGAACTCTGAAGCCCTCCAGAGCAAATAGGGAGGTGAGAATGGCTGTTGGGAAGAAGGCTGGGAAATCACCACACCAAGGGCAAAAAGAAATTAAATCTAGGAAAAAAAAAAAAAAAACAAACAACAAGATTAACCAAGGGGATCAAAGGGAGCACGGGCCCTCATGCTAGCCAAAATTAGCCTGATTTCCCTGCACAGCAAAGCAAGGATGCAGGGCACAGCTGGGCAACATCCCATGTCCTTTGGGTCTCCGGTGCTGCGCTGCAAATACAAAGCATCTGAAGTTACCCCCAAATTTCAACCTGCCTGTCCCAAGGAATACTCATCCCTGGCAAGCTCTGCAGAAGAAGGCAGCTGTCATTAAGAACCTCGGCAAATTAATTGGCACAAAGACAAGAAGAGTTTGGCTGCTCCTGCTGAAAGCTATAAACAGATTCTCCACTTCACTACTTTGCTTACCCATACAACTTATTTTTTTAAAGGCATTAATTACTGACTTTTTCAATCCAGTCCTTCACAATTCCCCATTTTCCTAGAGAATGCCTTTCCTTCTCACATTGTTTTGTTCCTTTTCAACCCTTCTCTGCTAAAGTTTAACTTCACATCCAGCCACACCAGGTTTTCTTTGGGAATTTGGGGTGCTTTTTCTGTTCTTTTGTATTTTGGGGTGGGTGTGTTTTGTTTTGCTTTATTTGGGGTTTTTTTGTTGTTGTTTGTTACACTTCAGAGTTTTTTTCTTTTGGTTTTGCTTGTTGGTTGGGTTGGTTTTTTTGCTTTGTTTGAGGGGAGTGGTTTTGCTTATTTTTGCGGGGGTTTTTGTTACCATTTGGTTTGGGTTTTAGTGTTTGGGTTTGTTTGGGTGGGGTTTTATTTTTTGTTTGGTTTGGGGGATTTTGTTTGTTTGTGGCTGGTTTGGTGGGGGTTTTTTTAGGTTTGTTTGGGTTTTGGTTGTTGGCTTTGGTGTTTTCTATTTGGTTTGTATTTTGGTTTGGTTTTGTTTGTTGAGGGGTTTTTTGTTTGTTTTTTTGGTTGTTGGGATTTGTTTGGTTTATTTTGTTTGTGGAGGTTTGTCTGGTTTGGGGCTTTTTGTTTGCTTGGTTTGGGTTATTTTGTTTGTTTGGGTTTGGTTTTTGTTGTTATTGCTTGGGGTTTTTTTGTTTGGGGTTTAGGGGGTGTTTTGTTTTTGTTTGCTGTTTGGTTTGGGTTTTGTTTGGTTGGATTTTGTTTGGTTGTTGGGTTAGTTGGTTGTTTTTAAACAGCCATCCTGCAGCCCTGTTTCTTCCCTAGTGGGGACAGGAGCCTTTCTTGCACACCCAGCATGAGCACTCCAGGTTTCAGCTACGGTGTTGGGGACAATTAGCCAAGAGCAAACGAGGACATCCTGAAGGCATGTCCAGCATCCCCATGGACACCCTTCTCCTGCTGCCTATCAACGCATCTCCCACCAGCCTTGCTCCAGGGACACTGGAGACTCCCAGGCTTGGAGACAAGTGAAAAAAACTCCAGCAGAGCCCTCAAACAAAACACTTGAGAAAGTTTAAGCAAATAAAATAGAAATAATTAGCTCCGCCTAAGCAAACAGGGCTCATGCTGCCAGCAGAACAAGCCACGTTCCCTCCGGAGAAGTGACAAGCAGAGAAAAGCAGGATGCCAGAACATTTTGTTAAGGAGAAGCTGATGAGGCTACGTGCTAACGAGGATGCTCACGGGATGCCACGGGCCACGTACGGAGCATCCGACATTGGGGTATCTGCCTGTTTCCTAGGCTTTGTCCCCCCCTTACACCAAAAACAAACCCAAGTTTTATACAAAACCTGAATCAATAGGAAAAACATCACATCTGTTGATGTAATTTTGCTTCTGTTGTTTAAATGCCAGACTTGCCTCCTGCAAAAAAAAAGGGAAATCTATGGGAAGCCAAAACGTGGCTTGTTTTGAAAAGAGAATTTTCTTCTGAACCCGCAGCTCAGGCTGTGCTGGGAACAGGTGGTGGTTGGGGCCAGGACCAGCAGCCCAACCTCCGCACAGGCTTTGCTTAATAACATACAACCTGGGCACAGAACTCTGCCTCCGAACCCATCCAGCTGCAAATCAGCCTTTACGTGGGAATAAACTTGGTTTAGCCTGCACAGCTCCCTACCAACAGCTGGGCAGAAGATGGCTCTGCAGCTCTGTTAATAACAATTAATAATTTAAAAAAAACAATAGAAAACAGCATATCCACCTATTCACCTCCCTCACGGTGGTTTCCCACGGGTGACCTGGGCTGGTGCTCACTGTCCATAACCCCAGTTGCACAGCTGGGATGTGGCAGAATCACAGCACAGTGTCACATACAGCTCCAGGCAGCTCCCACTGCCCCCCAATCACCCCAGTGCCCCAAAAGCAGGGGACATCGCTGCACAGAAACAGAGAATTTGGATGCATTTGGTACAGGAGAGCCAAGGAACAGCAGCTGTTGTGACACATAGCAGGCTTTCAATCCCAGAAAATTAAGTTTCTAGAGGCTCTTATCTCCCAAAGTTCAGTCTAAATGTAATAAGAGTCAGGAAATTTACTGTTTGTTCCAGCAGCAGAGAAGTCGTCTTGATAAAACCATGGCCACAGGGCACTGGGAGCAGCCAAACTGAATCAGAGAGGGGATATACAGCTGGGAAAGCACAGGCACTTATTCCTTCTCCTGCACGGTGGCTGGGAGCAGCACGATTCTGTCAGCACAACCCAGGGGACACCTAAGGACACAGACCACCCCACTGTGACGATGCACAGCTGGAGCAAACCCCATCTAATGGGGATCTCATTAGAGAGATTGCCCCAAGCATCCATCCCTCCCCTCCAGCACTGGAATTACCAAACAGGGACAGGGCAGGGACCCCTCAGTCTGTGCACCAGTATGGGCTGAGATGGGACACAACCCAAGGCACCATCAAGCCCAACAAAACACCAAGAACAACCTTTTCCAGACCTCGGCACCAGAGGACAAGTGATAGAAGAAGAGCACAGGTCCTCTGCAGCATCATTGGAAGATAACGCACTGCCAGGTGACTCAATCCCATTATTTCAACCCAAACCACACGCCACAGCCAAGGCACACAGTCTCTGCAGGCAGGAGAGCCTGGGCTCTCACACCCTCCTTAATTTTTCCCTCCTAGCAGCTGATGAACTGCTAATAAAGAGCTGCAGTGAGAAGCAGGTTCCCAACAGCACTGCTGACCTACAAGAGAGGAAATTCCTTTTAGGGGTTTTTCTCCATGCATGTGTTTGTGTTACAATGGCAGGGATCAAGCCTTTAGCCAAGTAACTATGTATTACCATAATAACTATACTCAGCACTTAAGGCGCTGGGTGAGCTTTTTGCTTCCATTATCTGAATAACCTTCACCAAAACTCCCAGAGTTGAAGCAGAAAGTTTTAACGCTGTGCTGGCCCATGGGGGCTGATCCTCCCCAGGCAGCACAAGGGTCCAGCATCCTGGGGACACCCCAAGCCAGGTGGGGTTTCTCCACCAGCTCACAGGGGATGTCTCTTCCCCAAACTTGGCTGGTCTTCATGGGAACTTGTGCCCAGACATCTCAGTCCTACTTCATCCTTCCTGGGGCACACAGATGCTCCAAATCCTTCCCCTGTGGCCCCTTCCCTCCAGCTCACTAACCTGCCTCTCCCAGGCCACTTGGGTTGTCAGGACAATCAAGTGACATCTGTAATTACCCAGAGCCACTAATCATTAGTCCCAGCTCAAGAAGAGAAGGAGAGCTCAAGCAGCAGGACTAAGCTGAGCACTAAACTTCAGAGCGCTAGGAAGAAAATCAGCATGAGGCCCCTCCAAACAGCAACAGATGGGCTGCAAAAGCAACTGATTCATCCTTATGCCCTTTTCTTCTCCCACCACATGCACTTCCCCTTGCAGCAGCACAGATGCAGTGATGGGTGAACCCCACTTGGGCCAGCTCCAGACCCCCCAAAATCCTCCAGCTCCTCAGTCTTGCACCAAATGCATCGTCTGGGTCTGTGCAGCATGGCGGCTGCGGGAGCCAGCTGGCGAGGGTGAGCTAATTCTAGTCGAGTTATTTGTTACTGGGGAAAAGTTAGTTGGATTAACCCTCCCCTCCCATAGCCCCCACCCCAAAGGGCAGGTTTGCAGCAGCTCTGTTGGGAAGAGCAGCTCCCAGCATCCCTGGTATCCAGCAGGAGCCCATGCTGCATCCTGTGGATGGGAGAGTTTTGTATATATTACACCAGTCACAGAGAGACTTCAGCAGGGTGGGAAAGAAAAAAAAGAAGATACTTCTACAGGCAAAGGGTCCTTGCACAGACGTATTGTTATGCTCAGCAAAAGGCACAGGTGAGAAGGCCTGGGACAAATGTACTGGTATAGGAGAGTCAGGGGAAGGCAGCACCGCACATGCCAATATGTTTGGGGCAGAGAGACACCATGCAATCAAAGCAGGGCTGCTTGACTTGTTTCTCATCATCCATTCATATATAATAAACTATTTTTGGGGCCTTCACAATGCCAAGACACTACAAAGACCACTGGCATGACTGCAAAGGTCAGATGGAGGAAAGAGCACAGCTTTGAATACCCAGGGGCTTCTTCAGGCCAGAAGATGCTACAACATCAGACAATCTTTTGCCTAGGAAATGGCTTTTTTTCCTGCTGTGTTGGGGTTTTCATGCTGTCATGATGCTCCAGAGGCAGAGCACAACTCTGCTTCCCAGGAAAAGCCGCACCGAATCTGGATGAGGCCAGGCTGCTGCTCGGACCCCGTCCCAGCTAGAAGACATCTCAAAAGGCTGTGAGCCCCTGGTGGATCCAAGGGCTCTGCCCATGCCAGTGGTGGGATAACGCAGTCCCAGATACGAGAGTCCTCCTGCAGAGCACCGCTCCCAGGGGAATCGGCTTTAAGAATATCAAAACATGAAATTATCTCATCTCTCCTTTAAAAGCAACCATTAAGCAACCCCACTATTATTTATATAAATGTACGTCAAAGAAATCAGCCCTCCATCTCCAGCACTAAGACGTGGGAGAGCCAAGGTCTGTCAGTGGAGCAGGATCCCTGACCATAAAGATGCTTTCAGGGGCTCTGACTGGCCTGACACAGGGATTTCAGTGATGGGGTAGCACCAGGCATGGACAGCCAGGTGTCCTGATGCTTGGGAATGCCCATCCTGACAAACCACCCAGTGATACCCGAATTTTTTTCCAGCACCACCTTTGAGACAGTCTCATCTCTTCACCTCTTCCTGTACCCCTCGGTGCCAGACAGGCAGATGTTTCTGCATCTCACAGCAAGGTGGCCCCTCATCAGACCTGCAACCCACCACCCCCAATACCACCCCCACACCAGCATCCCAGTTCTTCCGCGGGAATGCAGAGAAATCACACAGGGGCAGACCTGAGAGCGCATGTGCCATCGGCCATGGGCAGAGATGGGGAACACGGGACGATGCCCAGCAGAGCTCAGCATTTCCCTTCCTTGTCCAAGCTCTTCCCACCAGCAGGGCCAAGGGGAGAGGTATTGCTCCGGCGGGCAGGGCCCCACTGCTCTGCAAACAGCACCCATCTGAGCAACAGAAATAATCAGGGACAGGAAAGCAAACCATGATCTGTGCAACAGCAGCATCTAGAAACCAGCGGTGCTCAGAGCTATATGTACACAGAGCCAGAGAGCCTGCCCTTCGGAGTTTGCTTTCCAAAGAAGGGCAGAGCCAGGACTTCTTAAGATAATTTCCAGCTGTAATCACCGGGCCACCCTCCAGGAATATAACTCTGCTCCTGCAGAAGAGCTGAGGCTGTCGCCGCTCCAGCTCCCACCTCAAGGAGGATTTCCTGGGAAAGGCGCAATGATCCTCCCGGGCTGTCTGTCGTTCCTGTAACGCATGGCAGACAGCCAATGCCAGCATAAAGTGCATGTATGGAAAAAACCCCAAGCTCACGGGCCTCAAATCTGTCCCCTCACCCAGCCATGAGCACAAAGAGAGCAGCATCTCCATGTCCCAGCGCTCCATTCCCTGGATATTTGGTGAGCTAAGAGCTGATGCATGCAGGTAGTCATGGACAGAGCACCACCATTCCTCAGGACTGCCTGAATTTGTGCTTTAATTAGCAGGCAGCAGCAGAGCTAGCTCTGCACATTGCACTTCAGCTGCTCCTGCACCCAGGGACGTCGTACACAATGCTGCCAAGCCCAGGAACTCAGCCTGAGTTACCTCATTTCAAAGGGGACAAGTGACCCCAAGTGACATCATGGTTCAGCATCCATCTCCCACCACGCTCAGCCCAAAAGCAGCTGCAAGAATCACCAAGGTACAGGGAGGAGCAGGAACTGCAAGCAGGAGCCAGGGTGTGTTAGAAGTTGCTGTGCAACACAGAAAGGAAAGTCTTTAAAAAAATAAATAGACAGGTCTCTGGGAAACACTGCTGGCAGAAGGCAGCCCAGTCCTCACTCTGGGGCACCCGAAATGAGGCAGCACATGGGAACGTGCTGAGAATGGGCCATTGCTTTTGAGGAGGAGATCGGGAACCCAGGCCAACTGGAAACCACAGATGCAAAGGAGATTTCAAGTAAATACAGAAGGAAAAGAACAGGGAGATATGAAGCATCCAGGCCTCCTAAGCACTACCCTGGGAACAGTTTGTTCCCCTGTGCCAAGGCAGGCTGAACACACATGATCCCAAGATGGACTATGAGACCAGGGAGATGCTCCATGGGTTGGTTGTGGGTCTGGAAGGCACTTTGTACATCCCAGGAATTGCTCCAGTTCTGGTTTCACACTACAGCTTACAGCTTCTCCAAAAATATCTGGCTTAGCCAGGAACTGCATGCTGGGATGTGACAGGTAGGACACACGGACAGCTGGGACTACAGCACAGCAGGAGGACAGCATCCCGTGGCCGTCTCCCAGGCCAGCTGTCTGCACTCCCTCCTTGCTTTCCCCACCGCTTTGGGACTGCTCTTCTTCCCTCCAGCCTGGAAACTTCACAGCAAAAAATAACAACAAAATTCCTGTTTAACCTGGCAAAGCCAGGGAGGAAAAAGTTCTCGTTTCCAATGGTGCCTTTGCCGAGGTGACTCACGAACCACAATGTGTGTCATTACTTAATAGACCTGCAAAGGTAATTATACGATCATGCAAACATCAGATTCCTGGCACAAGGAGTCACAGCACCCCTGAGAGGTTAAAACAAAAGGATGCTTTAAAGGTGAGCAACGGCAGGCTTTATTCTTCTTTGACTTTTGTTCTCATTATGTACAAAGACTTGCTGAAAAGGTCTTATTGTTTGTTCAGGAAAAAAGAAAATGTCTCTTGCACAAATGAACGGTGAAGAAAAGGATGGAAGATCATCTGTCCTGCCATGCTGACGAGTTGGGGAAGAAAGTGTGCTGTGCATCCTCCGCTGTGAGGTCCTCACCAGCAGCTCCAGACACAACCACAAGGACCTGGCAGAGTCCCAAATCACCGCATGAACAGAGTGAGACCTTCCCAGTTCAACCTCCAAGGAGGAAAGGCAGGTTTTCCTTTTGCTCCTTCACCCAGGTTTTTTACAACCCTTCCCTCTTTACCTCACACACTGCAGAGAACTAAGCAGATTTGCATTTTACCTTATACCCTGGCTTGAGCTGCTTTGGGATAATTAGACAACAAAAAGGTATTTCTTGCCTGTCAACACAACAGATGCACAAATCAGGCTTTGAGGAGCCTTCAGCAAGCAACCAGCTTCCCTGTTGGGTAAGGAGAGCGTGTCCCAGGACACTCAGCTGCTCGTGGGCCAGCCCCATCCCTCCTCATCCTCACCTGTCCCTGCCACCCCCAGCTGCTACACACCCCCAGAGCCCAGTTTCTCCCTGATCTCCTACAGTATGGAGGAAAACTAGTACTTATGGGGAGCTAAAAAGAATATTTCAGCAATCCTGCTTTTACCGCTGGGACAAATGACCTGGCTCAAACACCCAGTCCTCACCTCCCACCCAACACACACCCCCGGGAACTCCCAGGGGCCTCTCTCATCCTCAGGAGAGGCCACCAAATCCCTTGGGAAAGCCTGGCTGATTCCTCATGGCTCCTAAAGGCATCAGTGCTCCCAGACCCCATGGGCTAAGCCAGCCTTGGCACGAGCCCAGCCACTTCACCAAGGTGCCAAGGGAAAGGTTAGAGCTCCTGGAAGCCACCCAGGCAAGCAAAATACACAGCATTTTTAGGTGCTGCTCTTTCAGATACATCCAGCTGGACCCCATCTGCTGCCACTGGGCTCCTCTCCCTCCAACAACTCAGCTTTGCCCTCAACCCTTGTGACAATTCCCCCTCCAAACCCCAGCAACAACAGTGCTTTATCACCCACCACCTGCCCCTCTTAGTGCCAGCAATTCCAGCACCTCCCTTTGGGATCAAAGCCACCACCTTATCGTCGTCAGGCTCCCTCTCCTCCTCAAAGTGTTTCTTCTTTCCACCAGAGCTTATTCAGCTCCACTTTCCCTTCTTTTGTCAGTTTGCTACAATTTCTGGCACCGAGCTGCTAACACCATGACTGCCTCCCCCTTCTCCTCTTTATTTGTGGCATTCTTTAATCGCTGCTATTTCATCCCTCTGAAGCACAGATAACTGCTTGGTGGGACACTTATGCACGGCGCAAACGAGCTCAAAATAAGGATGAGACTAATTTGTGGAGGAGAGGAGGGCAGGCACAGCTGGTAATAACAACCCAGATGCAACCACCAAGCTCTGCGCTGCCGATAGCAAGAGTCTGGGAAGACCCGGCAGGGAAAGAGCAACATATATCCTATTTCTCACACCACTCCTTGTATTTCTTAAGATGCACACCAGTCCAGCATCCTCCACAGTCCTGGTTGAGCAGCCAGACCAGGCACAGAGCTGGAAGGAGCATTTCTCTGCCCCAAGCTTCACTCATCAGCCTCATCTCTCTACTGAAATGATGCCCGACAGCTGAATTAGCTCATAACTATCACAAAATTGGCCCTTTTACAGCAGCACGTGTGCTTGGAGCTTGGACTTTACCGTATTTGCAAACATCAGCAATTACATTGCGACGGCATGGAAGCGGCTGCTAATCAGTGGCCCCCCACCCATCCCTCTCCGGCTCCAGGAAGGCAGACGCGGCTCTTCCGCGGGCGGCACGCAGCTCTTTTTTACACTAGGAAACTGCCATCTGTAATTTTTAGACATCTCGAGGATGGCTGAGGACCGGTAGCGCGAGACTGCCGGCGTATGTCGCTCAGCCTGCGGCCGCCCGGGGGTTTCTCCTCGGCGCTGCCACGCAATTCGGCACTGCCCCCCCTCACCACCATCCCCTCCTGCATGCTCATTCTGGACAAGAGCACAGACCATTCGCTTTCAGAGCCTTGGCGACTCAGAAACAGGCAATGCTATTTTTGGCAGCATCACTCCCCCTCTCTTCTCTTGCCCACTCGCTCCTTCCTAAATAGTTTAATGCCATTGATTTTCCCATGCCAGCCATCCACTGTCTGCTGGCAGAGTTCAGAGCACCAGCAAGATGTTCGGGCAAGCCGGGATGATCCAAGAAATTATCCTTTGCTATCTCCAGCTCCCCACCTCCATCCCTCCAAGTGGCAGCAACCAAACTTCATCCCTCCCAGGAGGGTACCATGTCAACACATCCACCCTTTCCAGGCTGGAGTTGATACACGAATTCTATACAACATTTAGGGTTTAAACCAGGTCATCTGGGGGGGTTAAACCTTGTTGGTATGTTAGCGGCCAGCAGAACTGCTTGCGAGGGCTCCAGCTTTCCTCCAGCACCTGTTGGTCTGTCTGGGGCTGTATTAAAACACCATCATGCTACACACTAGCACAGAACCACCACCCAGGAATGAACACTCCTGTTTCCTTGGGTTTTACACGCTTTTTTCTGACTGTGATGGGCCAGACAGCCCTTACAAAGAGGCCAGCAAGTTGTTGCTGTCCCCAGCTGAAAACAGAAGCTGCTTAAAGCCTGCAAGCACCCAGCACCATCACCTTCTGCAAGCGATGCTCAGCTCATCACCCCCTCCGTAAGTGATACTCAGCTTATAACCTAGACTGAGGTCCAGGAAAACAGGTGAAGGCAACTGGTCTATCCTGGTCCTTTTTTCTTGCCCAAAGCCTCCAAGTGAAACAACTCTAGCATCCCACCGGGGAGGAAGAAGGCTTTTTGTCCAGCCCTTCCCTGTCTTGGACACAATCCCTCTTTGAGGAAGCACAAGCTGGACACCAAAACATAAACCTCTCTCATCTCTCATCCAAAACCACCCTTGAGCCAAAGTACTGAACACCTTCAAAGCCAAAGCTGCTCCTACACATGGATCCCTCCCTTCATCAGCCAAGTACAGACCAGAGCAGACACCCCAAGTACCAGCCACCTCCCAGGTACATCCCACGCACCCTCAGGACATCTCCCCATCCATTGCGGACCTTGCACATGCAGATAGCATCTCACTCCATGAAAGATGAGCCACTCAATGGTAATATGCATCTGCAGTGCTCCCAGTATTCGTCCTTCCTGCACCTCCTGAGACACCCTGTGTCACCCAATGTTGACCACAGGTCAGGCTGCTGGAACACTGACACCCCTTCCCAACCTACTTCTCTCCCCACTCATGCTTGTGGCTCATTTCAGCCACACTCATTTTTATTTTGCACTGGAAACCTGGCCCCAGGAATTCAGCAGGTGAAGCTTGTTAACACAGTAAGTGCACAAAGCAATTGTCAAGTCATCTGCAAAGCAGCTCCCAAGCAGTCAGCACCCCCACGGTGTTGGGGAGGGCAGGTTGGCTGCGGATCACACAGAGCCACCAAGGAACTTCTAGACACAAGACTCAACACGGCCTCAGCACCCAAGTTACCCCCGCAGAGAAACTTCTTCAAAGGCAAGAATAGTCTGTAGTGTTTTTATGCTCTTTCCAGACAGCTCGGGTCTCCAGCCGGGAGCTGAGCCAATGCCTCTGGTTCAAGCTCCTTTTGCCTGCAGACTCTGCAATCCCATCTGAAAAAAAAAATCAAAGTGAGCAGTTCACATGAAGACCACAGCACTAAGTGCATAGCTATGGTGCACTGCTTGGTCCAGATGTGGTCCAGCACATCTGGAGCCCAGGAAGCAGTGCTACAGGCACAGACCCCACTGTACAGCCTAATCCTTAAGGTTTTGCCCAAGGATGCTACATACCAAGCAATGCATCCTCTAAAGAGGCTCAGGTGCTCTCTGCAGCCCAAAGGAGCTTTAACATGAGGCCAGTACAGAACATTTCTAGAAGTACCAGTTTGCCACAAGATGTGGAGCACCGTGTACATGCAGTCTGCTTAAAACAACTAACAGATCACATTTATTCCAAATTTGCTAATTCCATATACCAGGGAAAAAAAAAATGGCCCCAAAACCGGAGCAGTGATGATAAATTTCTAATGCTACTGTAGTGAGGGGAAAAAAAAAAAAACCACCACACATCCCATAGTAGAAACAGCCTCATGTCATCCCTCAGAAATTCCCTGTGCTGTGAATGCCAAATTATTAAGTCAAAAGGAAGAAGCAGAAAAGAAAAACACCTTCCCTAACAGATTAATGTCATGTTTCGTTTCAAAAGCACAACACTAACTGTGGTCCCTCGCTGCTGCTTTCATGTGCAGCCTCCACTCAGCAGCTTGTTATTTAAGTAGTAAAACCTGTGGCGGGGCCATGGGACCACAGGCTGGCCTCACTCTGCCCAATGGAGAGAAAATTCACCACACTGTCACCTAAAGGGACTTATTCAGGGCTGCCAGAAGAGACAAGTGCTGATATGACCTGGCCCAACTTCACCCATCCTCGTTGTTGTGTTCCACCCTGGGGACCACCGCATCCCCCACGGTGATGCGCAGGGCTCAGACTCGCTCCTGTGCCAAGTGCCCAGTCACAGCAGCACATGGCAGGGGACAAGGGACAGGGACTCGGCGCCTGCCAAGCCTGCATGGAGCTCCTGATGCTCCTCAGCATCCCCAGGGCCAGCTCCAACCCAGCCGTATGTTTTCCATCCAGAAAAGCCTTGGGCAGCGAGCCCCTCACTGCAGTGGCACAGCCCCAGGGTGCAGGAGGGGGAAGCCCATGGGTGCCCACCTGGGGCTGCATCACCCACATCTCCTGCAGCTCCCATCACAGCTTTCCCCACCCTCCCAGCATCCTGAGACCAGCTGCTGCACTGGGACCAGTTAATCCCCTCTGCATCCAAAGTGATCCTTGTTAAAAATAGGCTCTACCTATGACTCTCCCAGTTCACGCAGGCATCACCACCTTGGTCCTGAAGTGCTTCCCAACATGACTAACGCCAGCAGCGTGTGACTAACAACCCATCCTGCACCGGAGAGGGAGATGGTCCCCAGCAGCACAGGCAGGCACAAGTAGGTGGCCAAGCCCTCACTTTGTGGCTGGGGCGAGCTCTCCCTCCTCTTCCTTGCAGGGTTTCTCCACGTGTTTCTCCCACCCTACCAGTGCGAGAGAGGGTTGTGGTGGTACCATCCACCTGCAGCATCCAAGCTTGTCCAGCCCCAGTGCAGGGCGCATCCCCGCAGGGATGCTCTGACCGAATCTCAGCCCCAGGCTCCCCCCCCGGAGCCAGGGACAGGCTGCCATCCCAACCCACTGCTGTGTGCTTGAGGAATCCTGCAAGTCTAATGATGTTTTGGTTTGTTCTGAAAACCCTGGGGCCTGGAGGCAAGGAATCAGGGAAAACTGAGCTCACAGAGGAGGAAAGGCTGAACCAGCCCCACACACCCTGATACAGGGATGCAATCCTGCCTCTCAGCACTAGATGAGCAGCAGTGCCTGACAATCCCCAAAGCAACCCCAGCCACTGAGGCCTCAGGGGAAGAAAAACAAAGCAACAACAACAACAAAACCCACCACACACACACGAACACCACACCAAGGAAGATGCTGATTTACTGAAAAGGCTCCAGAAAAAAAAAAAAATCCCACAATATGGAAAACCATGAGTTTGGAGAAAACATTGGAAGAAACGCAGTTGTTTGGCATCAAGGTGAAATGGGGGCAAAAGCATCCTCAACCACACCAAGCATCACTGAGAGGGCACCAGAATAAACCGCTCCACAGCCAAAACAGGACCAGACCAGAAGTCCCTTCTAGCCCTTCCTCCTCTCCCTCTTTGGTCCTAAAGTTTCAGAAAGCAGAAACAGACCTAAAGATATGAATACAAGAAGCACCAATGTTTTTCAGCGCATTTTTTAGAACGTAAATTAAAACTTTTACATATTTCTATATCCTGATGCAATGTCTGCATGTCCTTGGCTGGAGGAAACAGCAGGATAGAGCAGCCCAGAGCCTGCAGCATCCAACCCCTAAAGCCACAAAATGAGAGACCCCCCCAAAAAAAAAGAAAGGGGAGAAGAAAAGGGGCTAAAATCCAAGCAAAGATATTTAGTGCAACCAGCACATAAGGAGACCTTTTCCAGTCACCAATACCCCCTTCCCCCCAGCCCTTTGGAAACACATTAAACACTCCTCCAGACAACTTTTTTATATTGTGCTGACAACTGTGCACAGCCTGAGGGAGGTTGTTTGTCTTCTCCTCCCAGTGATGCACAGCAAGAGCCATGGCAGCATCACCTCTTTCTGTTGACTACATTCACCTGGTCCAACCCCAGAGAAGCCCCATGTTGAAGCAGGTGTTGGGAAGGTCAGCACTCAAAGATCTCCCTCAATCCTCATTCTACACACAAAAAAATACAGATGAGACCTCCATTTGTGCAAGGGTCCTTCCCACCCCAGGATTCCAGTACCATTTAGAGCACCACAGCAAAACAGCTCCACCTGGGCAGGGATAAGCATGTCTCAACACAGTCCCATAAAGCAACATTATTATTGATGTGCTACAAGAGCCCGAGACGGGGTGATCGGTTACTGGTACAAGGTACTCGTGCTTTCTAATAGCAAGAATCCAATACCACCTGAAATTCAGAAATGTCAAGCCTCAGTACTTATTCTGTAGCTCCAGGAGCCACATTTCACTTATTTGCCAAGTCTGATCTCCTCTAACATAAAAGCAACCCTGAATTATTAAGGGCGCTGATGAATAACAGAGCAAGATTAAAACATAAGTTGCTCTCTCATGTCTGTCCAACTTGATTTTTTTTTTTTTTTAAAGCATCTAAATCGTCACTTTGACACAACACTGCTCCTGCTGTAGGGTACTCCAATCACAGCATAAGCCTTTTTATTAATAAAATACATATTTGATCCAATAGAGCAGCTTCAGTTTTTCTTCTCATCGCCTCACCCCAGGTCTCCTGCATTGGCACTGCCGGTGAGATACTCTTCTGAAGAGAACAGGGCTACAGCATCACATACATGTGTGCACACATGCTTTGCTTTCTCCCCCTTTTCCAGGGACAGAGAAACAAGCAGCAGTGCCTCAGAGCCACCTCCCCAGGCAGGAGGAACACAGTGCTGCTGAGAACTAACCTCACTTCAGCACAGAAGTGATGGTGTTCATCAGCCCCAGGAATCATCTCCATCCTCTGCACCTCAGATGCCATCCCCGGGGCACAGAACACCCCCACCCCTCACAGTTACAGGTCCAGCACATACAAAGTTCCACGTCCACAAAAACAGCTGGTGACACCTTCAAGATGCTGGGGTTAAAGCATCACGGTATCCTCCATTACCTGCATCCCCAGGAGAAGGTGTTTGATCCACAGGAGCTCCCTATCTCATCACCTAACACCTCTTCCGAAAGCCTGGGCCAAGAAACTCGCCTGTTTTGGGGCGCAGGGGTTGTGGCAGGAGCCCCAGTGGGGTCAGTACCTGAGCTGCCTGCCTGCTTCCGATAGCCACCCATGTTTTACACCAGAGAAAGCATCCACGCCTTCGGCTGGCTTCCCGCATGGCACAGCTGATGGGAGCAGGAAGAGAGAGAGATCGCATATGAGAGCTTTCCAAAATTAAAAACAAAGAGAACAGCCCTTGGGGAAGAGACCGAGATAATTAAAACATTAATTCAGATTGCAGCTTTTGCTCCGAGGAAGCTTGAGTCACCCAGAAATCCCAAGGATGGATAGCGGTGGATCCGAGCCACAGCCCCATCCTTGAGCACATCAAAGCCCTCTCCACCACCCCAGCAGCCCTGTCCAGGGCAGAGGATAGAAATTTGGCCTTCCTCCAGAGGGAAATACAGGGAAAACAAGCTCCTGCTCTCAAGAAGCAGAAAGAAAATTAACTACCTGGAATAACAAGTAGGAAACAGGTGACAGCTTTGAGGCTAATAAACCCTCCCAGCAACACTAACAGCTTTCTGCATGAGCAAAAACAGATAAAGTGACTAAAACAAAAGTCACGACAGTCACAAGTGAGTCGAGTGAGACATGCGAACAGCTGAGTAAGTTTTGGCACTTGGCTGGAAACAGGCACTGGAAAAGAAGGAGGCAGAGCAGAGCCAGCTACAGCACCCCCGCTGCCCAGCGCCGTGCCCAGCTCTGCGGGAAGAAAAGCAACACGTCTCCAAAGGTCCTACACAGGAGCAAGGACTGAGGGTACTACTCACTGGGATAACAGTAAAATCCTGCAGCAGAGAGAGAAATTGTCCCTCCCAGACTTTTAATAACACATAAGAGTGCTGCCAGCCCAGGGTGCACAGAGGGAGCATGCAGGGGCAGGAGAGACCTGCTGAGCAAAGAAGGTGTCAGCTCTGGAAGCTGCTGGTAGAAAGGAGTGCCAGGAGAAACCGGGGAGGAGGGGGAAGTCATTTGTAGCTGGTGGAAACTGTCTACTCCAACACAGCAGACACGCTTCATTTCAATTTTGCTTTTTATATCACATCCATCAGAAGAAAAACACTACCAGATTTAAAAAATGGCTTTTGAGCCTAAAGCCTTCAGATCTTTATTCCAACATACGACATTGAATTTGAGTGGTTTTAAAGCTTCTACCCTCTCCTCACCTCTCTCTCACTTGATTTTGCCTGGTGCAAACCAGCTTCACACCATGGAAGCATTTCAACATCAGCCGAACTGTTGCCTTCGCGACCAGGGAAACCTCTATGAGTGGCCACCAGACCCTGTCACAATGTACTGGTCCAACGTGCAGGATGCCCATTGACTCCCCGGGCCACCAAGCTGCACTGCAAGGAGCTGTTTTCCTCCTTTCCTTGCCCAGCATTGCCCCAACACATGAGAAGGAGGAGTTCAAGGGCATCCTTCAGATCCCCGTGACAGAGGAGCTGTAGGCAAGAAGAGGAACAGGCAGGACAGGCAGGGATGCACAGAGAGACCAGAGACCTCCAGAGAAGCACCAGCCACTGAAGATGGAATCAGGATACAGGAATATTGCTGAAGACAAAGCAAGGAGGACCAGGAGAAAGGAAAAAAAGAAAGGCATGTAAAGGGTTTATAAATCCCTGTGTAGACAAGAAAAGCCACGTGAACATCATCTTGAGGGATGATGCCACTGAAAGCAGTGGCCACACACACCAGCACAGAGCAAAAGATCACCCCAAACCCCCCTTCCTCCTCCCAGGAATCTGGCACCCTGGAAAAACCTGCCCAGCCTTTGCATTTTGCAAACCTCGTCTCTCTAAAAATAACCATCGGTGCAAGTGACACATTTTGAGTGGAGTCGGCGAGCGGCAGCCCACAGAACCAGACTCACTTAGCATCAGCGGAGCTGTGTTTTGTAAACAGGTTTTTATAAGGTTTCTTAGTAAAGCTGCTGATCAAACTGCTAAAGTCATTGTCTGATGTGGCAGAAATTAAAAGGAGACCCAACTAGGGGTGGGAGAAAAAAAAAAATCACACAGAGGAGGAATGGATGGGGAAAACTTGACAGATGGACCCTGTTTCCCAATATGTCCCTCATGCCCCATCCCAAGCTTTTAAGTCAGAATTTCTCACCCCATATCACCTCCCAGGAGGTGTCCCAGCTCCAGCCATGCCCACAGCACCACTGCCCCCTCACCAGCTGCCTTCAGAGAGCAAAAACCCTATTTATCTGGAGAGCAGAGCAGTTGTGATGGCCAGACAGACCACCCCACTGCCAGGGGGCTGCACAGCATCTCCCACTCCTCTCCCCACCCCTCTGTACAAGTGGAGTACCATCCTACCCATGGGGGTGGCAGCCGGTCCCCGGAGGCTGGGATGATTGACAGAGCGCAGAGCAGGAGGAAGAGTCACCCAAACTGTTGCTCAGTTAATCATGGTAATTAGCCACCGTCTTGAGCGACTCCCATTAGTTATAGCCTGATTTTCTCAGGCACAGTCAGCACGCAAGATTTCAATCAAAACTCACTATGCAGCCAACGTAGAAGTCACCAACCTGGCCCACCGCGGGGCTCGTACAGGGCACAAAACGTGCAACAAAGGTGCTCCTTTCCTTGCAGAACCCGGCTTAATTAATTTTAAGCTGGGTCTTATTTCCCAGCCCTGCTCAGGAAGCCTCAGCAAACACACACCAGCTTTGCATAGCAGATGCCATCAGGCTGGGGGGTAGAGGTTTGCTTTTCCCTCCCCCCCACCACAAGGCTCAGATCCAAGTCTGGAGTGCAGAATAGAGCCGGGGCTCCTCTCTGGAGCTGCGCTTGTGTGCTCCCACCACCGCAAACCCAGCAAGACTCGCACCCTGCGGCAGGCAGAGCAGTGCAGGCAGCTGCCTGCACCCTGCCCTGGTTTTGGGGAGTGGGCTCGCTCTGCCTGCAGGAAGAATTTTGCTCCCCAGGGCTCTGCCAGGCTGCGCAGATCCCTTCACCATCCAGCACCCATCCCCAAAAGTCACCCTCAAGGACAGGTCAACATCAAACAAGCTGCCGAGCATGGACCGGTTTCCTAAAAGCACTCACACTGGTCCCAGTTGGACGGCACGAAGCAGATGGACTCCTCACCGCACCCAGGGCAACAAGGGGTTAAAGCCCACCTTCCGCCTGCAGCTTGGAAAAACAAGGCAGGGGAAATGCAAATGCTTCGCTGAACCAGAAAGCTTCATAAAAAAATATTAGCCACAGCTTAATTGGCCCTCTCCAGGGATCAGCTCGCAGGGGCAAGGCTCATCATCACACAAGCCTGGCTACACCTCCGTGCTTTAAGGCACCTTTTCTGACTGGTTTGGTGTTTATTTTTAGGCAGGAGCTCTTGGAGAATCACAGGGAAAGATGAAGCTCAACCCTTTTTCCACAGGGAGCCTGGCAAGTTTGAGCTTTCTGCCACTTGACTAAGTCAGGGGAGAAGCACCAGAGGAAGCCAAAATCAGGCTCAGGCATCTCTGCCATCTTGCCCGTGCCATCAAACAGGTGCTTTACACCAGGAGCCTGGTGTGTTTTTAACAGGATCCCTCATTCCCTGCTTGTTCAATGAAAGGAAAGAGTATTTTGGTACCAAAGAAACAGAAGAACAAGGAACTCAAGCCAGGCCAGGGATGCATGGATGCTTGTGGATGGCAAGCAGGGCTCTGTGCCCACAAAGGGAGAGGTTGTTTTGGTGCCCATGCCACCTCATTTAAACAACTGCCTGGGAAACCCAATATTTTATTTAAATACACAAGAGGTGGCCTTGGAGACAGACATCATGTAACTCAGCATGGAAAGCTCTAAAGATACCACCTCCCCACGCTGAAGAGGAAGAAAACATCCCTTCTGAGCTGATAACTGACACAGGAGCTGGGCATAGTTGGAGGGTCGCCTTGGCATGGTATTTTTTGGGAAGAAACTCCCAGCAAAGCAAAGGGGTACCTAGCCCCTAATTTAGCAGATACCACTTCTCAACATCACAGGTGAATTACGGAATAACTGATGCCAGGGAACCTCTGATCCAACCCACTGCTCAGAGCAAAGTCAGGATGATGCCAGAGATATTGGAAAGGGAAAAACCCCAGCCCAAGCCTTCACCTCCGGCTCCCACTGGCCCTGCTCATTTCTCAGCCTGACAGAGAGCTCGGCAGCCTCTCCCCGGGCGTGAGGCCTCACGGCTGTGACTAATGGTATGTTTTGACATCCCTGAAACACTCCAGCACTTCATTTCAGCCGCAGGGAGCAGGAAGGAAGGAGGGGACATGCTGGTGGGGAGCCGGCACCAGGAGGGAAGGGCAGGAAGAGCTTTTGCAAAAGCAACAGGCAGTGATAAATCAAAGCAGTAGAGAAGGGATGCGGGAGATGGCCAAGGGGTGGGTTGGAACCCGGAAGACACCCGGGAAGCCTGTCTGATCCGCTTCTCACCTGTGCCTTCCCCTGGAGCTCTGCAGAGGTGCCATGCACCAGATTTATTTAATATCCCCCCATCCCCAATTGCACTGCTTGAGTGGGGACACAGGGATGCTCCGCTAATTCCTAGTGAGCCTGTATCTGGTGGTGAGGGATGCAGGATTGCCTCGATCCCCTGCCCAAGCAGACGGGAGAAGGCAGTACCCCCCCAGCCTTCTCCAACCCCCCACTTAGGGCTCCCTCCAGCAGAGCCAGGAAGGTGACAGGCAGAAAACCCTGGGGAGATTAATTAACAAGCATCTTCCCTGTGTTAAAACAGTCACCTCCGGCCCCAGGGGGGCCAGCAGAGACACAGCCCCAGCCTCTGGCTGGGGAGCAAAGAGCATCCCAGCCACCAGCCGAGCTGCTGGCCGTGACCATCTGCCAGCCAGCAGCACTGGGGAGAGGAGCAGCCAAAGCCATAGGAGGGATCTGGCTTTTTTCCTGACAACTCTTGCTCATCACCAGCTGCTCACACTGGGGTCCAGACGGTCCTGCTGCACCCCAGCGGGCTGGGGGAGAAGGAAGAGCAGATCACCTGGGTGGCCCTCCAGATCTCTATATGTGGTCCCCAGAGAGACAGAGGTAGAAAGCAGAACAGCCTTGGGGAAAACTGGCCCAAAGTGCAGGGAAGTGCAGAGGGATGGCTCAGCACACGGCCAGACTCACCCCAATCTAGCAAGTGGAGCTACCTTAGCACCAAGGCAATGTCACCTCGGTGTCCACCCGTTCGTTTCAGCCATGAGCATCCTCAGTGGCATCCATGGATCAGCCCAACCACGGGATGCAGAAAGTTAGCAGAAACTCCAACTTCCATCACCAGGGTGCAAATGTCAAGTTTTTTTGGGTCACTGTGAGGAAGGAGCCCAGTGGTAGCAGTAGCAGTGATGGGGTAGAGATGAGGGGATCGTTTTCTTTTCAGCTGTCACTAAAGTCATCAGTGTGGCTGTGAGTGATTCACACCAGTGTATGAAAAGCCTGTGACTCACGCAGGGGATGCAGTGGGTGGGTGCATTGACTCAACCACACCAGGGAAGGGGCGCAGGGGGCTGCAGCCTCACACGGCCACAGGGACAGTCCTGTTCACAGGGAGTCACAGTCCCCACCAGCTAGGAGATTCCCCCCAACATGCTCAGATCACCAGTGCCCTCAGCAGCACAGGGAAACCCAAGGGAGACTCTGCACCTCAGTATCAGCCTGCCCAAAATAGGTGCCCAGGTGCAACAGGGATGGGCCATGCTCTCACTCAGCCTTTCACTGGGGAAAGATTTAGACTGCCCCATGTGATGACAGAGGAAGAGGAAACTCCCAGGGTTTCAAGAGATGCAAATGCATCTCAAACTACAGTATACATTTTGCAGGCACTCCAAGACTGCCGAAGAGTGAGGAAACTCAGCCAGGCAGAAGCAGAGACCAGAAGGGATCTTGATGCCATGGGACAGCCTGTTGCCATAACCATCTCCTCCACCTCCCAAACCTGTAGATGCACATCCAGGAGAGCGCAGCCCTCCTGCCACACCTGCCCTGTGGCTCTGCCATGCCTGCCTGTGCCACTGGAGAGCCACACTGCAGAGAGACCTCCACACCTCAATTCCCTGGCATCCCACTGTTGCCATGTGCCAGCAACACTGCACAAATATTTTGGGGAGAGGGAGCTGAAGGGAACCCCCAAGCCCCCCAAAAGACACTCCCACTTGGATGGCACTCGGTTTCCAATTATTCAACAGGTGACAATGATGCCGCAGCCTTGCCAAAGATGCCAGCACCAGCAGCCAAGGCTGCAAACATGTGTCTCATCTCTCTGACAGCACCTTCCGTAACGCTATGCCTCATCTGCCGAACAGCCCTGGCCGTGGATCCGGACCAGCCGAGGGTGTCACCACATCCCACGGCATCCTGAGTCCAGACCTCTCCATCTGCAGCACGGACCCAGCCTGGCCTGGCATCAGCATTGAAAGCAGGATAAGATCACCCACTCAAGGGGATGCAGCCCATGGGGGAAAGCAGGGTGGTCCAGGGTACAAGTAGTACTTGTGTGTTCAGGATCATAGGGCAGAGTTACCCCTGGAATCCCTCCAGCCGTGCAGAGAGACAGCAGGAGCCCAAGCACCAAAACACACACTGTGCAACGCAAGAGCAGCTGGGAGAGCTGCAAGAATAAGGCAAACAAACCCCAATTTTGGAGACCACTCATTCATCACTGCCATCACCAACACCCAGGCAGTGACCAAACTTAAGAGCAGCACCCAGACCCACAGAAAGTGGAGACAACACAAAACATGGGGTGCCCGGGGCAGGCAGGGGAGGCTGCTGGGGGCAGTCACGCTGTCTGCACACTCCCGAGGAAGAGCAGAGACCCTGCGAATTTGGGAGGCTGTGGGCTGGCAGAGGGGGACTGGAGCTTCACCAGCCCATCACCTGCACCCCAGCAAGGGCTCTCCAGGGCACTCAGAACTCTCGGATGCCCAAAGCAGGGCGAGAAAAGTGGGCTTGCACCCCCAACCCACCTTTTGTTCACCCCACCTCATGCAGGGCAGCCCCCCGACACAGACTGTCCCTCTTCACTCTCCCCCGAGGGCAGCGGGACCCTCAGCCCCACCAGCTGAGCTCGGCCCCGGAGCCGCAGCCCGGCCGCACCGCCCGGGGTCCCACCGGCTGCCCCCGGCCCCCCTTCCCCCGGCCGGAGAACCACCTTAAGCGAAGCGCCGGTACTCCCACCGCTCCTAGGCTACCTTAATAAAAACTTTGTCAGGGCAGAGATGCTTTCCCCGCCACGGCCGAGCCCCAGCGCCGAGAAACCCTCGGGAAGGAGCGAAACGGGGAGTCGAGCTTCAAACTTGGGGTCTCCTCCCAAAGCGCAGCCCCATCCTCCCATAGAAGGAGGGGAGCTCCCCGGCACCCCCAGCCCACCTCTCTCCGCCGCTTGCCACCGGCTCCTTCCCCCGCTTTCCTTCCCCGAAGCAAGGGCGCAACGTGCACCCGGGGCTCGGCGCATCCCCGGCGGGCAGGAGGAGACAAAAGCCGTCGGAGAAGGGAGGAGAGACCGAATGGCTCAAAGAGAGGAGGAGGAGGATGGAGACAGCCCCAACTGGCGGGGACTGCCGTCTCCAACAGGTAGCAGCGAGGGGGGGGGGGGAACACACACACGATGTCCCCACGGCGACAGGGTTTGTCTACTTTGGGAGAAGGGGTGGCAGGTCCCCAGGGCCACCACCGCCGCCGGCCACCGCTTACCTGGCAATAAAGGCATGGCTCCGGCAGGAGAGCTGGGCGAGGTCGGGATATTATTCCACAGACATTATTTCGAATAGAAAGGGAGAAAAAGAGCCGGGGGGAGGGAGGGGAAGGAGGGAGGAAGGGAGAGACAGGAGGAGCAGGGAAGGGAGGAACGCGAGAGGAAAGGGGGAGGGGGGATAAAACGAAATACGAAAAAAAAAAAAAAAAAAAAGGAGAAAATAGAGACAGTTAAAATCTGTCTCCTGCCTACACAGTGGAAAAGAAATTTCTGACAATCGGAGAAAAGGGAACTCGCACATATACCAGAGGGGGCAGACGGGGGATAACAAAGGAGGGAAAGAGCTGAGCTCCGCCAAAACAGAGCAGGAACTGTCCAGGCAACCCCCCTTGCACACACATACACCCTCCCCGCTTGCACACGCATACACCACTGGCAATAAGAACAGGTTGCACAACCGAGCAAACAGCCGCGTTTCTTCCCACCCCGGGATCAGCCACCTGCCCAGCAGCAGCACCCAGAAACCTACACCCCAGCTCCTTCGTTTGATTTGACTATCTTGGTCCCACGCTGGGGACTGCTGGAGAAGGACCCCCACATTGCCCTGCTAGCCAGTGTTGGTGTTCCCCAAGACCTGTTTAGCAGCCCAGGTCTCCCCCTTTTTGCACACACCTTGCTCCTGGGCCACAGCTCCACAGCTCTTCCCAAATGAAAGCAAGCACAAGACTTCCAACCACCACATAGCCACACAAAAATATAACTCTGTGCTCCCTACCCTTCTCCAGTACAAGACCTCCCCTTACCAGCACCCAAAGCATGGGCAGCTGTGGGGAGGAGAGACATGGAGGGACATGATCCTCCATATCAGCCAGAGATTTACCCCACAGCATGCAAGGCCTCTTCTTAAATCATGTTTGCAGAAGTGCATCCCCACTTCTCCTACCTGGGCTCCATTTTGCCTTCCTGGGCAGCACCCATGGACAACTGGACCTGAAGGTGCAGGATAGAAGAGCTGGAGGTGACACAGGCTCTCCGCATTTCGGTCAAGGAGACCCACAGCACTGCCACAGCTGCCCAGCAATGCTGCCAAGGGGCTGCTGGACTACAGCAGCACACAGCTATTTTTATATTCTACCTTAGCATGACACAGCTCAGTACAAGCCAAGCTGGTTTGCACAAAAGTCCCCAAAATCTGGCTTTTCTGAGACACAGCCCACCGCAGCCTCAAGCAGGGGGTTGTTTGGGTGGGCAAGATGCCCTGACAACCCAGTGCCCCTCCAGGTCTTCCCTTTCCTTCCACCACACTGGAAAGGATCCCAGCAAATCTGTGCCACTTGGCAGTACCCAGAAGCATCCTGAACTTCAGAAGCTTCCAGGACTATACACCAGCAGGGTTGCTAATGCTGTCCCAAATCTGTCCCTGTCCTCATGTTTGCCCTGAGTCCCAGCACATGCTGCCCCATGGCACACAGCCCCTGCCTCAGCACATACTCAGCCCTGTGGGGCAGCTACAAATAACACTGTGGGCACACATCACCCCAGAGAGCCAGCGCAGCAGACTCTTTGGGAGAAGGTTGTGTTACTTTTGCCTGGCAATACACTACACTGCTCTGCGATGCTTTACTGGCATCTCCAGGGCTGGGGAAGCAGCAGAACCAGGCTCCCAGCCACCTCCTCCACTTATGCCACCCAGCCTGGGTGCTGTCTCTTTAAAACCTTCATCCCTAAGTCTGAATGAAGCTAAAGGAAGAAAATCCTGGAGACAAGTGCTTCATTTAAACATCTCTTTCAGCACTCAAGTTCATTCACACACTGAGTGTGATCCTGCCCCAGCGCCTCTAGGAAGAGGCACAGGGAAAACCTGCAAGTACTCATCTTCTTTGGGATGCATAGAAATCCCTCAACTAACTGCCAGGACGCTGCACACCAAAATCCCAAATCCAGCCCAACCAAGGGCATTCTGGCATGTACTGAAGGGAAAAGACGCTGCCAGAGAGCCCACACACATCAGAAACCCCATTCTTCACCATGTCTCCTATATTATTGCTACAAGCTGGCACTGGTAGGGATGCAAATGCTCCCTTTAACACTATACCTTTCTGCCCCCCACAAGAAGCAGTTTTAACACCATCTGACACACAGCCCTGCATGCACCATGCCCCCAAATCCTGCCTTGCACAGCCTCCCTGCAACTCAGATGACCCCAGCACAGCAGCTAGCACGAACACACTGAGACAGCTTTCTCAGTGACAAGCCCAGGGCCTTTATTTAAATTTTATTTATATATATATATATATATACACACATATATATACATATATACACACACACAGTTACTCGGGGACTGGTGATGCCTTGGATTCAGATGTCTCCATGGTTACCTGCTCATGGTGGGAGCTGGGGGTAATTGAACTCTGAGGGTTCATTCATCGCCTGTCTCCATCATCTGCCCATCCCCACAGCTCCGCACAGCCCTTCTGCATTCCCTGGTAAGCGCCAAGGCACGGCAGCTCCCAGTTAGTGCAGCGAGGGGGAGGAGAAGCAAGGCTCTCCCTGAGAACTCATTTCGTGCATAATTCTGCCAGCCCCACAGATGCTTAGACACAAACGCAGATCAGCTTCCCCATCCCGAAAGAAAAGACAAATCCTGAGCGGTACCGAGACAAAGCAGAGCTTCTCCTCCCACCACCCAGCTAGACAGGAATGAAAGATGGAGCGACGGCGTCAGGAGCAGTGCCGACATCCCAGCACCGAGCTGCTGTCATCCGGGGGGAGCGAGCGGCAGAGGCAGCAGCACCCACCCACAGGTGGGTCTCCCCATGAGCTTTGCTCGCTCACAGGAGCTTCCCTCGGTTGTGCAAAGGCAAGGCAAGCACGCAGGGTGCAGGTTTGCAGCCCCAGGTGCTGGCTGGAAAGAACCAAAAAAAGAGTTGCAGAGTCCAGCTAAGCAGAAATGAGCATCTTTTATACCCCAGAACATCCAACTTTGCTCAATCCTGAGCTTCATGGCAGCACCCAGAGACACCCAAGCCCATCACCCAAACCCAGCAGCATTTGCAGACATTACCCAGACTTGATCTATTTTCACTGTTCTCATCCTACCTTCTTATTCCCATATAGCAGCACTGTGTAGAGTAACCCTGAGGACCTCTGGCTATTTAATATTGCTTTCCTTCCCCACAGAACAAAAGCCTAACTAGTTTTTCTCCTCCTCTTCCCCACAGGTACAACCAAAACCACTTCAGATGTGAACTAATTGGAGACAGTTCAGAGGGCAGCAAAGAGAGAGCACAAGGGGCAGCAAAACACAACCTGTTGAAAAACAACAACAACAAAGCCCAAAAGAACTGGCTTTGTCTAGACTGGAAATCAGAAGGCAGAAGAGACATGAGAGTCTTCAAATATGTAAAAGGTTGTGGGAAATAAATTGTGCTGCAAACCCACAGGGAACAGGACAAGAAGAAATGGGCTGTAAATTATAAAGTAGACATCAAGAAAAAGAAAACTTGGTACCAAAGGTTATTTAAGCTTCAGGATAGACATCTGGGGAGCTGCTAGGATTTGAGAGCAGATCAGACAAACCCCAACAAGGAATGGGCTGAGTAAGACAGCTCCCATTCTAAGATAGGGGAAGGGTTTGAAGCCCCTTGCAAGATATGCTCCTTCCCCCCCCTTTTTTTTTCCAAGTACTCAGTGGCTGGTTCAAGGTAGATTTACACTGATTCCTACCTAGCATGAGGGGACCAGTGGCTTTTTGGGGGTGGTACAGACCACCCAGGATTTCTTCCTCCACCTACTGCAATGCCCACGGTGCCTGCAAGAGAGAGCCCAGCTTCTGTCCCACATTTATCCATCTGTCCTGTGCTTAGGACCCACAGCACATCAGGAACCACCATGCAGATACCAGCTCCCCTCCCATGGAAGCTGCAGCAGGCAGATCTCCTGACAGGAGGACATCACCCACCCCCTGCATCCCAGGGGACATTAATGATGTACCACCCTGCACTCTCCTGGGCCATCCCTACCTGTAGAGCTGACTCATCTAATTTGGGTCCAAAAGTCCAGCTCCTTGTTTTCCTAGACACACACCTCATTTATTGAGTTTCATGCTTATCGCTTTCAAGTTGACCTGCGTATTTTTCTACCAAATATGAACACATGTATTTTAAACACAGCTAAAGAGACAAGAGGACACGAAGCACAGGTCAGCTGAAGGCATCTTTAAAAACAAAGGAGCAGTGTGTATTTAGCCCTTCCAGTGGCTGTCCTCTGCTGGGATGGAGACTTTGCTAAATACACGTATGTATTTTAAACAAGGGCAGCTGTCTGCTGGTCCTATCAAGTACTGAGAACTGGAGAGACCCACCAGACCTCCATGGTGAGGAAGTTCTGCTCTCCTGGAGAGAGGACGTTACAATTGCCATAGGGAAGAGGAGTTGGGTGAGGGTCGCTGCATGACTTCTATGGTTGGTAAACTCACAGAAACCTGTGAAACTGCCCCAGAGAGGGGGGGGGAAAAAAAAAAAAAAAGTAAAATAAATGCACCTTCTAGTAAATGCCAAATGCTATCCCTGATGCCTTCATTAAGGTTTGCTCCCCAGCACCTGCATATGCCAAAATACACAGTTCTGTTTAACAGGAAAGCCCATAAAACTTGAAACATCTTTAATGGTATTTACACTCTCTCAACAATATGAGCACTGTAACAAGGCCTGAAAGAGGAAGAAATGGATTAAGTCTTAGCGTGTTTATGTAAAGTGAGACTGAACTTGCCCAAAGCAGGAACTTCTCCAAAACGAAACAATCCTCCCTGGAAAATGCTTTTCAGTAAAGAAACCTCAAAAAGATAAATAACAGAGTGCAGTGGGAGGCAGGCAAAAGCATGGACCTCTTCATTTTTGGGACCACACTTTTGGCCAGCTGAATCGCAAGGAAGCTGCGCTCTGAATAGGATACTCAAAAACAGCACGCAACTCATTCACCCATCAGCTATTGCAAACTGCAAGAAAAAATAGCAGGAAATTCCCCCCCACACCAGATGCTGTGGACAATTTTTGTCAGTTAGGTTAATGAGCAGAAAGGCAGTGGTACCAACCTGTCACTGGGAAAGCTGAGCCCTCAGAGGAGATGCCTTTGCCCTGCTGCTGCTCCACCTCAGACCTCGAGTTTATATTCTGGTTACAAACCAAGTGCCACTCTCAATTTCCAAACTCCTGTCTTTTAACTGAAACATGTTCCTGGCACTTGTTCTGCTTCAGTACCCAGGGTATAACTATGCCTCTTGTGTTTAAAATATATCTGCCATCTGGAAAGCACACAGAGACCCCAACCCTTGGTTTGCTCTTCTCCAACTGCAGGAGCCTGGATTTAAGCACATGAACATTTTATCCATTTCACCCCCCACTTTACTCACATCTGAGCTATTTGACTAAAGTCTGAGCTATTTCTCAGGGTCTGTCTCACAGCCCAGTCAACACGGAGGGAATCTGTGCCAAAAACCCATTTCTTTCTGATCTGATTGTTTGTTTTCCTGCCTTTCCAGTTTGGGATTTTTGACAGGGAGCCATGCGAAACCAACTGCTCATTGTTTACTGGGAAGCCTGTGGCTGCGTTTTAGTCATTTCACTCGCAAAAAAAGACCCGAGGATCCGACGGAAAAATCAATTAGCTCCTTGCAATAGCCTGTTGTTCTGCAAAGCCCTTTGGTGTCCACACATGGCAGGAAAAACAACCCAAACAAGTGCTCTGGGGTGTCAGTGCTGCACCAGACCAAAGATGCTGCCCAGTTACCTCTTCACCTACTCCCACAGCTCATACCTACAGCAAGGTAACTCCCCAGACCCATCCCTGCTCTGTATTCCAAAAGCTGCAGCTGGATCCAGTGGGTTTGGAGAGAGGACAGAATCCCCAGGGTGGGCAGTCCAGTGGCACTGCTCTCAACTTCAGCATCTGGACTGGTTACCCACTTTGAGGTCTGCTAATATAATTCCTATTCAAGCCAAGCATAACTCGTAAATCATTACTTTCAAGTATTATCTTTGTAATGTAATGAGCAACACCAAGTTAGCTCATTATGGCCCATTTTCTCTGACCACCTGTTGACTGACACCTTCAAGTCCATGGGCAAGACAAGGCTCAGCCATTCAATGTTTCTTCAACCAAGTTTAGATGTTGAGAGGCTGACATGCTCCAGTCACCTGGTGCACAAGGCAAGCATTGCAATCCTCACTGTCCCCAAAACTGGCGTAGTGTCAACCACCACTACCAGAAGCCCTCAGCCAGTCCTGCTGAAATTCTTGACTCAACATTGTATGTACTTGTACTCATAAAACAGCAGACGAAGGGGGATTCAGTATCTTCTTCAGTTGCAGTAAGCAGCAAGTTTGGCATAATCTGCTACGAATTAAACCTGGGTTTAGCTCAAAAAAATAAAAAAAAGTCAATGTTTAACAGTTCTGCCTTTTCTGATCTAAGTTTGCACGGTAGCAGAGGATGAGCAGGATCTTCTGGGGCTCATGGTAACATCCAGCCCATAGAAAGAGCAGGATGGAGGATGCTGCAAGTTGCCCAATCTGCCTTTATCCCTCCCATTTTTTTTTCTGTCCCAAGCCTGTGCAGAAGCAGCAGTCAGGCACAGGCTGATCTTCACCCCAACTTCCAGACCAGGGAACTACATGAAACTCAAAAGCCACACGATATCCCTGTCCCAAACACACCCAGCCAAGCACTTAATATGCCCAGCCTACTCATTGGGGATGTCCTGGGGGCTGATGCTGCCCATGCTGGCAGCCAGCACTCCCCAGGGTTGCTCAGGCTGTGAGGCACAGCTCCAACACTCAACAAACAACAATATTAGTGAAATAACATCCAAACAGAGCCAAACAAGATCCTCCTGCCAGCAGGCAGGAAGGACATATCACTGCAGGAGGCACCCAGAGACACATACAAGCAACGGGGAAAGAGCTTATAACGCTGACTAGGTTTTTTTGGCATATCTCTCCTCCTGATGCAGCTCATCTCTAATCTCAGTCACTGAGCAGGTCTCTTCTCTACACCAAACAGACCTTTTCTCTCTGCCTCGCACTCCTGGTGGGACAGTCAAGGCTTCTGGGGATGTACGTTCCCATATTACCTCTTAGAAAGGTATCTTACAAAGTCTCTGCTATATCCCTACTCCTGTCAGAAGGAAATTAGTATTTTAGCCCCAAAGACCTCAACTTCAGGCAAATCATATGCAGTCTCCATGAATGCAAATCCTGTGTGCCACCTCTGTGCTAAGCAGGGTGCTGGAGCAGGGGGTGGGTTTGGTCACCCAGACAGGAGCAGGAGGGGACCGATGGGCAAGGAGATGCACAGCCATAGCCGTCATTCCCAGTGCTCCCATCTAAGCCCCAGGCTGCTCACATTAAACCGGCACATATACCAAACCACAGCTATTATACATCCCTCTCATCCTTCTGCTTGCTGAAGCAGCATTGTAATCTGTAATGTTAAAGCATTACAGAAGCAGCTGTATTTATGAAAGCTGGGATCTCCAAGTCAGCTCTTATCAGGTTTAATACAGCTCTCCCAGTATGCCTGTCAGTAGAAATGAGGGGACTTTGAGGAACTTTATATCCAGACCATTCTGCTAAATCCAGAGGAAGCTGGTAACCCCTGGGAAAAAGCATTAGCCTGCAGCTGCTATGGCACATAGGCACCATAGTTTTCCCCAGCTAGCAGCCAGTATGCCAGACCAGGTCCCAAGCATTTTCCAGTGGCCAGCAGGATACCAGGCTGTGCTATTGGGGCAGCCCAGGGCCAACTGGGACTTCCTAGGAGGGGTGGAAAGCCTGCTGCCCCAGCCAGGGTATCAGCAGGGCACAAGGTAACTGATACATTATCTGCTTTCACCTGGCTAAATGATATGGAAAAGTGCAAGAGCATGCTGCTTCCAGCCATGGACAGGCAGATGGGCAATAGCCAAGTTTGTTCATGGGCACTGAACACCACCCAGGCAGAACTAACATATACATGCTACTCTAGGACAAGGCTGGTGTGACAAAGTCCACATTTAAAGATTATTATGCTTAGGGGGCATCTGCAGTCCCAAAACTACATGTAGAATTAAGATTTTAAGAGGGCGAGGGAGATACAGAAATGATGGGTGCCTACAGGTATCAGCTTTGAGCACAGGCTGTTACCCAGCTGATGGGCACTAGGAGTTACTGTATTGTTTTTAAAATGTAGATATACAGATCTGGACTGAGCAATGGAACAAGGGGAAAATTAACTTGCTCTCAAGAGCTCAGCCCAGATGGGTCCCTCTGCACTCACCTCCCTCTCCTGCCTTCCCCACGTCACCCAGGCTGGACTCACCCCAGCAGAAAGCTGCTCCATATTTCCCTGGGGTCTCCCCATAGAGGAGATACCCAGGACTGCAGGCACCACTTCATATGGAAACAGCACTCCCATGGGTAAAGAGGGTATGGAGAAGGAAAAGCTGAGAGCCAAAGAAACAGTAGAAAACACACATCAGACTCAGCTGTCACACACACAAAAAAGAAAATAATAAAAAGGAAAGAGCTGATGGCTTTGCTCAGAGGAACGCAGTGAGAAGCTTCAGCTTTTAATCCCAGGATTTCAGAAGATTGAGCCAGTTTGCTCCGCTGCCTGTTTCTCCCCACACACGTTCCCTTGCAGCTCACATTTGGGCAGTTGCAGCTGAAGGCAGCAAGGAGCTGAGGAAACTGTTGCTGGGAAACTGCTCAAACACCCTGGCGAGACCAGGCACCTCCGAACACGGGGCTGCCGGTACCCGAGCAGCGCAGGCTGGCACCAGCAACAGCCGCTCATGAGCCCATCGCTCCCTGTATTCGGAAAGATCATCCACTTAATCCCAACCCAGATAATCGCAAAATAAATCCTTATTTAGGATAGGCCATACGATGCTGATGCTAAGCAGAACGGCATGTCTGCTTAGCAAACAAGAATTGATATCATGGCTCACTGGATCCCATTAAAGGTTTCGCTGTGCTCACATGGAGGTGGCTTCCCTGCAAACTGGGTTGTGTTTGCCTCCCCCTGAGCTGTAAGAGCTTGGACCAGCTTCTTCTTCCCAGCTGTTCTCCAGAGTGGAAGGATGTGCTGGATGCAGGGCTCAGCAATGAGCCCTGCCCTTGGGGACAGCATGGCTCATTGCCACCAGCAGCCTCAGTACCATCACTCATGCTATATAACAGACAAAACTGTTACCTTGTAAGTTCCCGCGCTTCTCCTACCTGCCCCAGGAACACGTTAGAGCCTGTAACAAGTTTTGCTCTTCCAGGTGACTGTGCATTACCTGCCTGCACTGCAGCTCTTCGGGATTTTGCTTTGCAAAGCCCCAGCCTTGCAGAGGAACATGCAGCAACCCAGGCTAAGCACAAAAGGGTGTCTTGGGGGCAGATACAGGGTCCTTTAAAGGAAATACTGTTTCCTACATAATAAAAAAAATCCCTTCTTGCACTATCTTGATGAATACACTATACTAGACTTGTTTTGCACAAGACTGCTCAAACTTTCCATTTCATTGTAAGCAAGCAACCACCTACTGTGAAATTGCTGAGCCCCACCAGCTCCAAGGTGTTAGAGCCACCCCTGGTAAGGACATCCCCAGGGCTTCAGCCCCACTTGAGGGGTTTCTGTCCCCAAACCCCAGCAAAACCCATCTCCAGCCTGCTGCCACAGAAGGACCTACCTTGCTGTCTGCAGGATACAAATGCCCTTCATTTCTTGCCATCTCTGTTCAGTGGCAAACTACTTCAGCGCCAGCAGCAGAGGGTTAAACAAATGTTTGCCCCACAAGGCATTGCCTTGTGGGGTTTTTTTTTTGAGCTCCATCCCTTTCCCCCAGTGCCTGATACCAGTTATGAAGAGCACAACATGCACTTCTCTTGCTCTGAAGCCTGCGCTCACATACCTGGGGTGCAGCTGCCCTCCTGCTGCCAGGCAACTTCCCAGCTACTCAGCCTGGCGAGACCTGAGATACAGCTACTAGAGCTCCCAAACACAAACCTTTGAGATTTAGGCCAGCAGAAGACCGAGACGTTTTTCATGAGCCCAATAGATATGATGGAAAAAGCCAAGGATGGCCCCAAATGTAACAGAAGCATCCAGGGATGGAGAGCAATTTATACCAAAGCAACTTACACCATGTCCCCCCAGGGAATCACTTTCCCTCTCCACTGCTCATTTCTTTAAAGAAATAAGGAGGAAAGCTCAGTGCAGCTCCTACTCAGCCAGCAGAGCCATTTCCCCACCCCATGGCCTGGTTTCCCTGCAGATGAAGGATGCTCATCATCCTCCTCACTGCAGGCAAAGCAGCAGCTGCACATGTGGGGCACTGATCTCAGCTGGGGTCTCCGAACACCGCCGAGTAGCACAAATAAAAAGTGATAATAGGAACTGGAGGGTGAATTAAACATATGAATCACTTCCTCTCCTGGCTTTTCCTGCTCCTGTTATTTCTCTTATCCCCTCAGAAAAAACCCAAGGAGAACATTCATTTCCTTTTTCTTCCCCGGTCTGCAATGAACACCAAGGGGGGTACTTTTTCTCTCTGTATTTTCAGCTGACAGCAACAGTGCTGTGCCGATGTTCCCGAGACCATGTGATGGAGAAACGAACCCCTTGGGTGGCTTTAGCAGGGTCCAGAGCCCACTTAGTTTCCACAAGGCAGCTATAGCCCCAAGCCAGACCTCTCCTGCTCATCTCTTATAGCCCCTATGGCTCTAAACACAGCCTTTCAGTCCCATATGTTCCTGGAGGGTGGGTGCATGGGCACCCCAAGTCATTTTAGCATATCACAGCCCTCCCTGGATGAGGCTGCCACAAGCCCTTAGGGCCACCAGACAGCCCATTGCTTTGGGAAAAATATCTTCCAAGCCCGAAAGGTGATTTCCCAACCCCAGCTCACCCCCAGGCTGGGACCAGGGCATCACCAGAGTGAAGAACAGCTTCTTCTGAGCCCTGAGGTGCCTCATTTGCAGGGAAAGCCATGACTCTCCTGCTATCTCCTCCTCCCTGGGAGTGATCCTCCCCACAGGATCTCCTGCCAAGCCAGCCTGTAATTATGACCAGCAGAGAGGAGTAGCCTGGCCAGCTCCCCTGGAGGGGTCTCATCCCCCTGCAATGGCACATGGCAGCATCATGCTCCCCTCCACTTACTGCAGCTACAATATTGACTGTTCCAGCATAGAGCTAATTACTCCCTGTGAGGAGATGCTGCCAGAGCAACGAGCCAAGCGGGACACCCCAAAGCAGCAGAAAGCCTGGCAAGCACAGACAGTGAAAGGACATTGTGCTACCGCTGAAAGGCAGATGGATGCAGCCATCACCATCCGAAATTCCATTAAAAACCTCTGCCCACAGACTGGGGATGCAGCACAGTGGGGGAAGGCTTTGGCATCAGCTCTTTTGGGACTCCCGGGCTGTCCCTCCTCGCTCCCCTGCAAATGGAAAGAGCACAGAGCAAGACAGAGCTTGCAAAAGCTCTAAGCTCTGTTTGCAAATGTAGCATTAAGGTTACAAAGCCCTTTTGGGGACCAAGACCACTCCAAGGTTGTAGGAGCCCAGGAAAGACAAACCCCTTCTCATCTCAACAGCAGATACCGCCTCAGGTACCCCCAGGGCCACATTTCTGATCTGTCTGGGGGTCTTTAGTGCAAACCTAGGAGGGAAGTGAAGGTTTGTGATGGCAAATGAAGCTGCATTTCTCTGCCCCAGCATCACCCAGGGACGAGCCAGCAGACAAAGCTCCCTCCCATCAACAGTGCTGCTGAGGGAGATACAGCTCTGAGCTGCAGTTTGCTGAAGTCCAGCATTTCAGATCACTTCGATGCATCTGGGAACACAAGGATCCCAATGCTAGGAGCACTCCAAAGTGCAACTCAAGGTTTCCATACTGAATAATCACCTTTCATCTGCCATCTGAGACAGCCGAGTGCTGAAGTGCTGAGATTTTCTAATGGAGAAAAACTGTTTTGTCAGCTCAAAGGCAGCAAAACGTTTGCAACCTGAATTTTCATCCACCTCCCCTAAATATGTGCTCCCCCTAGCTCCTCCCATACCCATCATGAGGCAGTCTGCAGCCTTCCCGTGCTGCAGGCACCAAGCAAAATAATTTCTGCCCTGCTCCATAGACAGCTATGTCCCCAAAAAAGTCCAGTTTCTCAGTTACAAAGGGGGTTCACACCACGGCATTAGAAGATCATGTCATAGCAGGCGTCACCTCCACCTTTAAGAGGTATCCAAGTAACTGTAGAACAGTTTCGTTACAGCAACAAAGGCAAATTTAATCATGAAAGCAGGATTTTACAAGCCCTTAGGAGAACCCACAACAGACATACACCAGAAAGCCTTCTCCATTGGAACTGTTTCTTCAAGCTGCAGATAGTTTACAGCAAGAATCCCAAGAAAAACAGAATATTGCAGTTTATCTTAATTTGTCAAATGCTTCAGCCCAAAATTCCTTTAACGAGAGGTTAAGAAAGCCAAATCAGCAGCCTCCTAAGCCATAAAGTGAATTCGTCCATCAGAAACCAATGAGGACCTCCAGTACAAAAGAGAAATAAGTGACAGATATTCAGCACACCCAAAATTCAGAACTTGGGACCAGCCCAAGCATCTGGTGGCATTAAGAGCCCAGAGATGCTGTGGTGGGATCAGCTCCAGCATGGCCCAACTGGTGCTGGGGGAAGCCCCAGCTTTAGGTAGGATTGGCACACCACTCGTCCCAGCTCCATGGGGGACATGCAAGGAGAGGACCATGGCATCAGACCAACAGGTGACCACAGAGCTCCCAGCCATGGTGAGACAGAAGAGCAGGGACACAGAAGCCAGCAATAGTGGGATGAGAGGTAGGGAGCTCAGAGTGGTTCTGCTGTCTCCATTGTAACAAAAGCCGATGAAAACAACAGCCCTGAATTCATACCAAAGCACAATGAGTTCGGAACAATAGACAGATCTTCTCTTTTGTTTTTTAGATACAATATGCAATTAACCTGTGGGACTCATCAGCGCACGGCTAATTGAGAGCAGAGACGCAATGGAGCTGCAAACAAAGCAACAGCCACATGTAGAGTGAAGAGCATCCACGCTGTCCGAGGTTGGAAGAGACATCCCCCAGGGTGGTCTGCTCTGCTGGCTTTCCACAGGGGTGTCCACCAGGGGGCTGCTGCCCAGGGGCTCAGGTCCTGGGTGCTATTGTCAAAACAGAGGGGAACCAAGGAGAAGTAGCAACTCTTTTGTGTTCCAATAGCCATACCTGGGGTCACAGGTCACCCCAAGAGCTGGGCTGTGGGCCCAGAAGTCACACAGGGACAAACTTCAGAGCAGGGTCCCTCCCACACACAGAAGGTCATGATGTCCACCTCCAGCACATGGGCCATTCTGCAGTCCTGCTCTTTATTTCCACCTTTCTTTATACCTACATTTATTTTGAGGCCACTTCCACTACCTTGCAGTGCAAGTGGACCTTATTGTACCTGTGGGCAGGAGGTCTGCAGCCTAAAATGGCCAAAACATCCCAGGTAAGCAGCCTACTCTCAGTGCATTGCATTCCCAGCTCAACACCAGTGTTCCCAGTCCAACACCAGTGTTCCCAGTGCATGGGTGTGTGACTTCCCTCACCCTGAGACATCGCGCCCAGCACAGGGCTGCTCTCCAGAGAACTGGTGGGGCTGGGATGCAGCCCCAACAAGTACTTGGACAGAATCTCTGAATATTCACATGCCAAAACAAAAATCAGGAAAAAAAGTACCTAAAATTGCCCCCATGGAGCAATCTGGTTTCTGCTCCAGCTGTTTTCTGATCACAGCTGGGGAGTGCAGATGGAGGGAGGAAAATTGCTAAATCAAGCTTTTATTTGCAGGGCTGGGATAAGGGAGAGGGGGGTTGCCTTTCCATGGCTTCTGTACCCATCATGGAGAGCAAATAACAGTATCTTGAGAGCAGGAAGACATATTGCACAGGATTCCTTCCCTCAGACCCATGTCTGGCAGAGCTGCTCAGCCCCTCTCAGCCACCCATTATTTCTAGGGGGAATCTTCAAACAAATCACAAAGCTGCCAGTGCTCCGCAGTCCTGAGGATCTCCACGAGCGGCCTGTCCCATCTCGGACCCAGCGGAGGAGGAAGGCAGACCTGCCCAGATATTTTTTGGAGGGAGTCCCCAAGTTTGCCATGCAAGGCAGCGTCTGTCATCCCCAGCAGATGTGAAAAATGACTGCTCAAATTCACTGCAACCACTGCCAGCCAGGAGAAACCCTCAGCAAGAAAAATAGCCTTCTGTCTGCAAAACTAGTCGAGAGAAGGATTTGGCTCTCCTACGGCCTGGCACCAAGATGTGACACATAGTGGGGATGGGCTAGTGACTCACTGCCTCTGAGAGCCCACCTTGCCCTGCATCCCATCCTCTATATGCTTCAGAAAGGCATAAACCTCCTCTAATACACCTAATCACGTCCTAATGTCATCGCCAGGAGCCTTTAATCTGCATTTAGCTAATGAAAATGATGAGTTGTTTCTTATTTGCAGAATCAGCAAGATAGTCCCCAGCCGCCTCAGCCCAATGTGGGGCAATGCCCTCACCTCTGATGACCCCCCAGCTCTCAGAGCACGAAGACAAGCCCCTGTCAAGCCCCAAATCAATGCTAGCAGTGTGACCAGAATAGTGGACCCAACATCCTCAGACCCAGAAGGGCAGCTGGACTGTGCAGATCAAGCCTAACTCACCACCCCACCTCCTGCCACAGCCAGCAGGCTTGGAGAAGTGGATGAGAATGGGATAAGCACACAGAGGTGCTGCCCCAAAATGCTCTCCCAGGTTCAGCAGGGCAGGTGTTTCTATTGAATAGCCCTCTGTGGTCTTTTTGACCACACCTCAAGCTTATAGGGGTTTTATTAAAGCATTCACAGCACCCTGCCACAAGGAGTCCCCCTGATTGTCTACCTGGCCCCTGCTGCTTCCAGCTGAAGTACCACAGATCCCACAGAGCCCAAAACCAAGTAATTCCCACACACCCTCTCCGGGCCACAAGTGATTTTCTTCTTCTAGACAGCAGAGCAGCTAATGACACTAATGACCATCTCCCAGCTGTCTGGTGGCCCCAGGTGCCCCTGACACAGATGCAACCAGCTGTTCCTCAAGACACCAAGTCCCTGGCAAACAGAAACCTCCCCAGGGAGCTGCAGAGCAGGACAAGAACACTGAGGAGCCAGGAATGACAGTGGCTGGAAGAGGCTGTTTTACAGCTCGAGCAAGACAACAAGAAAATCATTAATTTCAGTCAACTCATTCCATGCCCGTGAGGTTTTTATTTTATTACTTTGGAGATGGCAGAGGGTAATTTATCACTCAGAGGAGGAGATGTTGCTGAACAATTAAAATAAATGCTGTGTCTGGGTGCTCGCAGAGGGACAGGTGCCAAGGGGTGGGAGGGTGACAGGGTCTGGCAGAGAGAGGAGCAGGGAGACCCTAGAGCAACTGGAGTCCTGGATTGCAAAGGGAAAGGTCTGAGAGCACAGTGCCAGGAGACAGCTTTGGGTACTGGGTGGTGGCTGCTGGCAGGACATCCCAGATGGCCAGAGCAGGGAGAGCAGCACGAGGGTGCTCAGGCACAGGGTGGACACTGTGGAGTGTGAGCATCCAGCCACAGGATCCTCCTGACCTCAAGTCCATCACAAGTGCCTGGCTGGAGGCCACTCTGAGTGTAAAAAAAAGTTGAGGAGTAGATGCCAAACAGACAGCAACCCCATGCTCCAGTGCTGGCAGAGCCTGCCCAGGAGATAATGGGGCCATGTGCCTGTCCTCTGACCTCGTCCCACCTAGAGCTCAGCCTCTAATGACACTTCCAAGGTTGGAGACACCAACCCCATGGCACTGAGACCTTGCAACTCACTGCATACCTGGTGCAACCCCACCATGAGGATCCCCTTTCCAAGGGGAAAATGGTCTCCCAAACATCCCCTCACCCCAGGTCCTCCCCCTGCATGGCCAGGAGCGGCTCAGCAGTGGGGTTTGGGCCAGGTCATGGGAGGTGAAGTTGAGCAGAGGTTGGGACTCCTTCATCCCAAGTGACAGTGTGTGTGACAAGGCTCAGCACTGCAAGAAAACCCTCGAGGAAATGATGAGTTCAGCTGTTGTGACATAATTAAGAGGAAGAAAAAAAAAAACAAAAAAAACAAAAAGAAAGCCTTTGCAACAGATCGAAAAATTCCTTTTATGAGGGACGGGGGCCAGGAAGCGTCCCTGGGTCACCGCCAGCGCTGCCTGCCCACGGATGCCCAGCTCTCCAGCCTCCTCCAGAGCAGCTCACCCTGGGCAGGAGCCCCATCTGCCGGCTTGGCCACGGAGGAAACACATCGCAGGTTCACAGGATGTGGGGAAATGGCCAGGCACATGGCACCCGGGGGCTGCAGGACCCCCAGCTCTGAGCAAAAACACCTGTGGTGGGTAAAGGGGATGCTCCACTGGAGACAGAGCTCACAGACAACCCTGCTTCCCCTCCACAGCCCACCAGAAACCAGCCTCGCCGGTCCCCCAAAGTCCTACCCACCTGGCAAAAATCACCTGCTCTTGGTCACTGTCGCAGCCAGACCATGCATCACTTCGCTTCTCTCACACACAAACACACCCCATCTTCACCAGTGATATTTATGATGGGGTGCAAGTCAGCCCCCAGAGCCACCCGTGGAGACCAGGGAACAAGCCCCTGCTGGCACCGCGCTCGAGACCACGGCACGCAGCGCACCAGCAGCCAAGGTGGGCTGCAGAAACCAAAAGGCTGCTGTCAGTTGAGCAAAAACACCAAATATTTACACAGCCTGCCATCAGCCCCCAGGCGAGGAGGTGGCGACTGTACCACTTAAATGCAACCGGCATAACAATTTTTGTGTAACTAGAAGTACAAGAAAATTACTTAAACATACCCAGTGTGGGGAATTATTGTCAGTCAGGACAAAGGGAATCAAGTGCTTGGGCAGTGCAAAGAAAAAAAATCAGTTCCTGGGGATTCAATGGGTTTTCATAGACACAAGATATCGGTGCCCCCCAAGAAAAAGGGCACCCTTCAGTCACCACCATAACAGAGCCAGGACTGGGGTGGGAGGTCACAAACAAAGGGGGTTCTGGGTAGAAAATACACCCCTCACAGGGAGTACAGGAGAGGAAAGGGGAGGCATTTGATGGCAGCAAGAGGCAATTACTTGCACTGGAATTAAATCAGGACTTGGTGCAGGGGTTACAAAGGGGTGATATGTGCAAGGTAACCATTAAGTGGTGCCTCCAAATAAAACGCAAAAAATCCTTTAGAGCTACTTGTTTGCTGCTCCAGACACTTAAATGCTGTATACAGCCAGGCAAAGGACCCTGCTCTACAATCAGCACCACACGCTACAGCAGTCACAGGACGCCAGCTTCAACAGCATGGCATGTGGGAAAGACCCCCCGAACTCAGCACAGAACCCACCAGCCCCACACCCTGCACTTTGCAGGATCAAACACCTGAATTCCACATCCTCACCTGTAAGCAGGGCAGGAGATGCTGTTTCAATCTGACCATGCTCCCTGCCTTCAAGCATCAAGCAGGGCCAAGAGAGAACCCCAAAATGAGACGAGCAGGACAGCCCAGCACCCCACAGGCACTCCAGCTGGGAACTGAGAGCCCTGCGTTGAGCTTAAATATAGCGTGTGGGTGGAAAACCCAGGTGAGGACATTTAGGACTATTGCCATCATCTAGCCAGCTCTGCAGCTGAAGCAAATTTAAAGAGACAAAAAGGCTGTATAGAATCACAGGATGATTTGGGTTGGAAGGGACCTTTAAAGTTTATCCAGTACAACCCATTGCCACGGGCAGGGACATCTTCACCCAGATCAGGTTGCTTAGACCCTGTGCAGCCTGGCCTGGGATGTCTCCAGGATGAATTGAGGGAGATGGTTTCCCTGCAGGCGGGTGACCCGGGCTGAGTGCAGGAGCAGAGTTCCTGAGCAATGGGACATTGCTCACCCCTGGCATGGGCAGCCCAGGGGACACATGGCACTGTTAACCGTGACGCTCCCAGGTGAACCAAGATATGCTGCAGTAAATTAAGGCTCAGGTGTCACCTTGGGATAGCGATGGCTTAGGGGACAGGACAGGGGCTCTGCCAGGGCAGGCAGGGTAATGCAGAGCCACCCGCTGCTGTGGCAGCTCTCTCACAGAGCCTCACACCTCCAGAAGGAACGTAGGTTGACACCATCCACCCCAGGGACTTATCCGTGCCAAGGACACGGCAATGCACAGGGGGGCTGGAGCAGAACCAGGTAGCACCAGCCCCAGAGCAAGTTCACATTGTCCCACCCGGTGCCACAGACCCCAGTGACAGATGCTACAAAGTGGGGGGTGGGTCTTGGAGTGTCCTTAAAAGCCAAAGTCACAACAATTCCCATTTTCTAAGGCACACATTAATGGACCGGGTCAGCCCACCAGGTGCTGAGCATCTCTCAAGAGAGCCAAGAGAGCAGGTTCAGCATCTCCCTGGAAAAAAACTGAGACTCCCCACAAGCTGAAACACAGACATATAAAGCTGATGGGCAGTTCAGGGGTGTAACAGCACATTTGAGTCTGTCCCTTGTGCTCTCAGGCTGTGGCCATGGCACAGCCCTGGTGATAACTGCCCATGGCACCCCAGGGGACGGTGTCCCCAGGAGAGGACTGGACTGGGTGTCCCTGGGAAGAAGCAGCATGTCACAGCAGCCAGCTTTCCCTGGCAAGCTGCTGCCGGCCTCCACGAGAGGGCTTTGCTGTACAAGGAAAGGGAACAAGCGAAGCTTATTTACAGCCTGCTTCCAGTTAGGTGGTGTCTTTTCCCCACATCTTCTCAGCGAGGGCTTGGCAGGCAGCAGAGGGACCAAGGATGACACCCAAAGGCTCTGATGATATCTGTGTGCTTGCAACAGCACTGGAAATAGTAATCTTTTTCTTTGTTTCTTCCTGAAACCTCTCTTTCCTGGGTGAGCTGCATCCCATGCTGGCCATGGCTGGGGGGGCTGAGCCCAACTTTCCTAGGGGACCGAACCTGCCCCCAAAGCACAGACATACCCTTCAGCATTAACAAATCCACTTACAAAATGAGCTGGCCACCACATTTCAGGAGGCACCAGGCTGTCACCCGCAATTCCTCCCACCAGATCAAGAGCTTTGAAGCACATCTGATGACGGACGGGGCAGTGCCCTTGTTCCCACGCACCCACCCCCGGAGATAAGCGCCTCTTGGGCTGCCACCGTGGGAACTCGCAGGGCAGAGGAGCAGGAGGAGGAGAGAGGAAGATGAATCTCCCGCTCCTGGGACAACCAAAGGAATTCACCCTGATTTCCATGCACACTCATGCTGGTCTTTAGGAGGAGACATGAATCATGGTGTAGGAACTTGTGGGGACAAGCTGGAGGCCACCAGCCCTGGTAAACGATAGCAGCATGTTGTACCTCACCTGGCCAGCCCTGAGCATGTGTTCTCATCAGCCCTTACAGACACAAAACCCCCTGATCTGAGCAGCTGCATTGAAGCTGCCGGTTTTAGGCAGAACCACCTTAGCTGGAGACCTCCCAGGAACAGGTCCCTGAACATTGACCACATCCCCAAAGCAGCAGGGTTTGGGGTAGGGCAGCTCCTTAGGTTGGGGGGTCACACTGCCACGGGTAGAGAACAGCATCACCAGTGCTCTCCAAGCACCCGTCTGTGCCAGGAAAAGCCAGGAGGCGCCTTGAAAACAGTGATAGTTTTTCTCCTTTTTTTTTTTTTTTTGCCAGCCTGTGAAGGTGACATTTTTCCAGTGCACATCCATGGCCAGGGTCACCAGGGCTTCCACTGTGAGCTGGGAGGGAAGGAGCAGGCTGTGACCAGGGGTGCAAGGAGCTGAGGTGACCTGGGACAGAACTGACTATGCCACCACGGCAGGGCTGGGATCAGAGCCTGGCTCGGTGCTGGGCTCATCGGGCGGCACCTCCTGTCCCCAGGGAGGGACATGGGGACACAAGAGGTGGCTCCTTCCTCCTGCCACTTGTCAACTTGTTTATTTTTAACAGCCCTCCCTCCTGCTTAGATATGAACCCCCACACACACCCCCTGTAAAATGTCTCCTGGTGCTCTACCAGCACCAATCAGCCCCGTGCCACCACTCTAACCCAGGGCGGCCGGTCCCTCCCCGCCTGGCCACCGACCAGGGACATCACGTCACACTCTCCTGAGCTGACGGCAAACAC
Organism: Streptopelia decaocto; assembly: GCF_964273445.1. NCBI lineage: Eukaryota > Metazoa > Chordata > Aves > Columbiformes > Columbidae > Streptopelia > Streptopelia decaocto. Next base: position 7,706,953 of record NC_138659.1, on the reverse strand, counting down.
CCTCTCCATTGCCCTTTCCAGGGAGGGAATTTCAGTGAGCCCAGCACACATGGGGCACTGCCCGGGACAAGGTCGAGCAGGCGGTGCGTGCAGCCCCAGCCATTTGTGTACAAATTGGCTTTTTAGCACAAAATGCATCAATTCTCCCTGGGGAACCTCAGTAAGGACAAGGTGGGGAGAGAAAAAAAAAAAAGAAAAAAGACCCAGTTCCTTCCCCTGTCCATCTTTCCATCTGTCCTGCCTTCCCACGGGAGCTGTGCCTTCCTCCATATGTTGCTTCTCCCAGCCTCTCCACTGTGCCAAGGGACCACAGACTCAAATATTCCCCCCAGAGCAAGCAGGGCTGCAAACATGAGTTTGGCCACCCCCTGTCCAGCCTGCACCCTTGCCCTGGGAGCTGCCAACATGTTCAGGCCTGGGGCAGGGGTGAGATTGGGGTCCCCTTGTTTCACACTTGTTCCAGAGAGGTGAGGGTGACCCATTGCCGAGGGTCACGTCCCCCCATCCCCACAGGACTATTGCTGCTTGTTGATGTTGCGCTCTGGCTCCTGTAAAGTGCTGCCCTGGGCTGGTACTAGGTGAAAACAATACATAAATCCCTCTTGTCTTAATATTACCAGCCGCATTGCCATGGAGACATAACACTGTGCTGCTGCCATGGCTCCCCTCTGCCCGGCCGTGCGAGGCAGGGATGCTCGGTACCCCCAGCACCGCGCCACAGGGGCAAACCTGCCTCCCACCCCAGCTCCTGGCTCAGCGCTTCCATCGCCCCATGGTCTCAACACCCCCAGCACACCATGGGATGGAGGGAGCTGGGATGGTGAACCCACCTGAGCTGCTCGGTGAGCAGGTTTGCAGGAATAAACCTGGGGAGCTGAGGGGGACGTGGCCAGCAGAGATTTCTTTGCCTCCTGCTGGTGAAATAGCCACTTCATCCCCCTCTTTTCTAGTGATGCTCCGGCCACGGTCTGGCTGGGATCCCCTAATCCATGAGGGATGTGTGGGGGATGTCACTGCTGCCTGTGCCATGGTGCCCGCATCCCTCTGTTTACTCATGGGGGAGAACAGAGTACCCTTGGGACTCCCACGGACCAAACCTGGTTTGGTATTGGGGCTCCCACCTCTGCATCCCACTCCGGACATGCTCCCTCCTTCCTGCCTTCGCTCCCCTTTCCTGCCTTTCCCAGATTTCCGAGCCAGCCACGTCCTTCCTGCCCTTCTCAGCAGGGCCAGCGTGTCTCATCCACCCATTGACTTCTCCATTTCCCTCCCTCTTCTCCTTTCCCCGCTTTGCTTGACCCAGGGCCACAGACAGAGCCCAGGGTTTGCCAAAGCAAACAGCAGCAGGAGTGGGAGGAGGGCAGCTGAGGCCGGAGCAGGCAAAGGGCAGAGTCCAGCGGCAGACCTTGCCTTGCTGCTCTGGGGTGGGGAGGTTCCCTTTGCTTTCTAAACGCTCTGAGCTGGCTCCGTGCACCCCGGAGCTTGGCGGGCAGTGGGTGTCAGAGGCGACGCCTCGGCTGATGCCTCTCCTGCAAGCAATTTATAGCAAGGTCTTTTCCTCCCGCTCTGCTCGCTGCCAGGAAAAGCAGCAGGAAAATATTTCCCTGGGAACTGTTTTTGTTCCTTCCTCTGTGTCTGTACGCATGAAGCTCTCCTCCGCCTTGGACATGCCTCAACCTGTCCCGAGGCTCAGATTAATCCCCTGCACCACCAGGGACGACAGCTGAGGTCAGACGCTGTCAGCAGAGGCGAGGAGGAGGAGGAGACCTTCCCCCTACGAAACCACACATGTTCCCAACCAGAGCAGTGAGCGTGAAAAACAGGCAGCCCAGCCTGCTTCTCCTGAGCAGGATGTCACCCTGCAACGCAGTGGCACACTGGAGCATCCTGCACTGGAGGCAGAGCTCGCTGCCCAAGGTGCCACAGCAACACAGCAGAGCCTAAAGCCTGGCTTAAAGGAAAGGCTGGGCTGAGCTGGGGTAGCTGCAGGCAGCAAATGCATCTGCAGCCAGGCAGGTCGCAGCCTGCCAGTGCCTCCAGCCATGCAGCTGGTGGGGAAATTGGGATGGAGGGAGAGCGCATCCACCACAAAGACAGTCCTTTAGTGTGCAAAGCACTCAGAGCAAACAGGACAAGCTCAGCTCTAGTAAACGATGCTCTACAGCCCCTGCCCAGGCAATTTGCCTCCTCTCCTTCCCCTCTACCTCGCATGAGTGCTTGGGAAATACATGACAACTGACTATTCATCTGCGCTCCAAGCCCTTCCCTCCCCCTCTCCCCAGGCTCCATCACCAATAAATCACCCCGCTGGGAGAGAGGGCCAGAGGCAACCAGAGGCACAAAACCTCAAACAGAGCCTTCCCCCCTGCCTGCTCTCCCAAGCAGTTCTGCATTTCATTACGGCGGCCAGGCCAGCCCTCGTCCAGCTGGGGAGAAGGAGGGGACGGGGGGGCCCTGCAGGGTTTGCACATCGGGAGCAGAAATCACAACCAGAAGACCAGGAGAACGGAGTTGTTTGTGTTTGTTACCGCATCTCGGCGCTCGCCTGGCGCTGACCCTGCCTCCAGGACCTGTGCTGGCCTGGAAAAGCTCTCCTCTCTTGGGATCCCTCCGTGCCAAGGCAGCTCAGGGCATCTTCCAAGCGCTTTCTCCCCCCACCAGCCACCCCCTCGCAGTGCCGACCCCCTCTCTCTGCCTCGCAAAGGCGCTTAGACGCTCCTTGGAAGAAGCCCTGGGGTTCTCTGTGAGCCTCGCCAGCGGGCTCAGCCCTGCCAGCAAACTTCACCGCCCTCCCCCTCCCGCTGCGCAACCCCCCCGGGCCGGGAGCACCCTGCCCAGGCAAACACCGAGCCTGTCCCTGCCCAGGGGGAGCAGCGAGGACGAGCCCCCGCTCCTCTGCAAACACCCCACACAGCCCTCGCCTTGCCCGGCCCGCTGGGAACCTTTGGGGGGGCTCCCTCCACCCACCCTAAATATGTATTGGCAGAGCATCGCCGGCAAGCACAGTACATTGGAGACAGATGCGAGCCCCACAGCGGCGCGAGGATCCAGACGTGCCTCTCTCTCACCAGCCTTCGGAGCCATCATTTAAGCAAGAAGTACTGCGCCACAGGACTTCTGCACCCCTCCCTCTCACCCAAAACCCCTTGCTCTGGGGTTTAGCACTCGGCAAATCATCCTCTCCCCACCCCAGGGCTGCTCCTGTGCCTCTCCCAGCTCCCCAGGCGGGGAGAGGCCCCCGCAGGCGCGCAGCCCCGCGGCGCTGGCCTCCCTCCCTCCCCGCAGCTCGCCGGATTCCTGAGCGCTGACACAGGATTCTGCAGCGATGAGTGTGCAGAGCCTTCCTCCCCTGCCCCAGGAGAGGAGGGACGGGTGGGGGTAACGCCAGGTCGCATCAGGCCAGGAGGGAGCAAAAGCATCGGGAGAGAAATCCGGAGCCTCCTGCGAGCCCCGGCCCCTCGGCTCCCAGCTCTGCGGCTGCCTCCAGCCCCTGCCTGGCGCCTGTCCCGGGCCAGACGTCCATCCATCCTTTTAAAGGCTGAGATGATTCACACCATTAACACTCCCTTATTGGCAAGAGCCGGTTTTAAATCATTCCCACTCTTCAGAAGGTATCCCCGATGCGAGCCACGGCTCATATACAACCAGTGATCACTCCTGGTTGATTAGAGCAGGGGAAAAGTAAAAGCCTGCCGTTCGCCATCCTGCTCAAACATCACCTGGGAAGCCACGATTCCAGCATCTATCCCACCCTCTGGCTGTGCCGAGGGATTTTCCCAGCACCTCTCTTCTCTCAGGGGACCTAATCTGATCTGTGGGGATCGCAGCAGCCCAGGCAAACACTGCCGACAGCTCATTGCTATTATAGGAAGGTGAGGATCCTGCCATTTTGCTATGAAGTCATATCCTCCTCGACCCCATGAGGTAGTTTCCATAGGAGTCATCCTCTCTTCCAAGCGATGGAAGTTTTTATTTTTATCTGGCTTATTTATGTACTTTTCCCCTGCATCGGCATCAGCCTGGGAAGCAGGTTTGGGTCATCAGCTGCTCCTCGAGCTTGTTCCTCCTTCCTTGCTCTGCTGTCCCACCCCGTCACCCTCACCTCTGCGGCAACTGAAAGGCAGCGCTGCGAGCAGAAGGAAAAGTCCAGGGGTTGAAGCAGCACGATGGAACAGATTAATTAAGGCAAACAGACCCTGTTTAGGTAAAAGTGATTATAGGATTTTTTTTTTTTTTAAAAGGGAAGGAAATAAACAAAACAGAGAAGAAAAGTTGATTCCAAAAGTATCAGCATCATGATTACTGGTGTTTTTTGATACTCATTTCCCAGCAGCGGTGCAGTCCCCTCTATATCAAGCCAAAGCTCACTGGCAGCTCCCTCATCTCAGTTATTTTTCCCAGCCCCCTCAGCAGCAGCCACTTTGACTCCCTGGGGACATGAGCATCCTGGGGAGCAAACCCCACACATTACAAAAACACAGCTACAGATACATGCTGGCGCAGCAGAGACGGCTCCGGCAGCCGAGGGAGATGGACTGAGTTTTTTGGGAACATGGCACTGTGGTTACCAGCCAGTAAGACAGAACTTGCTCTGCCTCAGCTCCACGGAAAGGTCATGCCAGCCAGAGGGAGTTGCGCTGGCACCTCTGAGCTGTCTTTGTTGTATTTTCAGAAGCCAACAGCAATTAAGGCATTGCACAACTCCTCTCTGGACGATAAAATAGATATGAGCGCTGCTGGGTATCTGTGCCAAAGGGAGGTTGGGTCTTGTGTGCACAAGGACACCACAGCCACACAAACCCACTGGACCAGATGTTCTTCCAGCAGTTGGATGCCCAGAAAATCATTAGATAGAGCAAGCTGCTCCCCCTCAACTCCCCAGGAGTGCCTCCATCACATTTCAGTGCTTGGGAGCTGACAGCAAGCCCTGGGCAAAACAATCTGCTTCCATGGAGATGCTGTTTGTGAACTTGGAGCACGACTGCAGTGGTGCCTCACCTTGAGAAGAAAGCCGTGCTTGTACAGGAGCAGGAGGTCATTTCCATCCCCCAGCCCAGCTTCAGACCCACATCAGCAACTCATGTCTTCAGAGCAGGACCTTCTTCTGCAAGGGAGCAGGAGGAGAGCTGGGGACAGTCCTCTGTAGCCACCTTCCTCCTCCCTCTGCTCTCCTCTTCCTGGAGAGGTCCCAAGGTGACCTCACCTCCCATCTGACAGCCCAACTGTTGGACTGTAGGTTCTCCTGGAAAGCACTTGTACAAGTGAAGCAGGGACTGTCACCTCCCAAAGGTCATCAAGTGGAAAGAAATGTCTCATCACATGCAACTTCCTTGGTGTTGTCTACCAGACTAAAATTGTATGTCACCATTAAGTGCAATTATCAAGAAAATTGAGACGGTAGGACTTTCATTTTTACAGAAGAACAGGGAGCTACGAACTTGTACAGCTGCCTCTAAGCTGTCTCAGACCAGCCATCTCTCACAGAAACCCCAGCCCAGTGCTCCCAGTAAGGGACAGCACTGCGTCCCAATGTGGGGCCTATTCCAGCCACACCATGGAAAGCAAAGAGCAGAAAGCTTCACGTTGGCCATCACTCGTCTCCCACACCACCCCCCAGCCCTCCCACCTTAGCCGGACCCCCAAGGTTTGGCCAGATATCCCAGCACACAAACATCTTCCCTGACTCACAAGAGATGCAAACCACAGTTGAAAAGTTCATTAATTAGGAGCAGAGAAGCCTTTAGTGAATCTTCCAGCAAGAAGCAGAGGAAAAAAAAAAGTTTCCCCCACAATTCAGTCTAATTACAACGCCTTGGGGCTCTCCACAGTCACTGTGAAGCTGAGGCCAAACTTTCCTCCTCACTCCTTAGAGCAGGAACTTTAACCCAGTTACACTGATAATGGAAAAAAAAAAAAAAAAAAAAAAGGTGCTGTGATAGTCATCATTGTAACTATTCTGCAAGTAACAGCAAACAGGAGGCACTGAGAAATCCCTCTGGCAGAGCAGCAGCTGGCTGTGAGCACAACCTCCACCCGGGCAGGATCCACTGGCAGCCCCCAGCCCAAAGCTTTGAGCAAGAAGCCAGAGGCCAACCCTCGTCTGGTTGTGCCACAAGGCCAAGACTGTGCAGCTGCTCTTCTGGGATTTAGCAATCGCTTTCCTCCCCCAGAGTGACTCCGCACGGGAGGGACTATCTGAGCAAGACCTCAAATGCCACAGCAGCTCTAGCCCTGGGAAGAGGCTGTAAGCAGCAGTTCCTGGGAAGGGCTCCAGTTGCCCTGACACAAGTTCCCCTTCTTCCCAGCTCCCAGAGGAGCCGGACTCCGACCCACCCCGAGCCTCCGGCGAGGCAGGGTGGATCCAGCCACAGACATGCAGCAACCACACCCTGGCTGCTGCCTGCCCTGCTCCCCGGCCCTCCTCCTCCTCCCACCCCGAGCCAAGCGGGGGCACAAACAGGGACTAGACTTATACAGTTGAAAATATTTAATACGTGTTGTACACGTAGAATTACATTTTATACAAAACAACATACATCACTGAAGGAGAACACTGTACAAAAATCCCTACGGGAGCCCCAAGCCTTTATACAACAAAGACCGGGAGTTACCAAGCCTAACGAACAGGCTCAAGGACTTTCCGTCAGAGCATCTGTAAACTTCGTTTCTCTCAATAAACACTTTTTAAAAGCACCATGTAATATTTCTGACCTAAACCTTTCCAAAATAGAGACTTTATTTAATAAACTTAATACTTTCCAAGCTTAAAATATTACCCGGTGGGAGTGCCCCCGCTGCCGGCACCAGCCGAGGAGTCTCCCCCCGGGCGCCGGGGAGGGCGGCGGCCCTGCCGGGAAGGGGAATTCCGGGAGGGCAGGGCCGGGGGCGCTCCCAGGGCCGGTGCCGGCAGACGGGGCCCGCGGTGCCGGCGGCGGGCGGGGAAGGGAAGTGCTGCCGGTGCTCTTCCCGTGCGGCGGGGCAGCGGCACGGCACCGGGACCCGCCGGAGCCCCGCGGCGCTGCCCGCCCCCCTCCGGCGGGCCGGAGGTGTGGGAGGAGCGCGGGGGTGTCACCTCTGGGTCCGGCTGCCCGTCTGTCCGCCAGGCCCCCCCCTCCCCGCGGCGGAGCGGGGACGAGTCTCTGCGAGCCGCGCATCAGAAGGCCACGATGGCCGTGCTCCAGGGGTTGAGGGTCCGCAGCACCGGCTCGTCGCAGCAAATCTGTCCCGGCTCGGCCGCCGCCTCGGCGGGTGTCGTCGTCGCCTCGCCGCCTTCAAGAGGCGCCCGCCGCCGGCCCTTGGGCTCCTTGCTGAGCAGTCCCGAGAAGCTGGAGCCGAAGATGCTGATGAGGCTGGCCACGTTGCCCGTCTCCATGTCCTCTTGCTCGCCCGGCGACGGCGACTCCTCCACCTCGCGGCGTGGCTTCTTCACCGGGGAGCCCGCCTGGCCCCGCTCACCGGCGCTCCGCTTCCGAGGGCAGTGTGGCAGCGAGGTCACAGCGGTGGCAGTGGCGCAGTCCCCGCGGGTCGCTTCGCCGCCCGCCGCGCAGCAGCAGCAGCTGCAGCCGCAGCAACAGCGCCGCGGCCGGGGGCCTTCGCAGTCCGCACCGGGCAGCCGCGGGCCGGCCCTGGCCGCCTCGTCCTGCGGAGGCGGCGGCGGCTCTCCGGCCGCCCAAGCAGTGGTGCAGGGCGGCGGCTGCTCCTCGGGGGGCCCGCAGGCGGCGGGGGGAGGCTCGGGCGGGCAGCCCGGCTCGCTCAGGTAGACTTGCCGGGCGCTGCGCAGCACCAGCGACACCAGGAGGTTCTTGTGCAGTTTGAGGCCGCCGCGCTGGCCCCGGGCGCTGTAGATCTTGCCCAGCGAGATGCTGACGATGCGGTGCGCCTCCAGCTTGAACTCCATGGGGGACGAGGCGGGGGTGGGCGCCGGGCCGTGGGGACCGGGACCGAGGGGAAGCCGCGCCGCGCCTGCCGCCTCCGCCCGCAACGGTGCTCCGCGCGCTGCTCCTTCGCGCCGCCGACTGAGGCGAGCCCACGCGCCCGGCCACCTTTTATACCGCCCCCGCCCCGGCCAATCAGGGCGCCCCGCCGGCCGCTCCAACCGCCGGCTGGCCCCCGCGCGCCCGCGCCGGCCAATGGCGAGGCAGGGGAGCGGGTTCGAACACTCGCCCCGCGGAGAGGGCTCTTAAAGCGGCAACGCCAGCGCACGGCTGCTGGTGGGGCCCTCCTGCCGGCAGCGCTGCGGCAGCACCCCAGTTCTGCAGCACCCCGGCTCCACCGCACTCCAAATTTGCCTGATCTGGTCAGCAGGCAGCAGCAGGAATTTTGGCCAAAACAACTAAAACATTTCTGAGGAAAAAAAAAAAACAAAAAACACACCACCACCACAAATGAAAAGTAAGCCTGGTTTTCTGCATTTTAAAAACGTTTCCCCCAATTTCAGCGCCCGTCTCTGACATGTCGCGTTAGAGAAGCAACTGGTGTTGGTGTTGGCTGCACGGGGTAGTGCACCTTTGAGTACTTCAAGGAAAATCTGCCGTGATGTTGAGCAGAAAGGCATCCCTGCCCAGCTGCCAGGCTGAGATCCGCTCCGGGGCTCTGGTGGTGAAGGCTGCAGAAAGCCCAGGGTAAATGAGGGACATCCACAAAGGGGATGGGGAGGGCTCTAAGGGTGGCTGGGGGAGGACAACAGGCCACCAGCATCTCCAGGGGTGATGAGGGCCATGGCAGCCTGGAGGACTTTGTTTGGGAACTGAAACCTTGCTCTGCTGGAGCTGTGAAAACTGGTGGTGGAGCCAGCCTGGTGGCTGGGGACCACAGGGGACACCACCGCCCGCAGACACAGCTCCGGGCACCGGGGAAGCCTGTGAGAAAGCTCCACACAGCTCTTGCACTGGGCAAGCTGGGGGATGTTTTGGGGCTTGGAGCAGGGACCCTCCTTCTCCCACCCAGGAGCAATCACCGCCTGCAAAAAGGCGAGAAGTGAAAGGGCCCAAAATTAAGGAAGTTCGATGTGCTGCCCTGGAGTATCGGTTTCCATTCCAGCTGACACACAGCAACTTGCTTCTATCTCTTTTATTTTCCAAGGGATTCATCTGCAGACGCCCCAAAAGGAGAGCCATGGCCTGCTGTGATGCTTTATTGGCATGATCTGCCACCATGTCCTGGCTCACTGGAAGAACAAGGGGGTGGCTGGTCTCAGCAGTAACAAAAAACAGGTGAAGATTCAGCCACATCTAGTTGACACAGTAGGAGCTTTCCTCCCCAAACCCCCACACTCGGACCAAACGCATGTTTTTCTCCTGCTTGAGCATAGCTGGAAAACCTCAAATGCCACTTTCTGGATATTGAACACAACAGCACGTCAAGCTGGTGGGTGACATCTCAAAATGTCCACCTCCTCTTGCACAAACCTGTCACGCTCCATCTTGAACAATGAGACTGGAGCACGCTCAGCCTCAGTCAAAACACCAGCCAAAGCAGCCGGTCCCAGCTTTACCTTTGCCCACACCTGGCTGAGCCTCTCCCGGCTGCAGAGCACGGGGCTGTCACCCCCACGCCCGGCGTGGGAGGCCGGAGGGACGCGAGCCCCAGTGGTGGGAACCAAGGGTTTCCAGACCCGCCAAACCTGCTCCTTGTGCCTCAGAGAGCAGGTAACACCCTGGCCTAAGCCCTCAGGTCAGTCTAACCAGCCAGGGCAGGTCTGGGCTGGGATGTTTGGGACTGCAGTCATGCCTCCTCACCCGCAGCTGGCACGTCTGCCCGTCACTGGTGTCCCCTCCATGGCACGGCTTTCGGTTGTGCCACCGCAAAATGGCTTGTCCGTCACCAGGCTTGTTGTTCTGGGACTGGTTTGCAGGATCCAGGCACCTTCATCCTCAGCAGAGAAGACCCTGGTTAGAAGGATAAAGCCAGGTTTGATAAATCTCAGCTGGGTACACTCCCAACTTGGATGAAGAGCAGTGGTGCAAAGCCACCCTACCGGCTGAAAAAGGGGAACACAGGTGGAGGAGACACGGCATAAGAGCTCTGCTGAGGAAAGATGCCTGGATACGAGCAGACCGACCTGTTCTGCTGCTCACCGCCTCACCCCCATGGTGTGCACCACCATTTCTCTCTGGTCACCAGGTTTTGGCTACTTACCTAGAAGCAGGTGGATCAGCAGCCTCTCCCTGCCCTGGCCAAGGATAAGGATGATGGCGACAGGTACAGAGCGGTCTCTCACCCCTATTAGCGCTCAGAGAGGGGACTTTGGGAGCCAGCAGCAAGGAGCAGAGATGCTGCCCAGTAGCACCAGTTTCACCCACCAACACTGCACCTGGTGTCAGGCACAACCGTGGGTGCATGTTAATCTCAGGGCACCAAAGCCCTGCCCTGACACTGCCCTGCCTGCATGTCATGCCCTTTGCAAAGAGATGGGAAGGGGTTGCTCTCCTGGGGTGGGGGCCGCTCTCCTGGGGTGGGGCCCACCTGTGCAAAATGAAGGCAGGAGGAGACCGACAGCAGTGCAAGCAGAGCCCATCTAGCAGCACTCAGGCAGCCCGTTTAAGCCAGGCAGTATTTTGGTGGCAGCCCTGCCTCTCCCTCCCAGGCTGATGTCATGCTTTAGTAAGTTGGAGGCAAAGTCACATAGTCACATGGCAGCTTCTGAGGTCAGCGCCTGGGGTGGCTTTGTCTGCCTGCCTGCCCTGGGCTCCTGCCTGCACCCAGAGCCCATCCCTGCTGGTGGATGACCCTGCTGGGGATCCCCTCTGAGCAGAGCATCTCCAGGATACCCACAGCTCAGCATCTCCAGGATACACACAGCTCCTCAGTGGGGCCGGCATCCCAGACACTCGGACACGCCTCATGTCCATCTGTCTGTCTGTCTGCCCACAGAAAGAACATTGCCCCCCATCTCTAGGGGGTCACAGGGGGATACGGGAGACGGAGGAAAGGGTGTGACAGGGTGCTCTAATCTCTGCATGTGATCTAACCGGGTTGGAAGGGGTTTGACGAACAATTAACAATCCTCCGGCTCAGCTGCCTTTTCCCGAAATAGCTCTGGCAGGAGGAGGAGGAGGGAGGACGGGCTGGCAGACAAAGGTGGCCTCTCCGCCAGCAAGCTGCAGCCGGCAGCGCGGCCGGCAAGCCGGCAGAGGAGGCAGCCCCGGAGGCCGAGCAGCGGGGAGCCCGCGGCCCCACCTGGAAAGGAAAACAATGCGAGATAAAAGCAGCTCGGGGCAGGAAACAGCTTGTGGTACAAAATCATAATTGCAAAGGGCTGCGCACACCACCGGGTTTTTTGGAGGCGTTGAAATCCGCCTTCAACTGCAAGCAGAGGAGGTCGGCGCCGGAGAGCTCATCGGGGATTCGTGCTGTTGCATCTTTGCTACCTACGGCAGCAAAACCCCGTCTGGGGTCCTCCCGTCCCCCCCAGCCGCAGCCCACGGTGCTGAGGATGTGGTTAGCAAGATCCTGTTTCGACAGTGGCGCCTGTCCCCATCCCCACCCCCCCGCCAGCCCCTCACTGTCACCAAATGTGCGTCCCAGGCCCCAGGGGGAAGCCAGCTGCAGCAAAGAGATGGAAAACCCTCTGGGTAGGACAGATGGTGAAATTAAGGTCCACTCAAGCACAGGCTGAAGCCGTCCATCGCTTTTTTTGGCTGTCCCAGCACCACTGCAGCACACTGTCCCCTTACGCTTCAATTCGGACCAGGATTCATGAGTTAGACCCTGCCCGGGAAGAAGATGCGAACAAAAAAATGATGAAGGGTTGGACTAGATGGCCTTTAAAGTTCCCTTCCAACCCAAACTATTCTATGATTCTATGAAAACAGCCACACCTCCCTCACCACCAGTGGGGCTGGGGCAAAAGCCTTTGCGCCACCAGCTGCCTGCAGCAAAAACGGAGCTTGGGGACAGCCAAAGCCCTGGAGAGATCCAGGTGCATCCCCTGGGGAGTTGCTGATGGAAGCTAAACAGGACACGGAGGTACATTTCCAAACATGAACATGGATCCATCTGCAGCCCAAGTTCATTTCTAGATGGGAATAACAAGCATCTGAATTGTGAGGGACCCCTGCAGAGCTCAGGAGCAGGAGGCGGTTTGTTTGGGGTTGTTGTTTTTTTTTCCTTCAGAAAAATCGATGATTCACAGGGATGCAGTCTGGACCTGCTGCAATCGGGTATCAGTAACTAATTCCCCAGAGTTCCCAACTGCTCTGGTTTATCTGTGCTTGGAGATAAGGTCAGAAGAGCTGGAAAACATCCCAAAAGACAGCCGAGAGCACTAACCACTAATCCCTGCCGAATGAAAAACAAACACAACTTGCAAGTGAAACAAATACAAACAAATCAATACAAACCTAAACCCAAAGGAGAGGAAGCAGCTCCCTCAGCTTCTGAGAGCTCCTAAATACCCGCCCTGCAAACCACAACAGCATGTGAGCCTCCAGTACAGCCACCTACTCGAAAGCACAGGGGTTTTCCAGGGTTAAAAAGCCCATTCTTGTCGGCAGAGATGATAGTGCAGATACCCCAGGCAGCCAGGACTCTCTCCTACATGTCTCTTTTTTTTTTTTTTTCTCTCTTTTCCACCAGTAACCTGGGATTCCTCCTTTTGCCCCTGCACAAATCATTTTAAATTTCCTTTCTCTTACTCTGAGCCACCAGCTTGGGATTTCCCTCCTCTGTCCTGGAGACTCATGGCCCTGAACCCTTGCCTGGCAGAAATCCTGCTACTCCTCCAATAGTCTCTCCATACACAAAAGGGGGAAAAAAAAAATCCTACTCCCAGCTATCAGCTTCTTCAGGCAGCCATTTCCCTTGGAAAAATGTGGCCCCATATCTTTCAGTGTTTTATGGAACTGGTTTGTGTTTCCTGGGGAAAAAAAGAGCATTTATTTGTCTGAGGTTTCCTATCAGACAACCCTTCTATTGTAGTCCACCTTCCTGTACTTTTTTTCTCTGTCTGATATGCCTACAACAGGTCCCGTGCCATTTTCAAAGATGCGGGCTGCCTTGTGTCCAGGGAGAAAAGCAGCAGGACAGCCCTGGGATGCAGCCCAGCAGAGCCCAGTGATTTGCCCCCCAGCAAACTCTTTGCTACAGAAGAAGACAGCATCGGTGGCCTTCACCTGTGGCCCAGCACAGGGTTAAACATCTCAAATTAATCATGTGAACTCCGCACGGAGCCAGGCGAAATCACAGTTCAGCAAACCATGGGGGAGATCACCTGCCCAAAGGACCCTCAGCCTAATTTTTTTTTTCTCTCCCCGTATCTCAATGTCACCTTCCTTTTAGCTGGCAGGCATGACGACTGAAGCCCTCTGCACATCCCAAATCGCAGGATGCATCCTCTGTGCAACTGCTTCCCGCTTAAGCATGATGGGGAGGTGGTACAATGATGCTCCTGATTCACAGGGCTGTTATCTGTGGAGAGCCTGCCTGCTCTGCTCCCTGCTAACAAAAGGGGAGACCATGGTCTTGTCACTTGCCAGCACAGCACACCACACATAGCGCTCATCAAAAGTCCAAAGGCATGCCAGGAGGGAACCTTCCAAGTCCTCAGAGAAGCAACCACCAATGAGAACAGCAAGGGTAGAGTAGATCTTCCCTGTCCCGAATCCCTCCTCCCACCAGCAAGGGAAACTGCAAAAGAAAACATCTGTGCCTCTCAGCAGGTGTTAACTGCTCCTACTCCTTCTGATCTCTGCCCCTTCCCTCTTCTAGGAACCTTCCTCGGGCCATCCTTCACCTGGTTTGCGGAGCTGACTACGTGGTGCAGCCCAGAGCCCTGGAAAGGTCATCCATGGACACAGGGATAACGAGGAAGGTTGTGGGGAAGGGCTGCTGGGGAAAAGCCCCTTCTAATTTCACCCACTTAAAAAAGTAAAGAGGACTCTGGTAGTCCAGCACCTCACTACTCACATAATTTAACCTCTTCGGGGGTCCAGGTAAGCTCTGAGTATCCCTGGCATCTTGTGGCAGGCAGTCCCAGAGGTTCACCCTGCAGAAAGTAATGCCACCTTTGCCCAATTTCATTTCCCATTTTCATCTTCATTAAATAAATGATTACTCATGCACTACAAAAAGGAAAATTAACTTTCTCCAAAACAACCCTAATTCTGAATAGTCATCTTGCATCCTTCTGTGAATTATCACCTAGCATTTGCTAATTTATTCCATACTTGATTGCATTTTTACCATTTTTGTCCGGTTGCCCAGTCTGGGATTGCTGTCTCTGCTGCACACAAGCCTTGCACTGTTACGAACTCACCCAAGGGTACGGCAACAGCATGAAACCAGCTCTCATTAGACAATGAGAGCACACAAGAGACAGCAACAGGAGGATAGCCACGACCACAGGAAGAATTTCAGTCAGGTTTCACTCCTTCCCAGACAACTGCAAGCCCAAGGAAACCCGCTCTGTTGGCTCCAGCACGTGCGACCAGGAGCATCCAAGTCTTCTGGGCAAGGACCAGTCGCCTCTTGGCACCTTCTTATTTTACCACCTCAGTGTCACCAAATTCAGGGGACCACTCCATCGCACAGTTGAGGCCTCATGTTGTCTGTTCCCTTTGTGCTTCACAGGGAAGTCACCACAGATTTGTAAAAATGAGGGTGAGGAAACCCAGTTACAAACACAGAGGGGCCACAAGTGGGTAGGATTTGATGGAAACCTTTGAGATTTGATGTAAGCCCTCGCTGCCCGCAACACTGTATATTTAGCTACAGCCTAGTGTTTTGTATCAAATTGTTACTGCCTTAATTCTTCTCTCACAACCACCATCGAAAAGCTTCAACAACTTTCACCAAAAATGCAAATGAGAAAGAAAAACCCCAAAGCATCTGAAAACCATTTGCTTTATCACTTCTTCCTTTAACTGTAAAGCCTTGTCTGTGGGGAAAAAAAAAATCCCCTATGCTCCTACAAATTCAAGTTCAAACCAATCCAGCTTTTCCCCCGAGAGGAAAAGCCATCCCTTCCCCATCAAATGCGTATTCTTTGCACCAGGCTAGTATGGGATCACACTAGCAACCCTGTGCGTGTACACACATGCCACAAAAATTTTCCCAAAAAAAGTTTCAGTGAGCCCAGTTCTTCCCTGCAGACAATTGGGATTTTGACGAGCTGGCAGTTTTTCATGCAGAAGTGTTTAATCAGATCTTTCCTGACCAGTTCTGCAGCTGTGTGACATGCACTGAGCACTCCTCTCCTAGGAAGGAATTGGTTAGACGAGCACATCGAAAAGCTACCGAAACACTCCTTGCTGCTTCCAAATGGAAAACTCAGAGCTCACCACAAGAAACAGCAAAAACGCCCCCATTCTGAAAAATACATAGCAGTGCAGTTGGTGTGGCTTTCACGTGAAAATCTAAATTGTTTACTACATGGCATAAATGAATTTTCAGCATCAAAGAAAAGGCTGCCTTTTTTATTCCTGGAAGGTCTGCAACTTCCCTACATTTTGCTAGCACCTCCGTATTTTCAGCCCTCAACAGCTCTGTGAAGCTTTACACTTTTTTGCAAATGTGTAAAAGAAACATTTTCAATTAAGTGAATAAAGTGTTGATGTAATTTATTATAGGGTTTCTGAAATTCCTAGCCAGTAACTCGCAAGAGGCTACAGGAGCTTTTCCCTTTTCATTCCCAGTGCAGTGAAGGTTTCAAAGGATGCTTGGCGAGAGCAAGTCTAACTGTCATGAGTGTTTGAACAAACCTAACGCAGATAATCTTCACTGCTCAGAATACACCACGTTTTCAAACACCCAGCTACTACAAACAAACCCCTTGGATGCTCCAAACACTGAGCAACAAGGCTACGACATTCAGCGAGCGGCTTCAGAGGGGTGTCCCCACTGTGAGTATGCATTTGAAGAGGCACGTTATAGTGTCATGTACCATGCTCCAAGCTTGTTTGTGATACACTAATTGTTAAGGCACAGAACATTGGGAAATGCTGTCCTTGCAGAGTGCAGCAGCACCCAAAGGAGAGCCAGCGTGGGTACTCGGTGAATACCAGGCCTCTGCTGTGACAGTCTTGGCAGGAAGAAACCAGAACTGCCGAGTAGCTCCAGCCCAAACCAAGCTCTCCTTCCCCTGCCTGGAAACACACTGGTCTTCTTTCTCCATCCCAGCAAGGAGCCCAAAGCTGCTAGAGGAGGTGAGGGCTGTGACACAGTGTGGTGAATGGCAGCAATGGGGAAGGCAGGAGCTCTGAAGAGCGTGAAGCACGAGTGGAAGTCACAGGAGGATTCTAGGGGGTACAAGGTCTTTGGGGGGACAGGGACAAACTGGCCCAGTGACCCCTTGGCACCATTTTTTCCAGGAGGGAACCCCCTGTACTCACCACAGGGACCGCCCTCCCCAAAACCCACTGATGTGGGAAACAAGCCATTGAAGGTGCAGCAAGGAAGGGCCAGCAAACACAGACCCTAAAGCTGTTGCCTGTTGCACCACACCTGGCAAGCTGGGGTTTCCCAGGCGTGGGGCTGGCCGGAGCAGGAGTCGGCTCTCACCCCACAAACTGCAGAAACTGGTTTTACATGTGCCACAGCCTTCCCACCCTGCACTTGTGAGCAAACCTGCTGCGATTGCAAAATCCAGGTATCCAGTTCACATGCTGAGGAAGCACCTCTGCAAATGGGTTTTGTGGCTGTTACCTCAGTGAACCAGCACTGCCTTTGCCTGGGATGCTGGACTGCAGCCATGTTCCAAAAGCACAGGAAAACTTTTGTCATGAGAGCAAAGATTTGGGGGATTACTCCTGACCGAGCCTCTGCAAGCTCGACCATCATGCCTGTTTGCCCCACAGGACTAACACAGGGACACCCCCCAGCACTGCATGGGCACCCTTCTTCTCCTGCCAGCTTTTCTAAGCTCAGGGCTATCTGTGCTCAAAGTTGAGCCTGTTAAGAAACCCAGAGATTTAAGAGAGGAGAGAGTAAGGGAACAGGGGATCCTCGCCATGGGGTGGACAACAGCCAGGAGGCAAAGGCCTGTTCTCGCCTGGAGGTGGGAGGAGGAAGGAAGCGGTGCCTGTTCACTGCGGGGCAGGAAGGGTGAAAGGGAGCCGCTCTCCCCTTCTTCCTCCCCCAGTGGGCAGGAACGCAGCCTGGCCAGGCCACTCACACCCAACACCCTGCCTGGGACCATGACTTGCTACTCAGTACAAGAGGCCGACACGCAGGAGACACAGAGGAGAGAGGGACATTTTGCCTCAGAGCACTGAGAGGCCGCCCGGGGCCTAGTGGGCCGCAGGCTCCCAGGGCCTAGCAAAACCCTCACGAAGAGCCGGGACGACCCCATGCGCCTGCCGCACACCCCTCCTGGAGGGTCATTCCCGCCAGCAGCTGGGGGCACCCGCCGCCGCCGCCCCCCTTGGCAGTCCCTGAGTACCGGCGGTCCCGCCGAGGCGCCGCCTGCTCCCTCCGGCAGCCGCTATGGCGGCGTAACCGACGTCACGCCAGCACAACGCCGGCGGCGTTTGCGCAGGCGCGCAGCGCGTGACGGCGCCGGGGGGCGTGGCGTGGTGGAGGGGGCGTGGCCGCGGCGGCGCGGGGGGCGCGGCGGCCGGGGCGCGGGCGGCAGCGCCATGTCGATGGAGGACCCCTTCTTCGTGGTGAAGGGGTGAGCGCCCGCCCGCGGGGGGACACCGCGGCCCGCGGGGGGCTGGGGAGAGGGCTGGGGGTGTCCGCGGGCGGAGGAAGCCTGGGCACGGCCGCCCCGCAGCGAGGGAGGCCCGTGGGGGCGGGGGGTGCGCGGCGATCGGGGGTCTCTGAGGTGACTGGGGTGAGAGAAAATGGCGGCCCCGTCCCCCCGTTGTGCGGCTGCGGGGTCTGGGTCTGCCCGGGGCCCGGCGGGGAGGCCCGGGCGGTGTCGGGCCGGGCCGGGCCTCCGTGCACGGAGCGCTCCGGTACCCGGGGGTGCCCCTGCAGAGCTGGGGTTCCCTCAGCCCGGAGAACGCCCCGCAGCACCGTCCTGGCTCCTGGGACAGCTTGGGGACAACTTGGCCGCATGTCCCCGCCGCCGGGCGATGTGGCGGTGGCTTGGGAAGTGTCACCCGGCGGGGGTGGCGGCCCCGAGAGGCCCCGGCCGTGGTGTCCGGGAGGATGGAGGGGAGCGGGGACCGGGCTGGGGGAGAAACTGCGGCGTGGCCGGCGGCCATGGGAGGAGTGAGCGAAGAGCCTGAACAAAGGCAAACGCGGACCAGAGGTGGTGGAGGCAGGAGGAAAGGAAAAAACTGTCATTAATGCAGTGAAAGCGCCTTAAGGCTCTAAAAACCACCCTGGGGTCAGCTTCAGCTTCTGCTGCGGAGCGTAGGGGAGCGGTGGGGTAAACGTGTGGGAGGGGATGCTGGGGGAAAAGGGATGCTGGCACTGCCAGGGAAAGCAAATCACCCTGCCGGGTTGAACTGCTGCTGAGGGGGGAAAAAACACCAGTCGCTGCGGGTGGGGAGCAAACGTCCTGTCAAAGTTATCAGTGCGGTTCCCGCGCCATGCGGGGAAAGGCTGGGAGGGGAGAGGGGATGTGCTGCCGCTCCCCGTGTTAATTATTACCCCAGCGCGTTGGGGTGGAAAGGGCTGGTGGTGGTGGAGCCAGCAGCATTGTGTTTGGTTTGCTTTCCTGGAGTTCATAACTCCTCCCTTCAGAGGACATCTAGCTCTGCTTTAAATTCCTGCTTGGAAAAACAAAACAAAACTTCTGCTAGCAAGTAGTAGAGGGAACAAAACCGGCCTGATCCTCAGTGCAGGCTGCTGACTTTAGGGCACTAGATGTGACAGACTCAGAGCTGTGGGTGTGTGAGAGTAGGAGGGACAGGCATCGGGCAGCAAAGCTGAGTACTTCAAGCTGTGGTGTAACGTAAAGAGAGCTGCAGGCTCAGTTCATCCATCCTGGGCTTCCCCCGCTGATAACCTGTGTTTCTTCACACTTTTGTCTTTATGTGGATGCTGTGTGCAAGCTCTTGGGCTCATGGTGGCCCCTTTCACACCAGCAAAGTCTTGTCTTTTCTTCATCCATCATCTCAGCTCCCCATGAGCAGTTCACAGCTCATGATTGTTGGTTAATACAGATAAATAACCATGCTGATGGACCGTGACCCAAACTTACAGACCCACTCACCCCAAACCATCCAAGCAGCGTTCAGTGCTGTCAGCAAACCCTGCCTTCCCGTGCTGTGAATGCACTCATCTCCAAAAAAGCTTAGAGCAGCAGGAAGGATTTCTGTTCGTAAGCCAGCGTAGTAGAACAGTGTGTTTTTTAAACACTGAATTAAAATAAACAGCACTGCACTCAACAGTCTGCCTGGCTGTGTTGTGGGGACAGTTCCTGTAATTCTGTGTGCCCTTGAGGCATCTTACAGAGGTAGTCGAGAGTCTTCAGAGGAAAGTTGTTGAGAGGAATGCAAAACATTAATTGCCGAAGAGCTGCCTTGTTCAGATACTCTGCCCTGGCTTGCCTGTGTGACACTCGACACAAACCTCCCCTAAAGAAGCAGGTCCTTTCAGTCATAGCTAACCTGTAAGTTGTTGCTGCTCAGCAATTTGTGCTGCAACAACAGATGGGATTGTCCAGCACATAGGGCAAATCCTTGTTTTACAAACTAAACAGGAATTTGTTTGAAAGGAAAGATATTTGGGAGAAAACTATGCTTCCCTGCTCAGCTGGATGCGGGGCTGTCCCATCGTGGCTACTGCTGATAATCCCTTTGCTTCTCTTCCATCTCCCCGGCTGCAGGGAGGTGCAGAAAGCTGTGAACACCGCCCAGGGGCTCTTCCAGAGGTGGACGGAGCTCCTGCAAGATCCCTCCATCGCCACAAGAGAAGAAATCGACTGGACCACTAATGAGCTCAGGAATAACCTGCGGAGCATCGAGTGGGACCTGGAAGACTTGGATGAAACTATTAATATCCTTTCTGTGGTCCTTTGGAGGTTGGGGCATGCAGTTCCCAAGTTGTACTAAGTAAGCCGAGTACCAGTGCTTGCCAGTAGTTATTTTTTGCAGAAATTATGACTGCTTGGGATTGAATTTTGCATTGACCTTTTTTTTTTCTCAAGCTGCAAATGCAAAATGAAGCCAAATGTGTTAAGCAAAAGGATTTTCCTCTTGCCTTTTTCTTTTCGACAAGGTGTATTCTAAGATGCTTTGTTCTAGAAAGCCTATTGTGTTGTATGAATTTGGATTTCTGTGTAGTCAGTAATTCTCCAGGCAGCCTTCCAGAAATACTCCTTTTCCCTTGTGTTCATCTGAGCTCTCCTGAAAGTGCTGCACGGCATCGGAAAAACAAAAAAACTGCAAGAGAGAAGCCTCACACTGGTGCGTGTACTGCACAGTATGTTCCTGCTGTACCTGCTTTTTCCTCCAGTGTTTTGTACTTTGCTATTCAAATTTTGGGAGAAGGCACATCGCAGTGACCACTTGGTAGACCCCCTCTGCACTCGGGGTTTGTGTATGTGTGTGTACCCCACGCCACTAATGGGGACTCCTTGACTCACTGCCCACGCATTGTGGAGGCAAACCCGCGGAAATTCAACCTGGATGCGACGGAGCTGGGTGTCAGGAAATCCTTCATCACGAGCACACGGCAGGTGGTCAGGGTAAGGAACATGGGCTCGGGTGGGAGCGTGGGGAAGGCAGGGGAGTGATTACGTGGTTAAAAAGCAGAAAGCTTGCGGTCATTTCCGTGATGAAGCAGAGAGTGTAGAATAAACCTGCCCGAATGGGTTTGGAGGTGCAGACCTCTTCTCTGCTGCTGCCCCTCTAAGTCATCACGCCTCTCTTGCAACAGTGAGCCAGGGAACCTGTAGAAACTGGGAAGGAAGAGTAAAGACCCCGCTGCGATGCAGGGGAGGCTGGAACCTCCCCTCAGAGCTGAGGGAAATCGCAACTGTCCTGTGTTTTCGTAGCGCTAGTTTTCAAAAACAGAGTCCACTTTGAATGATGACAGATGGTTAAAGCCTCACGGTATTGACGTAGTGACTTCAACTTCCTACCGCTACAAAACAGTCCAAAGATATATTTTTAACTCGGGGAAGCTTTTTTGTTTTTAGTTTAAGCTCACACTTCAGAAGCAAAAGGAGCATTATAACAACTTGGGGGTAATAAATAGAGAAGGAACATCTTCCCAAAAGCTTCACTGCTTGGTAACAAGCTGTTAGTTAGGAAGTTTTCTCCCTGTTAATAGCTACAATGAGCATAGCTTAGTTTCTGCTGCCCCTCATGACTGACATTCCTACTTCACAATTGCTGTGGCTTGTTACTCGACCTGCAGTCCTGTGGTCTGGATGCAGCTCCTAAGTCTTGCTGTCTGGGAAGTGATCCCAAAACTGTGCTTGCCCCGGGTAGCAGCAGCATGCTCACTGCCTTGCTCTCAGTGGAGTCTCTCCTCAAACAAGCAGGATCAGGCAAGCCTGCTCTGTGGTCTTTTCCTGGCTGAAAACTGCTGGCTAATGGGTTTTGGAGCAGCGTCTCTTACTGTTAAGTGAAATTTGTTAATGGCATTATGCAGCTGACTTCCAGTTTCCGTGGGGGGATTTGTGATGCACGGCAGCATGTGCATTAGCCAGTGAGAAGTAACTGAGTGGGATCTGGTGTTCTTTGGTGATGTATTATGCATCTGTAAACAGTAAAATGTACCTAAATCTTCTGGTGACATCAGAACTGTGCTGCTGGGCCAAGCCCTGCTAGATTATATTTAATACTTGCTAATCTACACTATAAAAACTAGACTGTTGTGATGGGGAGCTTTCTGTGGCTAGCGACCTTCTACAGGAACTCAACAGCAAAACTTAATTGATAAAAGAGAAAATGTAGGCACAGTCGGGGAGTATGGCCACAGGAAAGGACATCTGTCTCGTCCTCCGAGATACAAAACCAGATGCAAGTGGGAATAATGTGGTTACAGGCTTTCAAGACCTTGAAGAACACGACTCTTCCTTACAGTCTATCAATGGGAACATCAGTTTGTAGTGGAGCCAAATGAGTAGTAAATAAGGAATGTTTTTAAAATATCCCATCGTCGTTGATTCTAGTATTAGTAAAACAATGATCTGTGCTGAAGCTTTCTACAGTATCCTTCCAGAGTCTTCAAAACCATATGTTTTCACAGAAAATCTCCCTCCCCTCACTCCCCCTGAGGAAGTCTTGCTTCGTATAGACAGCCCTGTAGCACCCTGAGACTGTCTGTCACCTCAAATCCAATGCTCATGTGCTTCTTCTTTCATTGAACACACAGGACATGAAGGATCAGATGTCAAACTCCTCTGTGCAAGCGCTGGCTGAAAGAAAAAACAGGCAGGTGAGAACCAGAAACAGGCAAGTTAAGTGAATGCAGTGGCTGCTTGGTACTGTGAGGAGGGAAGAGGTTTTATTAGCTCTAGCGGCTGTTCTTTTAGGGTAGGTGTTAGGTGAAACTTCCAATTTCACTCACTCCAAGGCCTCACATCATAAGGTAGAGTGTACAGTGCTGATGAAAAATGCGTAAGAGCTGTAATTACTATATATATCCCATCTGCAGTTCATCCCCTTAAACCTTTGTTCTGGGAAGGGGCTTGCATGCTGCAGCAAAGCTGCATGTTTGAGCTGTGTCTGTTTTCCTGGCCTGAGAGAGCTGGTTCTTGCAGGCACATTGCTGCCACCCTCTTCCAAGCCTGTTTCTCAAAGCAGTAAGTCAGCACTCGCCATCTGTCTCCCTCTTCAGATCTGCTTGTGTACAACTGTCAGTGTTGCATCACCCCGTGGAAGGGGGAATCTCCCTCCTCCTCGGGGAAAACAGGCTCAGAATCTATGTCAGTGAATGTAATCCTGCACTCTGCTGTATTTAGGAGCCAAGATGCTGCAATATCCTTTCACACAGCTGCCTCTCGTAATAGTTAGCCATGTAAGAAGATGGAAGAAGCTCAAGGAGTCTCAGGTTGTCTGCACTTGTAATCTGAGGAATAGAAATAGAGGCTTGTGCTCCTCCCTGACTGACAGGGAGGCTGTAAGGAGATCTCAGAGCTGCCTCAGTAAAAGTTGATGCACGCTTCGTACAAGGAGCTTACTGACTGCATCAGTCTAGGCACTTGGAGCAAAAATTACAAACTGCAAGCAGCTACTGAGAAGCACAAAGCTGATTGTGGAGCTTGTTACAGGGTTATTTAACACAATTAGTAAACATTTGAAGCAAAGTTCTTTGCACCCTTGGTCGAATAAGTCTGTAGCTGTCTCTGTGTTTTGCTGCTTTCCTTTGCGTGAAGTTCCTGCTAGCTGCAGGAGACCAGATGGCCCAGCTCGCGTGGCAACATCTGGCCAGGAAAAACTGACTTCCCCTCACCGCCTTCCTCTCCCTTCCCCAACCCCTCGCCTTCCCTCTAGACCACAAAGCCTGTGCTGGGCTGCAGCAGCTTTTCCAGCATGCCTCTGTGTCTGGGAGGCTGGCTGGTGCCCACCCTGACCCTCACAGGCAAAAGCTGGCAAACAGAGACCTTTCCGTTAAAACTACAGCAAAACTGCATTCAGCTTTGCCTCCGCGCTGCTGGACAGAGCTCCCTAACCTGTTCATGGCACAGCTTGTCACCTGCGGGCCAGCTTCAGTTCCCCAGCATCTGTTGCTCCTGTTATTTCCCTTCCAGGCAGCAGACTTACTCAGCTGGAAAGCTGTGTCTCTGCTGGCTTTGCACAAGCTTCTCCACTCGGGTTGTAGAGTGGGTAGTGAGGGTAATCTTGTACGCTGGCAGCTGAACATCGTGCCGGAGGAACAGGTAGCCTGAATCAAAGCACATGAGCATACAACACCACTGTGGTTATATATTACACTATTTTACTGTCAGCTCAACTGGTTAAGTTCTTTACCCTGACCCTGTTAAGCCCCTGTTGGTAGTAGCTTGGTGTTCCGTTCAAGCTATACATCTGGTAACATAATATATCCAGATACTTTCTAGCTTACATGCCCCCGCACGCAGTGCTGCCCCTCAGCAGACCTCTGTGCCATGCAGACCTGCTTCCACCGTCTGTTGTTGTATTCCAGGCGTGTATCTGCAATATTAGGCTGCAGAGACTTCCCCAGGCTGGCATTCTGGCATTGTGTTGTTTTAGTTTGTGACAGCAACAGAGCAGCAGGAAAAGGATGCTGTGTGCCCGTGTGCAGGAGTATCACCTCGTCTCCCTCCTCACTACACCCTGCAGATAGACTGTCAGCAGACATGAGGGTGTTGCTAAGGGCTCTCTGCATCTTTTTAGGCACTCCTGGGAGAAAGCGGGAGTCAGAGTTGGAGCTCTGGACCTGACAAATACAGCCGTCTGGACCGGGAGTTCCAATTAGCGAATTCACACTTCATCGAGGAGCAGCAAGCTCAACAACAGGTAAGGGAGCTGGCACCACACTGACTAAATAGTTTTACTTGCCAAGAGGGATGGGGGGATGAGGTAAGGGCTGTAAGAGCCAAAAAAAAATCCATTCCTTGGTTGGTTTGAATCCAGGAGCCTGCAAGCCCTGCTCTTTGCTTGCGGGTATACCTGTGCGTGAGTTCTTCATACAGCACAGCTTTGGATACATCTTGATGCAGAGATTTTTAACCCTCAAGTCTTCTGTACAGAAGACAAACAAGATGATCTGGAAGATGTAGCACACTAAGCTTTAATACTACAAGGATTGCTGAAATCCTTGGAAGAGTAGAAACACTGCAAGCAGAAAAGACCCTGTTTCTTTTATGCAACTTCCCCTGGTTTAAAAAGAAAAAGAGCTGATGTTTGCTGTTGTTTGTGTGCATCTTCATCAGAACAGGCTGGGAGTAGGAGCACGTGCCTGCTTCCTTTTCCTGCCTTTGTCAACACGAGATTCGTGAGAAAGCCTGTGCGAGGGGTTTGTGAGAACCCCAGCGAGGTGCTTTCCCCACTGCCAGGGGGGTTTGCCTGGAGCTGTGCCCAGGCAGCGTGCAGACCACCGTGCTGCAGCCCACCCAAACACCAGCCTTTAAATAGGCGGCGTCTCGGAGGTGGCTAAAGCTCCTGATCCGTGACACGACCCTGGCTTTTGTGCGAGTTTTACCTACTGACTCTAGGAAGATAAATAGATTCAGAAGTAGGTAACTAGGGTAAATCTAATCCTTAGTGTGACTGTGCCCTGAAAATGACTTAAAACATCAGCAGACCTATTCCTTTTGCACATTCTGAGCCAGGCTTGCTATTTTTAGCTGTAGAAGCTGCCACAGCCTTTTACTGGCATTAACCCCTTGTTAGCTGCAGTGTGTTCCATGTTGCATTTCTCAGGCACAGCATCAGCATGGCTCCCTGGGGCCCACTGCCCTACCTGCTCCATGGTTTTGGTGGCCAGTACCTGTGGCTTTCAAGAGTCACTTTAGCTGTGGGTGCAGCAGGGAAGGGAGGGGGACATGGCTGAGCTGAGGGTGCATTTGCAGGAATGTCAGGAGACTGCAGCTGGCTGTGCCGCAGGGCTGCCATGACAAGGAGGCTTTCCTGCGGCTGTCACTTCTCCAGCATTTCTTTGCAACGTGGTCCTCATTTCTGGTGGATTAGCTCTGACCCCGCTGCAGGAGGTGACAGACCTGTAATTACCCGTTTCCCTTCTTTTTGGCCTCAGTTGATTGTGGAGCAGCAGGATGAGCAGTTGGAGCTGGTCTCTGGCAGCATCGGGGTGTTGAAGAACATGTCCCAGCGCATCGGCGGGGAGCTGGAGGAGCAAGCAGTGTAAGTGTCAGACGCAGAAAACCCGGTATGGGCCTGGCTGAAACACAGCTGGGACTCCTTGCACACATATCTCTGCTCCTGGTAAAGCCTTGAATTTACCAGTCATGCAGGCTCTTCTAGCTGGCCTTTAATTTTAGGCAGTGGAAAGCATTTCTTAGATCCAACCACAGTCTCGTTCGTTTGAAAGCCTGTGCCTAGGGCGGGCTTAGCTGCCACTTCACCTTTCCTTCTCTCTTCTTTTTACATGCTCCCCCTGAGGTACACAGCTCCTTGGCTTCCAGCAGTAGTGAACAGATGAGGATGAGGTGCTGTTTAATGGGAATACTGGTAGCCTTCCACCGAGTTTTGTGCTGTGCCTGGCTCACTGCTTGTCTCGGGAGCTCTCAGCTCTGCCTTGCCACTCTGAAACCCTCAGCACAGAGCTGCTATTGATAGTTAAAGCTAAAAATAACCCCCACCCACGCAAAGGGTTAAAGGGTAGCTCACAAAGCCATTTGCATCCACCATTTACATATAAATTAGATTTCTTCCCCAGTGCATGTCCTTTGCAAACAAGTGCATAAAGTTTCCAGTTATACAGATTAACAGCTACCGTTTCCAGAGAGACTTGAAGGGTTCATGCCTAAAAACTCCCCTTGGCTGACAGGAGCCCGGAGGGCCATGTCCCTTGTGAAGAGACGTCTCCTTTGATGGAGAGGAAAAACTTTAAACCAATCTCCTGTACGAAGTGAAGTCTTGCAGCGTGAGAGTCTTCTGCTCTGACAGAAGCAGATCAGTGTGGTGTGACTGTTACCAGATATCACATAAGCCATCAGTGCGTGCTACACAGTAGCAAATAACTCCTGCAATTAGGTTTTTTTACAACTCCCCACTGAATGCAGATTTAACAAATGCCCGTGAACTCCAAATGAGGGAAGCTGTCCCTTTAAATGTGTTAAGCTTTAAAGTCCCGCTGGCTGGAGGTGATTGGATTGGTACTTTGATTCTGGATGTGCTTGTTTCTCTTCAGATGGGTTCTTGGCATTGATAAACATGGCCTCAGGAAGGCTTTCAGATTCACCACAGTCGCCATGTGGAGGAAGCGGAGGGGTAACTTCCATACAGAGTTTAAAAAGCACCTTAAAAGCAATTGCAGATCTCATTCCTGCTTGATAATATGACTGGAACAATATTGTAACTTCACCTGCAAGCCCTGAACAAGAAAAGAGATTTAAAATCCAAGCTGGCACTTAGGTCTATCTAACCAGTCTCTGCTAATCACAGATTATAAATGAGACTTTGCTCTTAAAAGGAGGAAAACTCCTGCTCCTCACCTCGCAGGGGTGTGTAGGGTTCAGTTCAGAGACCAGTTTGACAGGAGTCCCAAATTACTTCCCACCAAAGCAGACCTGCAGCTTCAAAAGGTTTTTTTTCCCCCTTGGGTACTTTTAGGAGACTGGGCTGCGCTCATTTTCTCCGCACTAATCACATCAGTGCTTTGATCAGTGTGTGAGAGTGCGCTGAGAAATCCCAAAGGGATGTGCCACTTGCTGACGGGTGCTGTGCTTCTCTGTCCCCAGGATGCTGGACGACTTCTCCCACGAGTTAGACAGCACCCAGTCACGGCTTGATAACGTCATGAAGAAGCTCGCCAAAGTGTCTCACATGACGAGTGGTAGGTCCTGGGAAGTGGGATCCGGTCCTGGAAAGAGAGAGACAAAGCCCACGGATCTTCGGGCTGGGACATTATGTGCTCCCACCCACCCACAGCCAACCCAGACCCTAGCAGGGGGGAGGCAACAGCTTTTGGCACTTGAAAAAGGGGGAAAAAAAGTTCCAAGCCCTGCAGCTGCTCCTGCCCAGACACTGCTCTGCAACTTGGCCTCTGCCTTTGTTTTATTTACGGATGCCTTTCTATTTATGCTGCTACTGCCGCGGTGGGAAAATCCCCTTCTATATGGTAGAAGGGGAAGCTCTGCACCCTCCTCCTCTGCTGCGGTTTCCTGGGCTGCCTGAGGAACAAAAGCTTTCAAGGTGTCATAAAATACTCACCACCCTGCACCAAACGGCAAGCCCCGTCCCAAATCCCACCTGCCCTCGGGCTGCTGGCGCCTGCTGGCCTGCAGGCTTCTTGACGGTCAGATATATCTCTCAGCTGGCAGAGGAACGAGGCGATTTCTGTGCCGAAACTAGGAGAAAAGTCCTTATAAGGCTGTGCCCGAAGCCAGTGGGCTGGAGCAAGCAGGAAGCCTGGTGTGCTTGCCGGGAAGTCCCCGCCGCCTCACTGAGCGCTGGCAGTGTGCCTGACAGTCTCTTCCCTTACCCCTCTCTCGTGGGTGCTTGGGCAGCTTGTGGAGACAGCAGTGAGGCAGGAGGAGAAGTGTTGCTGCTCTGCAGGATCGGGCTGGTTGGGGTATTGATGGGATTGTGGAAATACAGCCCTAGAGAGACCATTTGGGGCTGCCAGTGACAGCACGACCACTGGCTAACCTTGTGTATCTCTCCTTTCCTCTGGGTAAAAAAACACTTCGATCATTGCTGTGTGCTTCTGAGAGCTGTGAAAGAGCATTTCTGCTATCCCAGACCCCTTCTTGCTCCTCAGGCAAACAGGTCACCTACAAATCAGCAGCACAGCAGCTCTGCTTGTTCCTTACAGTTGCATTTGAACTTGGTTGGGGAAAAGCCTCAAAATTCCCACAGCTGTCCCCAGAAATGCATGTATCCTAGAGGAGAAAAACTGTCGCCCTGTGGGGTGTGCTGCCAAAGGAGCTGCCACTTTGGCTTTTTATGGCTGCTTTGAGCTTAAATTGGGCTCCTGGCAGCACAGCCAAGAAAAGCTCTCCCCGGATTTTCCTTCCGAGTTAAAGCAGGAAGGCTGATGCTCCCTTTTTTTCTTCCAGATCGACGGCAGTGGTGTGCAATTATCATCCTCTTTGTCATCTTGCTGGTGGTGCTCATCCTGTTTTTTGTCCTGTGACGGACTGAACTTCCTCGGACACCCCCTCCCCGCCCCCTCGCCCCCCCGGGAAATGAAACTCTCACCGTTTCCGTCCGCCTACAGAGCTCCCCAGCGAGAAAACCCCCACCCAGCTCTCACTGTTCTCCTCTGAGGACCATGGCTCGGCTCCACCGGCATCTTACCTGGCCCCGGGGAGAGGAGGTAGAGGACTGGAGCTGCATCCTTCCCTGGTGCCATGCCATCTAGACCTGGGCTCCAGGTCTGGAGCGAGGCAGCTGGAGGGGAACTTGTCCCCCCCGGTGCAGGTAGGAGCTGGTGGCAGCGACCCTGAGCTGCCTGCGGACACCCAGCAGCGAGCCCTGGGGAGGACAGGCCTGGGGGTGCGTGAGGGATTAATGAATTCCCTGAGCATTACAAACCACATCGCCAGCCTGTGGGTGCTTAACCAGCCAAAAGCATCACCGGGAGGAGCGGTGAGTTATTTAAAGCTTTTAAAATCGCCTCCTTCGTTATACAAGCCTTTCAAGCTCATTGACTTGATGCTTCCTTTGCCCTTGTATAACTGAGAAACTGCTTCTGTTTAACAGCTGCTTCCCCTTGGCAAGTGATTTGTCAGGTCTAAAATAACTTATTTTTTTTAAGGAAAAAAAAACTTTAAAGATTTTTTTGATGACCATTCAAGGCACATTCTCTCTCTGGGTGCACAACACACATTAGCAGAGGAATGGGGCTCAATTATGTATTATAAGTGCATATGAACTTGTAAATAGGATGTCTTAATTTTTCCCAACTGCTATTTTTTTGGATACTTCCATTGTAAGCAACCAAAAGGCTGGAGATTCAAAGCTAGGTCTTGTTTCTGTGTTATTTTCCAGTCCTTTTGTTACCTTTGAGTTGTTCGTCGCTCGAATTGTCTCAGCAGTGTTGCAAAGCCTAAGTTGTCTCCCCACATACAGCAAATTTGGAGTTAGCCAGGTAGTCAATACCAAAATGTGGTGAAAAGATGTTCACCCTGGGGAGAAATGTGGATGGGGGTTTTGTGCTGCAAAAAATGGTTGCAGGAATATTGGGGTGACCGTTCAGGAAAGGAAAAAAGAAAAACATGGTTTCTTACCAAAATCTGCTCCCATATTTAAAGTTGCAAACACCACGAGACTCAGGACAGGCTGCCTTTTGCCTTCCCATCTGGGTCTCAGATGGGGCTGGGGGAGGAAATTAATTGGTGCTGACGCTAGGACTTCTGCTGAAATTGCAATTTCGCCCCCCCAAAAAATAATCATCCCGGAGCAAGAAGCCCACCCCCCAACAGCTTCACCTCCGGGATGCTCAGCCCAGATTGAACACTCCTCCCCGCCGGGTTTGCGGTTCCCTTGAAGCAGCTGCATGACCCCCCGTCCACCCCACCGGTGCCGCACCGTGCCTTCTGCAGCCGGATGGGGAGCAAGACCAACCCCCTGCTGCATCCCCAACCCGCACTAATTATTCTGGCAGTTGCTCCTTCTCCTTGCAGAGCACCTCCTTTCTTTTGGTCACGCTGCAAGAAATACGTGGCGTGCCCTTTCCAAGGCTGTGGCAGCATCTGTGCGGCTCCTTGGGCTTCATACCTCTCCAAGAGCAGGTTCCCAGGAGTCTGAGTCCAACCAGGGCTCGTTGTTGGCCGGTATTTGGACACCTCCAATCCCCGCGTTATTTTCGGCATGGTTGTGCATCCTCGGGGAATAGCTCTGTGCAGGACTGCTCCTTCATTGGGATGGTGGCCCAGCTGCTGGCATCACCGCAAGCCACCAGACCGTCTTTGATCCCTTTTCCCTTCTACATTTGCTTTTTCTGTTGTTGGTGGTGCCCCTCATTTAACACTAAATAAATGTGTTGCTGCTGCCCGGTGTTGTGCGGCAGAGACCACCGGCTGCTGTTCTTGCAGTGACCCGTGCTCGGGGACAAGCAGGGGGCCTCCTGAGAAAAGCTCCTGCCAGCATCTGCGGGGCATTGCCCTCCTGGCTTTTAAGGCATAAGCGGTCTCTGGGGATGTCCCCCTGTCCTGTCCCTGTTTCTCCACCCCACAGACCAAGCAGGTCTTCGGGCCCCAAAGAGCTCCTCCTGCCCTCAGCATCCCAGCTCGGGCCGTCCAGGGACCTTGTGCCATGCCACCCCCTGCCACCACATGCCTTCAGCACCACAGACAAGCCATCCACCACGTTTACACCGGCCTGGGTGGGGCTCAGCCCAACCTGAAGGCACCCACACCCACCCCAGCACCCAGAGCCACCCCGGCTCCTGCACGCACCAGCTGCCCCCTGACCCTGGGGCTGGGCACGTTCCATCCCCCTGGCCAAGTGTCACCACCCAGCCACTCCGTGCCACCCACAGGCCAAGGGCACTGCATTTTGTGATTACCTACGTATATATATATATATTTGTTTTTTTGCAGTTTGAAATAATTTAAAAGAAATGCACCAGCGCACAGGTGCAGGTTTCCAGCACTGGCAGGGAGCCCCGTGTCCCCTGGGGGATGCAGGGACAGGGTTGTCCCCACACTGGCCTCTGCAGCCCAGCAGGACAGACCCACCCAGGCTCGATGGCAGGGCTGAACTGTCCCCTGCCCTCACACCTGGGGCAACTCCTGGAGATGCTGGACACTGAGAGGGGGGGTCCTTGGTCCCACTTTGTCCCCACCACAGCAAGGAGCCACGTATTGCACCGGAGCAGGGCAAGTCCTGGTACCATGGGGTCCGTGCGGCGCCATCCTGCAGCATCCCGGGACGTTGGCGGGACATCATCCTCCTCCCCTCAGGGTTCCTGGGATCCATGCCGGGACTACCGGGGTGGTGGGCGGTGCCGGAGCACGCGGAGGGACAGGGTGTCAGCCCGGAGCAGCAGGTCGCGGATTCGGGCCAACCCCAGCCCCGAGACGGCCACCCCGTTGACCTGCAGGATCTCGTCCCCCACGCCCAGGAGCCCCGCGTACAGCTTGGCTGTGCCGGCGTCTGCCATCTCCTGCACGTAGACACCTACAGAGAGGGACAGCGATGGGTGACACGCCCCCAGCTCTGCACCCCATGGCTTGGGCTGTGCCCCCCCCCACCACCACCACCTTGGGCTGCACACTTGTGCAGAGCAACAAATTCACCATATGTGGCCTTTGAGACGTGGGTGAGTGTCCCAAGCCAAGTGCTAGTGGACACAAGGGACTGTGCGTGGCCAAAGCCACACATGACAGTGTCCCCCGCCACGTCCACCATCATCCCTTTGGGGCAACCGCCCCCTCACCCCCAAGCTCCTGGGGAGAGACAAGAGCCACCACAGAGGGGCTGTGCTTCCCCTAAGGTTAGTGTGACACTTCGGGACAACCCCAGCATACCTGTGTCAGGCCGTCCATGCCCAGAGGTGACACGGAACCCAAAGGCGCCATGGGGGGGTCGCTGCAGCTCCAGCTGGCTGGTGCCGTCGGGAAAGACCTCCACCACGCGCCCCACCGCCCGCAGCCGCCCCGGCGCCCCGATGTCCTCCACACTCAGCGAGCGCCGTGGCGCCGAGCCCCCCATCCTGAGAGGAGAAGGGAGATGGGCTGAGCGGGGACCCCATGAAGCTTCTGGGTGCCCAACATCCCAAAACAGCCTTCCTGGGCACTAGGGGGGACATGCCAGGCCCTGTCCTACCTGTCGGGCGCAGGCTGGGGCAGGAGGTAGGCGCTGGCGCGGGGTCCCTTGCCCAGGGCAGGGTGCAGGCTCTGGGTGGAGGTGGCTTTTTGGGGCTGGCAGAAGGGTGACACCTATGGAAAAGCACCTGGCTGAGATGGGGGTGATGGTGAATAGTTTATGGCAGTGCAGCCCTTCACCCACCAACATGCCCAGGGAATGGGGGCACCCCACACCCCTCGTCTCCCCGCCCCCCTTGTCCCCCCACTGGATCCCTCCCCAAAACACCGCTGAGGGGGATGAGCTGGTGTCCCCCACTCCGGGCCAGGACACCTGTGCAAAGAGCAGTGCTTTTTGAGGAGGCACCTTGCAGCTCGGCAGGAGCCACAACCCAGAACCAAATTACCCCAAATGTGTTCTTTCACCCACCCCTCCTTCACCCTCCCACTCCCCATTTGGCTCTGGGCTGTTCAAACCCAGCAGGTTTGGGATGGCACATGCCCCCACACCCCCGTGGGATCTCCTGGGGCCACAGAGCGATGCTCAGAAACACTTCACCCCCCAGCACCCCTCTTATCGCAGGATTGCCCCCATCCCCACACTGACACTCCTCATGGGGAGGTACATTTTGGCTCACCAGTGTCAGGGACTGCAGAGACGGCGACTTCTTCATACCGGGGCCGTCCAGGGGGGCCGCACCGGGTGGGGCCGGGAGCTGCTCCATGCTGTAGCAGCGGAAGCGGCCCAGGCGCTGCTTGGTGCTCTGGCTAAGGCTGCTCAGGAGCTTCTTCAGCCCCGACGCCGACGCGCTGCTGCCCTTGCGGCTCGCTGGCCGCCCCAGCTCCCTGGATGGAGAGGGAGAGATGGTGACCATCAGCCATGGTTGTCCACCACAGTCATGGTCACCAACCACCTTTGCAGCTGGGTGAGATCGCAGTGCAGGGTGCAATGGGGTGCAGCCACGTCCCCGCAGCAGTAACCCGGGCCGCACAAGGGGTGGCTTGACCGCCAAAGTGACCTGAAGGGCTCCCTACCCATTTTTTCCCCATAATTTCAGAGGTTTAACAAGCTTTCAGACCTCCATCACTTTCTGACAGAAGGGACTACATCCTGCTTAGGGGCTTCAAAGCCCCAGTGCTGCCTCCAATCCCTCCTGCCGGGTTGGGACTTGCTGCGCCTGGGCGCAGGTCCAGCAGCATTGTGTTTGGCGAGCCCCAAGGCAGCCTCAGGGCTGGCAGCATTTAGCAGCTGATTTTCCCCAAAAGGGAAGAACCTGGCACCATGCTAAACACCTCCACAGCCACATTTGTTGGAACAACGCAGGCAAAACCAGATGTGGGAGGAAATGCAGCTCCCTTTGAACACATGTACCAATTCATTACTTCTGTATTGCATTTTCCGGGAGGTTTTGGGTGCCAAAAGGCAGATTCCTACTGGGAAGCCTTGGGGGGCTCAGCCCAGCAGCAGCCCGCTGTACTGAGGAGGGATGCGGAGGATGCAGCACCCACCAAAGGGTGCAGGGTACCAGCAGCCCCTCGCTCACACTCACCCAGAATCTGTTCTCCCAGCCGGGGGCCGCTGCTGCTGCTGCTGCGCTCGGGGTGTCCCAGCAGCTTCCCCAGGGGGATGAGCAGCCTCCTGGGGTGCGAGGATAACAGGGCCAGCGACAGGCTGTGACGGTGCCCCTGTAACCACAATGAGACAATCACATCCCCGCCTCATTGGAGACCCCCCCCAGCACCCCCATGCGTGCGTCTCTTACCTCTGCCCGTCCCTGGGGGGTCCTGCCCATGGGTGTTGTTGCAGTTGTTGGTGGACAAGGCACGGAGTGGGCTCCCTGGGAGCCACCTGGGGCTGCAGGGACCCCTCCGCTCCCCTGGCCCCGTCGTGCCCCCGGGCTGGGGGGGCCCAGCACTCCCACCATCAGGCTCCGGGCCCCGAGCTCCCTGGCTTGACGCCCGGCGGCTGCTGCCAGAGAAGAGGGCTTTTCTGCAAGGCACCTGGGCGCAGGCCTTTTTGGTAGTGGGGGGAGCGGGTAGGTGGGTGCCTGGCATTGCGGTGCCAGCCCCCGGCTGTGAGGAGGAGTTTGGGGGCTTGCTGGGCGGCTGTGGGGGATGAGTGGTGTTTCCCAGCCCCTCGCCACCCCTCGGATGCTGGTGGGGGTCCCCATCCTCCCGACTGCTGGCTCTCCCCAGTGGTGGAGGACAAACAGCCACTGGCTGGCTTGCGGTGCCATTTGAGCCGCCATCCCCTGCGTGAGGGCCACCATCAGCCACACACGTCCCCTTCCCAGCTCTCGCCTCTGCCTGTGTGGTGGCACGGGAGGTCCTGTGCCCGCGAGCCCGGGGGTCCCGCTGCCCCCGCAGGTGGGTGCTGCGGGGTCCTGCCTCCTCGCTGTCTGTCCGGCAGCCGTCGGAGGTGTCGGTGCTCTCCAGGGCAGAGTCCACCTCATCAATGTAGGTGACGTCCCCGATGTACGTCTCCTTGATCTTCTCAGTGTGGATGCGCTGTCGGGAGGGGAGGATCCACAGCGGGGACCCCCGTGGCCCCAGAGCCCTGGTTTTGGGCTCCGGATGGGCAGCGCTCAGCTCCCCGCTGTCCCCTGGGATGCTCCCTTGTGCTGCAGGGCTGCTTTCAACCACATCGGTGGCTGCTGATGTCTCCACACCCCGTCCAGCGGTGGCACCAAGGAGGGAGCCGCAGGCGCTGCACTTGCCCCCGGCCACCAAGTCACCGCTTGGGGCTTTGGGCTGGCCGGCCCCGTCCTTCACTTGCCCACCGGCAACCGGTTCCGTGGAGGAGAGCCCGGAGCCCAGCGCCCGCCGGTGCCGCAGCTGCAGCCGCTCCAGGTACCGCACCTCGGCGTCGCGGGCCGACTCGTCCTCAAAGCGGACGCGGGACGGGGAGGGACCCCGGGGCCGCCGCGGCCGCCCGCAGCTCGACTCCCCGCTCGACGAGTCGCTCAGGCTCCCGCCGTCCCGGGGGGCGACGCTCGGCCTCCCGCTGGGCTCCCTGACGTGAGGACAGACAGACGGACACGGGTGAGCTGCAAGGGCTGCCCGGCTCCCTCGGGAAAAGCAGGAGATGGAGCAGGAGGAAAGTCCACCCAATGCCGCACCGTGGTGTCCAGACCCACTCCCCAGCAGCCCCCTGAAGCTGTGGCAATGTCCTGCTGCCACAGCCTGACATTAGCATAGAATTCACAGAATGGTTTGGGTTGGAAAGGACCTTAAAGATCATCTAGTTCCACCCCCCCGCCACGGGCAGGGACACCTCCCACTAGACCAGGTTGCTCAGAGCCCTGTCTAACTTGTCCTTGAACATTCCCAGGGATGGGGCATCCACAGCTGCTCTGGGCAGCCTGGTCAGTGTCTCACCACCCTCATGGGGAAGAATTTCTTCCTCATATCTAATCTAAATCCCCCCTCTTTTAGTTTAAAGCCATCACCCCTTGTCCTACCACTATATGTCCTTCTTCTCTTCTTATTCCTGTTATTCAGGAAATAAAAGCAGTGCTTCTGAACCAACTTGTCCATTTCTCCCTCTTTGCTTGCTTTTGTGCCCTGCTTTTTTTGCCGTTTAAAAAACAAAACAAAAACACACCACGAAACAAAGGAACCCCCTCCCCAAAAAAACAAGCACAAAACTTCCTGCCTAGGTCATCTTTCTTCCCTCCTATAGCGTGCATCACTTGTGACATTGCCATAAAACACAATTAAACACCCCCCCAAATGTTGTTGTGGAAAGACTTGACATGTGCCCGCACAGAGGGGCTGCTCACGCAGGGCACGAGCGGCAGACCCTGCGGCCCTGCACACACATGCACACTCTGCACACATGTACGTGCGCTCTGCACGTGTGTGCACGCTCTGCACACACACCTGCACGCTTTGCACACACATTTGCACTCTGCACTCATGTACATGTGCTCTACACATGTGTGCATACTCTGCACACACACATGCACACTTTGCACACACATTCACACTCTGCACACAGGTACATGTGCTCTACACGTGTGTGCATGCTCTGCATACACACCTGCCTGCTCTGCACACACATTTGCACTCTGCATACATGTACGTGTGCTCTACACATGTATGCATACTCTGCACACACACGCACACTTTGCACACACATTCACACTCAGCACACATGTACATGTGCTCTACACGTGTGTGCATGCTCTGCACACACACCTGCACGCTTTGCACACACATTCGCACTCTGCACTCATGTACATGTGCTCTACAAGCCTGTGCACACTCTGCACACACACCTGCACGCTTTGCACACACATGCACACTCTGTACACATGTACGCGTGCTCTACACGTGTGTGCACACTCTGCACACACACCTGCACATTTCGCACACACATGCACACTCTGCACACATGTACGCATGCCCTACACGCGTGTGCACGCTCTGCACACACACCTGCATGCTCTGCACACACATCTGCACACTTTGCACACGCATTCGTGCTCTGCACACACGTACGCGTGCTCTACACACGTGTGCACGCTCTGCACATATGTACGCTTGCTCTACAAGCCTGTGCACACTCTGCACACACACCTGCACGCTTTGCACACACACGCACACTCTGCACACATGTACGCGTGCTCTACACGCGTGTGCACGCTCTGTACGCACACCTGCACGCTCTGCACACACGCCAAATCCACACGCCCCCCCCTAGAGCCCCGTGGCGGTGGGGTGGGTGGCAGGACGCGCCCGCGGGGCTGCACTGACCTGCTCGGGGGGGCAGCGGCGCTGGGGAGGAGGAGGATGTCGTGGCTGGCGCGCAGGGGGTTCGTCCGAGCCTTCATGCGGGCGCGCTGCAGCAGCTGCTTGGCCTGCTCGTGCCGCGGGCTCAGCTCCAGCTCCTGCCCGGGGACAAAGGCCCTGCGGCCCCGCAGCGGGGAGGGGGATTAGGAAAAAATAACAGGGATTAGACGTGGTTTAACGGTGACGACGAGGCTGGTCTGCCCAGAGAAAGCAGGGCCCGGCCTCCATCACCGCACAGCTCGGGCACCGGGGCAGCCGAGGCAGCGCTTTGCACCACAGGCATCCCAGAGGTGGATGGGGAAACCGAGGCAGGCGCTGCCTCTGATCCCTGCCGGTGTAAACCCGCAGTGATGCAAACGCAGGTAGGTTTGGGATGACCCCTCAACTCAAACCTGGCTGCCTTCTCTTCCTTGCAGGGGGTCCTCACCTGCACCCCAGTCCCAGCAGCTGCAGGGTGGGGGGACCCATGGACTGTGGTAGGGCACAGCCCCACTCTGGCGCTGCCTTCCCCAGCCGCCGTGGCCCTAATCCCCCTGATTAAAATAATCAGCTCAGGCAGTCACTTCAGGGACCATGGCCTTAACCGCTTCGCAGCAGGAGGGTGGGCACACAGCAACCCCCAGCAAGCCCCCTGTGCAGCACCATGGGGGCCAGTCCCCCTCTCCCCCCAGGGTTCAGCTGCCCCTGCTCCTGGGGAGTGCAGCATCCCCGGCTCAGCCTCTCACCGATCAGCCCCAGCATCCACAGCACAACCAGTAACCACAATACGGGGGGGGGGGTGGTTTCCCTGCTCGTTTGTATCCCCCACACAGTCCCCGGCTCTGCTCCCCAGCCCACCTCCGTATTTTTAGCCCCTACCTCTAAGTTTTATCATTAGACCAACAAGATTACACACACCTGCCATCTGGATCCTCTTAAGCACCTGGGGTAAGTTTCTGTGCCATCCTCTTCCCCAGCTCCCTTCACATGTGGGGTTCCAGCAGGGACCCCCATGCCCAAGCACCCTGTGGACAACCCAGCTTGACTCAACCCTCCCACCCATCTCAAACCAAAGCATCGCTGGAGCCCATCTACTCTTCCCTCTGCTGTCTGCAGCGCTGGGGGGCTGCCCCACAGCCCGGCCAAGCCCCTGTAGTAATCTGTGGGGTACATTTAAAATATAAACCCAGGGAGGGGAAAAGAGGGAAATGTCCCCCCCACCACCTCCACACAAGGACCCACCTACCTGGAGCCCTCAGCATCCTGCAGCGAGACCCCCGAGTCCCAGTCCCCATCACTCGCCGGCACCTCTGAAATGCGGGATGGAGAGAAGCATCAGCCTGGCCAGACCACAGCCTGCCCCCGTAGAACCCCCCAAGCCCCAGCCCCATGGCTCAGCCTGTCCTAACGCCCATTTCAGTGCTATCCCAGCTCTGGGAGAGACCCCAGAGGAGCGGGACGTAGGGTGACACCACCTGGTGCGGGGTGCACTCACAAGGATGGGGACCACGGGGTCATCAGGGCAGATGCTTTTGAAGAAGAAATTAATTCCCTTTTCCGGTGGCAACTTGCAAAGGGAAGATGATGCCCATGGACTGCAAATGCCCCAGTAAGTCGGTTTGTTGCTTTTAGCAGCGAAATTCCTCACCAGGATGAGGGGACCGGCAGCTGGGACCGTGAAGTGTCCCAGTCAAGCAGCACCCCGTTTTGTTCACAAGCATCTCCAACAGCTGCTGGGGAAAGGGGTGCAGCATCTATGGGGGGCAGGGCAACCCTGAGGTGTGAACCAGCGCAGAGCTGTGCCTGCAGCATGGGGGGGGGCTGGAGGACAGAACCAAGGACCCCCCTTCACCCTAAAGCTTTTCCATCCCGCTTCCCCTGGATCTACTGAAACAGCCACCACCTGCCCAAAATACGCACCAGAGGTGGTGATGCCCAGCACCTCCTGCAGCAGCCGCCGGTTCTTCTCCACCCGCTCGGCCAGCGAGAGACTCTCCCAGCCTTCTGCTGCAGGGGGGGACCCAGAAGGACCCCTCCTGTCCCGCAATGGGGTCCGTGCCTCTTCTTCCAGGGGAGGTGCCTCATGGGGGGAGGCAGAGCGCTGGGTCCCACCGCTCTTGTCATGGGGTAGCTCAGTGCCTTCTGGCACATCACCCTTGGGTGCGGGCACCCGCCAGAGCCCCGGGGTGCCAGCGCGGGGGGCCGGGGGGGTCGCGGGTTCCCCGCCGTCCAGCATCCCGTCCGTCAGGTACGTGCGGAGCTGAGCCCGCGGTTCCGCTGCATCCACATCCCCCCCCGGCTTCCCCCGCCGGGGCCGCGACTTCTTGGGCGAGGGGCGTTCGGGGGCAGCTGCGGGGGTCCCCAGCCGGCCAGCCCCACGCTTCTCCTTCAGCGCCTTCACCTTGCTCTCCAGCACAGCATGGGGGCTGTGGGTGGCCTCGGGGCACTCCGGGGGGACGGGGGCTTGGCCATGCTGCTTGGGGGGCCGCAGCACCCGCCGTGTCTCAGTTGATGAGCCCCCCTCCATGTGCCCTGTGGGGAGAAAGCCAGCATGGGTGACCCCCCCATGCTGCCTTCAGCCTCCTCCTCCTCAGCACCCGCCTTGGCGCCTCCTGCAAAACCAGCATCTCTCCTGCCCACCCTGGGGCTCTGCAGGGAGCAGAGTCATTGATGCCCATGCCCAGGGGACAAGGTATGTGGTGGCACTGCAGTGCACAGCCCGTGGGGAAGGGGACAGGGACGTGGCACAGCACAAGGTCACCTGCAGCACTGACACCATAGCAGCATTGCTCTGGGACAGGGGACACAGGGCAGCAGTGGTTCCCCAAAGCGGGTGGCCGGGGGCTGAGCAGGAGCGTGGGTGCCTGCCCGTGCCATTTCAGGTGCCCTGGGGCACCCAGCAAAGATGCCCTTCAGGGAACTGTCACTCTCAGAGCCAAATCAGGGCCTCAAAACCCCAAGAGCCATCATCCCACATGGATACAACTCACCAAAGTTGCTTTCAGACAGACACCAGCCCCCGCTCCGCCCCGGCCAGGGTCACACGTGTCACCCGTACTGTACCAGCATTATGGTCCCGGCGTCAGCTGGGTGCCGCTGCCCCCTGCACCCCCCCGGGAGCATCCCCTGTCCCTGCTGGTACCCCCCGAGGAGCCTCCGCCATGGTTGGGGCTGCGGGAGCATCCCCGGGGTACCCCCACACCCCCCTGGTCACCGCAGCCCCTCGCTGCCCCGGGGCAGAGCAGCGGCAGGACGGGGCACGAGTGGGAGGCGAGGGTGTCCTTACCCCTGGAGCAGCATCGGGAGAGGGCTGGGAAGAGGGAGAAGAAGGCGGAAGAAGGGAAGGAAGCAGGGAAGGCAAAAAAAAAAAATTAAAAAAAAAAAAGACGAACCAGCAAATCCCAGCCCCTTCAGCCGAGCCTGAGCTCAGCCGCTTGGCTGGGCCATGGGGCTGCGGCAGCCCTGCCTCCCGCCCAGGCCTCCTCTTCCTCCTCCTCCTCCTCCTCCGCACGCACCCCACGCTGGGGCACCCAGCCAAATCCTGCCCCAGCCCCGACGCCGAACCGCCTGCCCCCCCATGGCCGAGGGGTGGCCCCAAAGGGCGATGCCACCATGACAGAGGGGACCATGCGGAGGGCGGAACGCAGCACCCCGCGCTGGGACACGGGGACGCCCGGCTGCCTTGGCCGGCTCTCTGGAATGTCCTTTGTCTGGGCTGTGGGTTTGGGAGCGAGCGGGTGAGGGCAGCGTCCCTCCCCAGGCCTGCCGGGGGGGCACCGCTGGGAGGTCTGTGCTGCACCAGGGGCTGGGGCTCCAGGAGGGCAAAAAGGGTGAGGAAGGTGGTCCTGCCGTGGTCAGGGTGTTTTCTCTAACAGCCTTCAGACCGGCAGCAAAGCCTCCCAGCTTTGGGCACCCTCCTGCGACCATCACGTGTTTGCAGACGTGCAAAATGTTGCTGTTTTTCAGAGGCCAAATCCTGCGCGGACCCCCCGGCAAGGCAAGGCCAAGGGCTCCAGACCGAGCATCTTCGGGGGGAGGGTGGTGGGAGCTGAGCTTGGTGTATCCATCATCATCATTATCATCCCTAAAACCAGTGTGCAACACGCACCCCACAGAGCTACCCACATCGAAACCCCATCCCCTGTCCTCCTCCCCCTCGAGACCCCACTAAACTCATAAGGCCGGAGCGGGGTCCTGGGTGGGCAGCACTTACCTGGAGCCACGGGGGCCGCCGTCCCCGGGGGGCAGGACGGGAGCTGCGGGGGCCATGGGCGTCCCGGCCCCACACCGGCTGCTGCTTTAAGCCGCGGCTTTTGATTTTTGTGATTGGTTTCATAATCCCGATCAAAAGGAAATCACCGGGATTATGAAATTGTTTTAATCCTCCCGGGCTCCGGCCACACTGACCCCTGCCAGCACGAGCAGCAAGAAATCAGTTTTATCTTCTTAAAATGTCCCCTACCACCCCAGTGGCCCCACATTGTCCCCTGGCTGCTCCCAGGAAGGTTTGGGTGGAAGACGCTGGGACCCATCCTTACCTCCATGTCGTCCTGGAGAGGGATCCCGGCTCCTCTGCCGGGGCTGGGGAGGTGAAATTCGCCTGGGAGATGTTGTCCCCATCAAGCTGGGGACAAACTGCCCGCTGAGGTGCCAAAGTCAGGGCAGGCGGGCTCCTGCCACCAGGCAGGGAGCCGCGGGCAGGATTAAACCTCTGGGATGCAGCTGGCGTGAGCAGCACCAGGCTTAGAGTGATTTCAAGGCACCGGGCTCTCTCTTCTGGAGGAAGATTGATTGCAAGAGATGATGATTAAGAGATTTAAGAGAGTAAAATGAAAGCACAGACCCCAGACAAGTCAGGGTTGGGGCTGCTCAGCCTCAGGTCACCCCCTGTGCAGGCAAGATGACACCCTGAACCAGAGACAAGTTGGAGAGAGGCGACCAAAGGCTCCCAAAGAAGGACCAAGAGCCTTTTGGTGGTCCAGCACAGTCTGTGCAGGAGGGTTCCTCCAGCATCACTTGCTGTGCGTTGGGTTTGAGCCCTCAACACCTTCCTGTGAACCCCAGGCAGGCTGTGAAACCCTCCTGCCCACGTCCTTCCTCCGAACACCTCCACTTCTTCTCAGGACACAGGTGTCCCCCACCTCCGGCCACCGGTGACAGCGCACAGCTCCCGAGGGCGCAGGAGCAGCATCCGTACGGACCAGTGGAAGCAAATCCTTCCTGGATGGATGCAGCACCAGAGGTGGGATGTGGGAAGAAAGACACACAGACCGGGGACAAAAGAGCCATCAGATCATTGGAAAACAAAGA
Source organism: Streptopelia decaocto (assembly GCF_964273445.1). NCBI lineage: Eukaryota > Metazoa > Chordata > Aves > Columbiformes > Columbidae > Streptopelia > Streptopelia decaocto. The sequence continues at coordinate 7,664,631 of NC_138659.1, read as the reverse complement.
GCTTGTAATAATGAAAAAAGGACAGATTTCGTAACCAATCACTTTTTCCTTTGAAAAACACAATCACAGTAACTTTGCTTTATACAACCACCTAGAAACTATGAAACAGTATCACATTGTGCATTATTTTTTTTTAAACCTACTTATCAAGAAGGGTATTCCACACTTTAAAAATTATATCCATTTGGGGAGGAAAGAGGAGACAGCTAATAGCGCAGTCACAGATACATCATGAGTCCAAGCAAGCGGCAATTCTTTGTCCTCACCTTTTCCACTTAGCCAAAAAAGAAGAGTGGAGAAGGGGATAGCAAAAGAGAAAGAAGGAGGAAAGAAAGAAAGAAAGCACCCACAGAGGACTAATCACACTCCATAATTACTTTTGACATCTACAGGGCTTCATAGAAAGATCATTTAGACCAACACAGCAGGGAGGGGAGAGGAAGGCGGCAGCAGGACCAGGGGGGAACTTTGGCATTTCTACCCCAGGTCCCTTCCAGTCGCCGATCCTGTGCCAGGACCTACGGGATGGGGAGGTCATCACAAGTTCTACCAGGCTGCCCAATTTTCTCCTCTGGAGCAAAGAGCTTGCAATTTTGGTTTCTAGAGCTTGAGGGACTGTCAGGCCATGGGGCATCATCCCAAGCAGGGTCGGTGCTTCTCGCTCATGGCTCCAAGGCTGTGCTGGGGCTGGGGCATCAGCATCTGGGTACACCAAATATCACCAGTCCTCTCCTCTCCTCCCCCTGCAAACCCCGCATTTCTCTTGCAGCCAGGCTGCTGCAGCAGAGAGCGAAGCCTCCGAGGGATGCGGACACCCCAGTGTAACCCCACGGCGCTGGAGGGTTGACAGCTCACCCCACGGGACAGCATCACCGAAGGGAGGCAAGGTTTGATGAGGTGACAGCCACCGAGCCCAACCGTGACTGCTATAGTTACCACAGGGATTTTCCAGTATTCCCCTCAGGAGCCCCGGCCCCTCTTTCCCAAGGAGACAAAGCAATCCAATCGCCTTCTGAAATAAAAATGTAAATTAAAAAAAAAAAATTAAGGCAGAAGATCATCTTCCCCACTGCGAGTGCGAAGCAGAACGGTGGAGAAGAGGAGGGAGGACACAGGGCCAGGATGCAGCATGTGACCAAAGTGGCTTTTGTGCTCCCAGGGGGACCCGGGTCGTGTCCCAGTCCCGGGGCACATCCCAGCGCGAAGCCCTGACGTCAGGTCCACAAACCCCCCAAAAACCTGGGGCACATGCCAGCGTCAGGCAAGCAGCATGCGGCAGCATCCTTGCAGGGTAAGGCCAAAATCACTCGGCTGTTCAAACCGCAGGCAAAGCTCGAAGGCTTTTTGCCATGGAGATCTGCAGTAAAACCCCCAGGGATTGTCATCTCCCCAACCCGGATCGCGCTCACAAAACACTCTCTTCCTCCCCGTCAAAGATTTTCACACTGAAGGCTGCTGCCAGCCATTCCCTCTTGCCCTGCAGACCATCAGCTCAGGACAAACGGCAAAGACACCGACTGAAGGAGGAGGAACAGGAGTGGGCACCTCCAGTATACAGCACAGCCCTCCCCAGGCTGGGGGACCCGGCATTGCTGGTGACAAGGTCCCAAAGCCACCCAGCGAATGCCAACTAGCAAATAAACCCTGGATGCTGCAACTCCAAACCCCCTGCAACCCCAAAAAACCCTGGAAGAGCAGGAAGGATGGAAAGCAGGAGGGACATCAGCATGAAGCAAGTTCAAAGGGAATCTCCAGAAGTCACTGGCCACACTGTGGCATCTCCTCTCCATCTCCATCTCCATCTGCAAGGGTTCCTGGCAGCCAAAAGCGGCTTCCATGCCATCCTGAGCCAAACGCAGCCACAGCCTCTGCACTGACTCGCAAGAAGAGGGGAGAGCTCAGCACCCGAAAGCTTCACAGCGGGCACAGACCAGTCTGAGCTTCCACTTTCCATCCAGCTACATCCCAGCAACTAAAACGCTGGATTAAAAAAAAATAAAAACTCTTTTTAACTTTGCTCTCCTCCCTCCAGGAGTGTTTCAAACACCCCTTAGCAAAACCTGCTCACAGAAGGAAGCCACCCCAGGCCACTGGTAAGGAGGGATGGGGTCATTTTCTCTCATCATTTTCTCTCACCATCTGCTCGGCTTCGTTAGGTCTCCCCTTTATTGGCCAGATGTTCTCAGAGATGCGGAGCCATCCTGGCTTTAGTGCTCGCTCTCAGGAGGAATCTGCATGTCTGATTTCTCAGAAATCTCAGGGAGGGAGGGAGGGAACATGCAGACACAGGACTGGGGAGCTGGGAGCCTCCAAAAGCCTCCAGGAATTCAGGCTCCTTTCCTCCTAGAGAGCATCTTCACTGCCAAAAGGGATGGTGTTTTATTTTAGGAGATAACATTTGCTAGCTGTAGCATGTCACCACCCTTGTTCTTATTTCTCCTGCCAGCAAAGACAGAAAAAGGGAAGGGAAAAAGCAGAGCAAGGAGCAGAGCAGACAGACAGACTGAATTCTTGTTTCCCCATGGGCTTTGATAAACTACAGAATAGGCATTTAATTACTTGCGACTTGACCCTCCCCACCAGGTTGGGAAGCAGACGGTTGGATGGCGCAGGTGGGACACAGCCCACCCAAACCATGCCCTGCTCTCCCCATCACTTCCAAATGTCTCTCTGTATTTTTCCCTTCCCTCTAAAAGGCTGAATTACCAGTAAACTCTGCTTCTTTTTGTAAAGAACCACCTGTTCAAGGAACAGCACTGGTTTATTTTGGATTGCCCTCCAGAAGGTCTGGCTTCTCTCCTCTCCCACCGCTCTTGCTGGAAACACCTACGCGAGGTCTGGAAATGTCAACAACCGCTGCAACGCAAGTTCGGAAACGGAAATATTTTAATGGGCTTTATATCTCAGGCTCCGCTTCCATATAAACGGGAACCTTCTGTTTAAGCAAGAACAAAAGACCTAAAGGGGTTAAAGATGGGAAAACAGGCTCCAAAGGGGTGACGCACCACAACCCCTGCTAGTCCAGAGCCCTCCCCGCCGGAGCGGGTGGACACAGGAGCTGTGAGAAGCACCACATCACACACCAGCTCCTCCACCACCCACACGCGGAGGCATCTCCCTGCAGGTCCCTTTATAAGCCAAGAGCACGTCACAGAAATGCAGGTGGTTACAGGTTTGCAGCGCTGCCCTCAGCCTGGCACGGGTCCGCCGCCGCCTAATCAAATCCAAATTAAACGTAGAGAACTAGGTTTCCTTCTTCAGCTCCTCTGGGCAAGAGGCACAGCAGGCAAACGGAGAAAAATGCAACGTACCGGTTGTGTAAGAAACCATGCTATTAGCTAATTAAAACAAAAAGAACCACCCGACAGCAGCTGAGCAGGGATTGCTGCAATTCCATCATGCGAACTAGGGTGCTGGGATTGCGCCCGACATTTTTGCCAAACAAGAAGCCGGGAGGAGACCTGTTTTTGAATTTCACCGAAGGTGAAATTCAAAAACAGGTCTCCTCCCGGCTTCTTGTGGGCACAACACCATCTTTTCCATGCTCCCCGACAGCTCTCCAACGCACAACCGCTCCCAAAATCCCATCCCTGCGCAACTGCTCATGGAATCCATCACCTCCTCGCCCTGTCCCGCTCCACTTCTGCAGGAGAACACCATGAAATGTCCCCTGCTCGCTACAAGGATGCCCTCACGCCATCTATTAAGGCTTTGAAAAATGTTGTTTTTTGATCTGGAGAACGCAGTTCTGAAGCCTTAGTTCGCCTGGTTTTTGCACTGTTGGTAGGACCCAACTTCTCCTTTCCAAAGGGCCTTTAGGATCATCTGCACGGAAAGTTGGCATCGAACAGAAAGAGAAACTTTGGTTTAAAATAAAACAGAAAAGAAAGAGAGAAAAGGTAAACAGAGGTGCAAGATGTCTCACGCGAGGGGTATTCGCAGGGCATCACCCCACAACCCTGGAGATCCAGATGTACATTCCTGGCTTTGTTTTACCGTTTACAACCGTGATTGCACAGGACTCAAAATCACTCTCATATGGTTGTTAAGTTTCATAAATAATGTGAAAACTATATGCAACAGATACATCATATTTTCCAAAAAAATATAAGAAAAGTTACATCAAATTAAAAAGTAGCTTCATGAATGAAGATACTGCTCTAAGTGCACTTTCCCTGCAAGTGCAGCCAGTGCCTCAGCGCTGGATATGAAGAAAAAAAAAACCCAAAACAAAACCAAAAACATCAGGTTTAAAAACTTAAGTCCGGTTTCAACCAGTCAAAACCGGGCCAAGCAGAAACCGAAGGTGCTCTCGGCACTGTCCCATGAGGGAGTCCCTACGATGCTTCGTTATCCAGATAGGTTTGTATGTCCTTGTTGAGACTGTAAACAATCCTTCTTTCCTGAACTGTCCTCTTTATTGGCAAAACAAAGTAAAATATTTTATTTCTTTTTTTTTTCTTTCTTTTTTTTTTTTTTTTTTTTTTTTAAATAGAACATTAAAATTAACCCAGAAGAAAAGAAACGAAACACAGTGAGCTTGTTGGGGTCCATAGGATCTGGTCTGGAAGAGCTCGGAAAATGTGTTCAGTGTTTTCTCCTGTTTTCAGCTGGAACTGTACCAGAGATCGGGTTACTTGGGGAAGAGGGGAACAGAACGAGAAAACAAAGGAGGCGGCATCGGAGACCACGGCCATCTCATGTGTTCACTTCATTCGCTAGGTCGTCTATCAATACCTTGGTGTCAGAAGCCTTGGACCTGCGAAAAAGAAAACACACAGGAAACGCTCACTGGGGAGAAGAAATTTCCATTGCTACATGCAGACAATAACACTGCAGTGTGCTTGGAAATGTTTCTTCCACAGAGACGAATTGTTTCCCTCTGCTGGAATTGTTTCGCACTCTCCCACTCTCGCTGGGAATAGCAGAGCGGTATAAATACGTCCCAGCTGTCCCTGAGCATCCTCCTCCCGTGGCTCTGCCCCTGCCACACTGCGCCTGTTCCACCTGTCCCGGGCTGCTCAGAGCTACAGCAGCTTCTTTTGGAAGATGCTGGACACGTCCCAGTTTGCTTCTCACTCTCTACAACTGCCTGAAAGGAGGTTGGAACATGGATGGTGTTGGTCTCTTCTCCCAAGTAACAAACGATAGGATGAGAGGAAATGGCCCCAAGTTACATCACGGGAGGTTTAGATTGAATATCAGGAAAAATTTCTTCATGGAAAGGGTTATCGGGCATTGGAACAGGCTGCCAGGGAAGTGGTGGAGTCACCATCCCTGGAGGGCTTCAAAAGATGTGTAGATGAGGTTCTCGGGGACATAATTTAGTGGTGAACTTGGCAGCGTTAGGTTAATGGTTGGACATGATGATCTTAAAGGCCTTTTCCAAACAAAATGATTCTATGTCCAAAGGGTAAACAGACATGGTGGTAGGGAATTCAAACAGGCTTTGGCCCACATCCCCTCTGCATCAAGTTTTTCAGTGTCTAGCAGCCACATGACTGTTGGTATCAGTCATATCTGTGTACTCTGAGCCCAAGTGCTGCGGCTCAGGCCAGAGCACACCCTTTGTGTGACAGACACCGGCTCCTCGTCCTCCCATCCAGTGATGGAAGAGGGAAACGTGCTGCAGGAATTGCACAACACCCCTGACATGCTGTGCTTCAGCACCCCCAGGGAGCCCAAGCTTGCCTCTTGGCCAAAGGTGGGGAAATGTCTAGGCTGTAAGGAGGTGGGGTTGGGAGAAAAATGGCATGGCCATTTAGGAGAGGAAGGAGTCTGAGATGTCACATAGGAAACGTCAACCAAACCATAACTGAAACGTTGGGGTGGTTTGAGACCTGGAAATGGCCAGTTCAAGAGAACCTCTCTTCCAGGTTTGGATTTATAACCTCTGGCAATGGCTACAGGCTACTTTTTGCAGAAGGGGAGTTTTGTAAAGGGAACTCTCTTTTCCAGTGGTTTACCAGAACCCCAAGATGATGCAAAGGATGGATCAACCCTCCATCAGAGAAACAGTCACTTACTAATTGGACCTGTCCTCCCTTTGAGTAACTATTAGACTGTGATCTTTGCATGATTAACCAGTTCATAAAAGGCCACCACGCGTTAACAACAGTTCCAACACGTGATTTGGTTTGTTGTGCTAGAGGAGAGGCAAAACATACTGTGAAGCAAGGCGAGGTCTGCGCAAGGACACGCTCTGGCTGCGCTTCCACTGCTTGTTCTTGCGGCGGTTTCGTACACCATCCTCCTGGTCCATCATCTGATCCAAGAGCGTCAGGTCATCGGCGTTGAGCGGTGCCACGGAGATGTCCCTCACGGCACGGAACTCACCACAGTTGTTCAGGTGCTCGTTCTCCAGACGGAAGAAGTTCCACACAAACCGCCTGGGTGGAGGAAAAAAGTGAAAATTACCAATTTGGTTCCACTTTTATGGGCACCACCTGTGTTGGGTGAAGCACTGATACCTGCGCCTAGATACCACGGACTGTTCTCAGTGATCAAAGTGCCTCTGGGAACACCCTGGGACTATGAAGAAACAGCAAATGACTAACAGCAGCATCTGCTACAACATCTTCCCAGCCCTCTGGAGAAAAACAGATCTGTCAGGCTCATTCCTTGTCCTAATGATGACAGCCCTCGTCTGGACAGCATGCAGGCAGAAGGCATGACAAGCAAAATGCAACCTCCACCATGTACCTGGGGGAGGTTCAGCTTCAAGCGCTTTTACTCATTTCAGAAAGCTGTGGAGATCGGTCTCTAACTAGAGTACCAGTATATAAAGAGTCTTACAAGCTTACAGGATCCAAACCGATGACGTAGAACCCAAATTAATGTTTGGAAAAGCAGCAGAGATTCGAGAATAACTGTAAATCTGAGAATCAAGGGAAGTTTCATCTGGAAATTGCAACAAGGTAATTTTAAGGAGAAATTTAGTAATAACAAAACCCTCCAGATTAGGTCTATGTTCAGAGGAAACTGCAAACACAGCCCCACATTGCTGCGGAGCCCTCCACAGCTTTCTTCACTCAGCACCCTGCTTGGATTAAATGTTCCTGTCAGACCTAGTCTTCCATTTTCAAGGACTAGTATCTTCCATGTCCAAGGAGCAAGGCATTTCCCATCGTGCTGATGTTAAAACAAGTAATAAAAACATAAAAGTGAAACAAACTGTTAGATCCAGCAGCCTTACCGGAATACTTCAAGTGGGGCAAATACAGTCGAAATGATGTCCCCAGCGTACGGAAAGATTTGCATGGAAGTGAGGGAGATCTGGATGGTCCACGCAAAACGCAGGATGACATCTTCTACAATGGCACAATAGTAGTATGCCTGAAGAACAAGAGAGGCAATCAGGACAGGTCATCGTACACGTGCTGCACAGAAGACAGACGTCTTCAGGCCTTCAGGAAGATATAGAATTTGCTGTTCAACCACCAGAGAAGTGAAAAACATGACATGATTTCTTTCAAATAAATAATAGAATCACAGAATAATTTGGGTTGGAAGGGTCATTTAAAGCTCATCCAGTGCCACCCCTGTCATGAGCAGGGATCTTCACCAGCTCAGGTTGCTCAGAGCCCTGTCCAGCCTGGCGTGGGATGTCCCCAGGGATGGGGCATCCACCACCTCCCTGGGCAACCTTGGCCAGTGTTTCACCACCCTCAGTGTCAAAAAATTGAACCATACAGCTAGCAAAATGAACTATACAACTAGAAAATCCCAGCCCATAGCACTCAGGAAGCACCAGCAGTCACCTGCAACATGCTCCACACATTTCATTAAAATATTAAAAGCCTTCTCTAATGTAAGAGCAGGCTGTATACTCACTTTCTGTGGGTATACAATTCCTTCTCGAAGAAAGGTATTTTCACCAGCATTTTTGTCGAAGAGACCCCAGTCCATCTTCAGGTCCCAAATTAGGGTATAGCATGAGCTGATGAAATAGAAGATAATCCACAGGTAGAAGAACACTTGGGTGTCACTGTGGTTTTTAGCTGGAAAAGAGAAGAACAACATACTTCTGTACAACTTAAAGCAGATTCCTTCCTAAAATAGCTACAATTCGGCTGATTTGATCAGTGGAAATAACACCCCTTTTATTCAAGTTCCGGGAAAATCTGTCTAGCTAATCTGAAACAAACCAAAAGCCTTATCAGGACCAGCTGTATATTAATTCCGCTTTAATTTCATGCAATGTTTTGCACTTGGGACTATAATTTGTGCTAATTTTTTCTTGAAACTTGTGGTAGACCTGTCATTCTAACTCTGAACGGCAGGTGGAAGCTGAGGGCCATTATTTCACAAGGGACACTGGCTTGTACAAAACAAAACACAATCAGGCAGTGCTCGGTTGGGAGGGTTTTGTCAGAGAATATTTTAGTTTGCCTGAATATAAGCAACTGTGGATTAACGTGCTAAAAGCCTGAAAGGGGATGGGCAGCACGGGAATTTCCAGTAGCCATTTCAGAGGTTGTGGTGGCAAATTAAGCAAAAAGAAGGCAAAATGTTAACATGTACGTATAAATGCCAAAGAAGACTCAGTATTTAAATGCCCAGGCAGAGCTTCTCTTTATGAAACACAGGACTGTGGACCCAAAGTCTGCTCTCCTGTGGATTCGTTTTTGCAACTAAGCTGTTTCCCATTCCCCCCCAAAAACACATGGATCTGATCATTCTGTTTGCTTTTAATTAGCAAATCTGGGTCATAAAGTTCATAAAAATACAATATATTGTAACGCTTTGCAAAGCTGAGTTGCTTTGCATCTCGCTGGTGCTGGGAGTCTTGCCTCCTTTCTGTGCAGCCACTGTAATTGCTCACTCACCGATTCTTTCTAACAAAGCCAATAACGCTTCCAGTACAAAAAAAACAGAATGTTTCCAGTCCAAATCCGATGCTGCCACGCTAAATGACAGTGCTGTTTTCCATATACGTGGCTTTAAAACAACAGAACCCCCGAAGCTGATCACAGAGGGAGCGACAGGGCAATTTTCTCTCTCCTTCTCATTTCTAACAGTTACAACATAAAGGCAGCAATCCAATAATAATTAATGGAGTTGAAAATGAGAGGCATCGTGTAAGAATACATTCCTCCCATTACACCCTTCAGGCTTCCTGGACATGATGCGTAGGATATAGGTCAAACACATGCGCTCATTCTCCGTTCAAAACACTCCCCTCTAAAAGCAAATCTATTAAAGCCACTTATGCAGCAAAGCCCATCTGCGGCGACGCTTCACATCGGCGGAGGGAAAGGAAGGATGTGGGGTCTGCGGCAGCTCGCAGGCTGGGCTCGCTTCCCTGCTTTCTGCGCAAGGCTGGAAGCCTTTGAGCAGCAAACTGGCGTCCTCCGTAGGCTCGGCTTTACCTGGGACAGGTCCTGCATCGCGTCATCGGCCGCCGCAGAGCCCTGACGTCAGCCGGCAGAGACCCTGCAGGGCTCGGTGTCCCGGCACATCAACCCTGCCGCTTTGAAACCGCCTCTCCTATTCATTTTTTAAGCACAGCTGCCCACCAAACAGGACACAGGTGAGGTTTTTGGAGCTCAGCAATTAGGGCTCTACTGCAAGATTTAATTCCTCACCCCCACCAGCTCCTCCAAAGCCTCCACAACATTATTTCAGGAAGAAAGGGCAGATGCTGACATTCAGTGACTCAGACATACTAAGCCTGTTCTGTCCAACATTATTTTTAGTTCATTAGATCTCCATTTTTAGTTTCCACTACCAGACCCTAAACAATAATTCAGAGAGGTAGTCAAGTGCTTTCAAAGCATCTAAAATGCTCCAAACTACCTTGTGAAGCTGTGTGTTCCTATCAAGCTTAGGTCTGAAGGTTAGGTCATTATGCCTTCCATCCCCCCACTTAAGGACAGAACACAAGAATTTACAGATTCTTACTCCACATCTCCATGGACCAGACGCAGAGAAGGCAGCTCTGTGCCTTCAGCCACATCCCGGCGTGAGCCACGTCCTGCAGCTGCAGGGCTGAGGAGCATTTGTAAACGACTAACAAAACTACATCCTAGGTTGGCAATTACATAGGAAGGAGATTTCAAAGGTTCGTGCTGCTTAAACCTAAATTGTCTTGAAGGATGCTGTGTGCAATTACAGAAAGAATGAACGCTGGGAAGAAAAAGGCCCAAATAAGAAATCTGGTGGCATTAACCCCATCAACCTCCAAAGGATATGCTTGCTCTAGTTAGGTTACTGTCATGGTGTCAGGTCCGTCTCCCTGCCCCTATCTCTGCAGCAGTTCTTTCAGTGGCATCTGGGGTCACGCTGCTTGCCCCTTGCTCCTGCTCGCTTTCTCACCGACCAGCTCTGTAATGCATTCAGCTCCTGAAAAAATCCATTAAAAACCCCCCAATTTCTCCTCGATAAAATGCTCTAACCAGAACTAGCCTATTGTCTTGGCCTTTGAATCCCTTCCTTTAACCACTTATCCTCCTTTTCCTTCTGCATGTGATTCTGTTTGATACCTTCCTTCCTTCTCTCCTCATTGGTATTCTGCTGGTGTACAGAAATATGTTTCTGCTCTAGGCAAGCAATTATATCTCAATCTCCACTGGCTGGTCCTAGTGGCCCCTCTTCGCCGCTGCTCAGGGGGCTAGAAAATCAAGGCATTCATATTCTGCCCAGAGGGCTGCCAGTTTTTCAGGAGCTGTGCATATGTATGATGATGTCAGGGTCTATTTGAGCAGGAACTGTTTCATCCTGGTGTTTTTTCTTTGTTTAATGATGTGCTAGAAAGCACCAAAAACCATTAGAGAGTCATAGTGTCAGGATGAGCATAGCAGCCCGGACACCTGGGAGATCTCAGCCTCTCTTAGAGAAAAAAAAAGACCAAGTTTTCAATGTTCTGTGGACTGCAGCACGAGGTGGGTGAAGGACCTTTCTACTCCACGCTCCAAAGGGCACCGCCACCACCACATAGCAACTTCCTAAGCAACCGTTACTCAAAACAGCACGTGCAGAAGCACAAAACTCGGTGTGTAAAGTTGCAGGTGCAGCTTTACCCTCCCTGTCAATGGGCAGATTTTAATATATGTTCACGTGAGGGTGTCTGCAACGTGAAGGTGTTCAGCTACCTCAGAGGCTCTTCAAGTCTGCAGTGCCCCATCATCTTCATTTGCTGCAACGTCAATGGGAAGCAATGTTACCACGGGGGCTGTTTGCAACCTTCACCACTGAATATCCATTAGCATCCTCAAGTTTACCCTATAAAAGTCAATTCCAGTAGATGCTCTACACAAATACACCTAACAAATTGCTCCAGAAGGTCAACTAGATAAATAATGGATGGTTCCTACCTTCGAGCTGAAGCTGTGAATGGCCACAGTCCTAGAAAACAGCCAAAGGCACTTGCAGCAGCAGAATTTACTGCCTGCAAAAATTGCTGATAGACAATATCTTGGATCCCAAACGCAGCCCCAGGGGACAAAATATCTGACCAGCATTCTGAGAGAATAATGCTCTGCAGAAATTACAGCCTGTTCTAAACACAGGCAAGAGAAAGGTTGCTTTCCATCAAAGCTAGACAGCAAATACTATCCCGAACGCTGTTAATATTGACTTTACTTCCAAAGAATACTATCTGTTTACCCTGCTGAATTATTCTGGGGAATGTAAACACTATATAGTATTCAACACAGCAAAAATCAATGCCATGTAATATTGAAGCTCCGGATAAGAGCACAATGGCCCTCGATAAGCACTCCTGGTGTGTCAGCCGCCACAGCTGGCTGGGCTTTCTGCTGATGGTGAGATCCATGATAAAAGCCGCGATAAAAGCTGGGAGAAGAGTGAGGTTATCAGGAAACATGGGCAAGTAAACCCTGCGACATTAGGCGAAACTGACCCCGCCGGAGCAGTTCTGCCTCCAGTGCCAATTAAAAACCTCCTGGCCAAGGCATGCCAAATTCAGTCTTCTTTGATGACCAGCCTTTCAATCACAGATGCAAGCAGAACCAAGGCAAAAATATAGATATTTACAGTGTGCTAACCAAGCACAGACACTAGAGCACAGGGCACACACTTTCTGCCTGGGGATGACGTGTGCCCATTAACTCCATCCCGGCACACAACGGGAGGGGGGTGACAGCCAGAAGTGACTTATCTCCACAAAAACTGCCACCGCCATGACATCCCAAAGCATTTGTCTAACACCTTACTGCTTGAAGTGCAGCACTACCGATCCCTCAGTAATTACACGGCTTAACGAGGGAGCAGCAGCAGCGGTGCCTTTCTGCCCAGCCAGCACGTATTGCAACTTAACGCTGATCCATGGCAGAGCCGTGGCACACGGTGGACTTAACGCAGGGAAAAGGCAAATAACCTGGAGGAGCACAAGGAGAAATCGCCATCGTGCACCAACGGGCTTAGTCAAATACCAACCATTTTGCATGAACAACCTTCTCGTTAGACTCTGCAAACTTCTGCCATAGCCTCCGGGCACAATTTAAAGCAAAGCAGCAAGATACAGTGCAGCAAAGAACTGTCAAGAGGCAACATCTCATTTCTTCTTCTAGTTAGATTCTACATTTGTGGAGTAGGGAAATCCCCAAACTGTGTTTTGACTAAAAACACTCTGCAGGTTTGCATAGGGTTTGTAGGACGATATGACTGTGTCTAATTTCAAGACACAGCAGCAATCTCATTGCTTATATCTCTCAAACAGAAGAACGTGATTTAATTGCAAACAGGAAAAAGCACATCAGCCATGGCTGAGATTTGATCTGAGTCTTCTTCTGGTGGCTTCTCTAGCATTTGAGAAGTGTAACTGCTACCTTGAGGAGGATGGGGTTTCCAATCTAACCATTTGCCAGCAGTCTCACTAACAAGAACATCTGGGTTCACAATCAGAAATCAATAACGTGGCAATCGGGGCCTTCACTGGATAATTTAGGGATTGGGACCCAATGTCATCTGCTACCTCTATACAGCTTTGAGATCCAAAAGCAGATTCCTTCAAGATATAATAGCAACCACAAAAATCAAAATTAAAGAAAATATTGTTGGATGATTGCATCTCTTAGATTTCTGCAGCAGAGAGTTCCAGACCTGCATACATTTGAAAGGAAAAATCACTTGATGCTGTCAGTTGCTTTTCTTAAATTGTTCCATTAAAAAAAGGTCAGGTTTTCCCCTCCTGAGTACCCATGAAATGAGGTGTCACCAGGCCATCCTTTTTACTCACACCCTATTCATTAGTGTTCCCGCTTCTCCAGCCACCTTTAACACTGCAGTGTATTAAGCCACACAAACAGTTACTATTAGTCCGCTTTCCAAATCCCAGCTATTAAAATCCATCTCTCTCCCAGCTGCAAGCTGAAGAAGAGACAGCACGAATCACCCAGCACCAGGTGCTGAGGCTGCCGGCACCAGGAATGTCCTGCTTGACATTTGCAGACCTACAAAGCCCAGGAAGATTTCCCTCTGGGATTTACATGCCTCATTTGTGCTGACACTCGGGTGCGGTGGCAATTCCCAAAATCCCCTCCCAGGCTCCCGTCTCATGTCCCGCTCACTTACCCGACTAGGGTGGTCCTGCCGGGGTGCTCCTCACCCTTCCCCAGCTCAACCCCAAAGAACCATCACCGGGACTTGTGCCTAAGCAATTAGAGCAGCTGACGAGCCGGCGTGAAGGAGCCGGGCTTGCCCACGGTGCTGCCGAGACCCACGTCAAAGCTGGGAGGAGGTCAAAGGCCGGGATGGAGATGTTTGCCCATGGCAATGCCTCCAATTCTTCACTAATGACACTGCCGCTGCTCTGATGGGAAGGATCAGAAAGACTGGCTAATGAATACAACTCATTACTGAAGGTCTCCTGGGCATGGGTTGACAGGGTTTCAGACAAAAATTCATCCTAGCTCACAGCAATGTGACAGACGTTGCACGTTTCGGCTCCAAGTAATCATCCTGATGGAGCTGCCAGGATGCTGTGCTAAGGCAAGCCGCAAAAAAACTGCCAGTATTAAGAAAGCAGCCAGGAAAGAAGCCAGTTAATCCCATTACAAAGTTTGTTTTACTTCAAGAGGTCAATCCAAACGCTCTACAGGGCTCTTGTGACATCTAAATCAAATGATCTGGCTTGCCGCAGTGCTGAGAAAGAGCAGGAGACACAGGAGATCTCGTATCAACACAAACACTAGGGAACAGGATCTCACAATAGCTGCTTGTTTCAGTCGTTCATGAGATTTGTACTTGAATTCTATACGTCCATTTATTTTGCTTTACCTCACTCCCTAGAAACGACGTTTCTCAACTGAGGTGTTATAAGCTGCTGCACCAATGCCTGATCTCTGTGAAAGTCATTTTAGTCCCGGTTCTCACCTCACCTTGCTCTCCTCTCCTGCTGCAACCTTTCAGGATCACAGTTAATTACTGTTCCACCTACCAGTAAACTCACCCCACAGGGGTTGCACCCTGCAGCTTCTAACACGGCAGTAACCAGGACGAGGTGACACAACCCACTAAATACAGAGCTGAGGTGCAGCCAGGTATCCCCCCATAGCTCCCAGTGCAATTTGATGTTATCACCATCCTCCCCTCCATCATCATCCTCCACCTGCAAGTCCTACTCCTCCCAGGGCAGCTGTGGTGAGACACAGAGAGGGAGAACCAGCGATCCATTCCAGCATGAAGTGGCTACACCAGCCAGTGTCACCGCTGGTAGCAGCTGAAGCCATCGTGATTAATGAGGAATGGGCCTCAGCTACAAGACCTGGGAATTTTCCACTCTGTTTTCAAAAAGCAGCACATTTCCCACTCATCTTCATCTGGTCAGACCTGCTCAAACTTCTCTATTAGTAAGGGATGGTCCAACAGCTTCCTGCACAAGCCCATTAATCAAAGAATGACTCCTGCCTCGACACTTCATGTCTCTATTCCTTGGCAAACCAAGGAGTTTCACACCTTTCCCAGGCTTTAAACAAATCACAAATTCCACATCACTTCATCAGGAGAAGCCTGTTTCTGAATTGATGGTGAGAACATGGACAGAAGTGCTGCTCTTTAGAGACAGCCCTATTTAGTTAATTCCTGTATTTTTAATTACTGTCAGTTTCCTGGGCTGTTTAATGAGGAAGTACATGGCAGTGACATTATCTTAGACCCACCTAAGGCTCTCCACGGCACTTCCAAACCGCTGACAGCCAGCGCTCAGCACTCTTATTTGGAGTACCTGGAAGGTGCGTGGGAGCAGTGCGAAAGAAGAGATGTTTCCAGATGTTTCCAAGTTTCCAGGCCATGTGGATTAATTTTGGAATAATTCAGAGGTTAATAAACAGCTGGATAGTCCCCAGACCACAATGATTTCATTGAATAAGGTGTGTAAATCAAAGAGACAATGAAAACTTGCATAAACTGTCTTTCAGTTAAAGGATAAAATCCCACACAGCCAATTTTAATCCATTATTTGTGCTTAAGTGCAGTTAACACTTTCCTGAAAAAAACAAGGTAAACACACAAATGCTCACGCTGAAACAGCAAATCCCACAAAACAAAATGATGTAAGAGTACAAAGCACTGGAGAAGCTCAGTTCTTCATGCACAGACGCCAAATCTATATTCCCTGGGAAACTTCCAATGATGCCGTGGGAGCAAAAGGCATCAAGGTAAGAGAAAATTGACAGACAGTAGCAAAATGAAGAAGCATCTCATTTTACAAAGAACAAAGTTGGAGCATAAATCATGCATAAAGCTTAAGAAGTGACCAGCACTCAGAACAGTACAAGGCAACTCTAGTTGCACTGTTCCTCATAAAAGACAAATACCTTAATATAACAATCCTATCTTACAAAGACCAAACCATGTCTGAGTGAGGAATTAAATCAGGGCTGGCTATTCTAGGTATGTCAGGACACTCGATTAAATGTAAATGCACTTTATATGTGAGGGGATCCCTGTGGAACACAACTACAAGCTGGACTGAAGTGGAAGCAGCTACACCGGTGCATTTGTTAAGGAAAGCACATCTGCTTTTGGCAGAGCAAAAACACATCAAAAAGCAGATGTGCATCAAAACAACACTGCACTTTGGGTAAATATTCTGCTGTAGACATGAGCTTAATAATTTGTTTCCCCGGCACCGTGCAGGTTTCCATAGGGATTAAATAATATATATATTATATACATATATAGTATTCAGTTGGCTGGCACTAGGGGAAGCCTGCTCGGCACTGCCGGGGAAGTTAAAGCAAGGGCAGGAAAGTTAAAGCAAGGGCAGGAAAGTTAAAGCAAGGGCAGGAAAGTTAAAGCAAGGGCAGGAAAGTTAAAGCAAGGGCAGGAAAGTTAAAGCAAGGGCAGGAAAGTTAAAGCAAGGGCAGGAAAGTTAAAGCAAGGGCAGGAAAGTTAAAGCAAGGGCAGGAAAGTTAAAGCAAGGGCAGGAAAGTTAAAGCAAGGGCAGGTTTCTGCTCAGTCGTGCTGGGAGCAGGCAGGAGCTGGCGACACACACTCCAGTTGCCAGGTAGCTTAGAGTTACAGATCTGCCTCATTTGCCTGTGCAAACATACCCCACAGGAGTATATTTACAGAACGCAGCCTTTGCTTCCCATTCCTTTGAGTGATATAAAAAAACCCCAAAATACTGAGAATTCTTCCTTTGAGAGCTCAGCAACAGTTGCCCTGGGGCTGCTGCTGAGCGGGCAGCTTGCATCAGTGCTCGTCCACACCACCGCTGCCCGCTCCCAAATCATCTTAAGGGGTAGCTACTCTCACTTCAGCTTCACTAATTCAGGAACTGATAGCTCGGTGTTAACTCTGTAAAACTGGTCTAGTCCCAGGACAACAGGATTGACTGTTTGGGAGAGAAAATCTAATAGATACTACCAGTCCAACATCCCAGCTGCACTTAGCAGAGAAAATTGCATTCTGCATCTAAATCAAAAGGAAGAAAAATAAAGCAACAGCTTCTCTAAGGGAAGGAAGAATCGGAATTACGCACTGCCCAAGCAATATGAATTATTAAACAGTGGTATTTTAGGGAAACTGAGATACTAGTCATGAGTCCAGAATACACTGTATAACTGGGAAGATCCTTCACTACAGCAGGTTTGGAGAAAGGACTATCAAGTATGACTAGGAGCAGCACACATCACTTAAACACAATAAGGTAGCATTTAAACATTTCTTTAGTTCGAGTTGTTTTCCAACAAGCATACAAAACCACAGCACAACACTGTCACAAGTGCATTCTATGTGAATTAGCTGATTTACAACACCAGCAAACACCCCCAGCCACACAGTCCATCTTCCCCAGCCAGCAGACACGAGCTAAAAGCCTACAGAGCAGCTACAAATGATTCCGTGTTCAAACCACAGGAGGAACACCAGGCTTTCCGGAGGGCTGCGATGTCCCCAGGGCTCCCAGTTGGAGAACAGGCGCTGGTGTGCGTTAGCTGACCTTCCCAAAAAAGGCCACCAGTTACCCTCGTCCTGGCAGCCAAAAGCTGTTATTCCACAGGCTTGCATGTCATAGGCTTGCAAACACAGGTTTGAAAGACTATTTAAATAAAACTCTTGTTACCACAGCAATTAACAGGCTCATCACTTACTGCAATTTAGAGCAAGTCTAAGGAGCAATGAGCTTTACCAATTTGACACTTATTTTGGGCACTGTCTGCTTTCTTAAGAGCAAGCAGCTATCCCCCAACAGATGTTTTGTAGGTAAGAGATGGGTGCTTGTGATCCTCAGGCAGACACGGAGAAAGTGTGGGCAAGCTGTGCATCTATTTTCAACAGTAATATCATAACAACTTGACAAAAGACCGTCTGATTAAGTTCAAAAAGAACTGGGAATCTAGGTAAAGCACACAGATAAAATCGGAGTTTTAACAGGTACAGTTATGGCAGGATGGGAACAGGCCTACAGGGCTGACGAGACACAGCAAGGTCTTTAGGCAGCCCTCTGAAAAATCACTACAAGCCCAGACACTTACAAAATCTGTGCTAACACAATTTCCAAAGGCCCTGAAGCTTCCAAATTTTTTTTTCTATGACACCAACAACTCTCTGCTATTGATTCCCAATAATAAAACTGAACGGACAACAGCTGAGAGTCAGGAACATCTCTCAGCAATTGGAACAATTTACCTGGGTTATAAACACCTCATTGCAACCCACTCTCTGCCCGCCAGTGACATTTGGCAGCAATGACAACAGGGGCCAGCGGTACCGGCACAGATACAGGCTCCGAGGGGAGTAGGAAGGGGTCAAATTCTTCGACGGGACATTTTGACAGATGCTAGTTTTCCTCTAGGTTCCAAACTTATCCCAACCTTCCCGCAGGAAGGAGAAGCATTACTGAGCCTCCCCAGAACAGGCAAAGTATGTATTAATTATATACATGATTATATTTGCTATAATAAAAGCATATAAGCAGTGACTACAGCCAGGCAATGCGTACGTATCTCATCTCGGGGTTTGGCGGTGGTGACTAACTGGACTGCAGGGCTGGAAATGAAGAGCTGCAGGATGTCACCAAGCAAATTAGTTAAAACGGGAACAAGCTTGGGGGACACGGCAGCAGGCAGAGATGCTCAGAGGGGTCAGGCGCTGCATCCGCCGTCCCTCTGGATACGGAGCATCCAACTTCCAGCCTTCAGCCAGCCCACATCAGTGCATGTCTCTGCCGATAAAACTCAAGGCTTGACCAACATTATTGGTGTGACTTCAGGCCCAGCTATGTCAAAACAGCAATTTCTTGGCCGCTAGAAGGTTTCTAATAACCCTGCCAGCCCTCTAAAAAAACTAGAAGTATGCCTTGAATGCTTCTCCCTGCTCCACCACAATAATATTTCAGGATAAATAATTGCTCGGGAGTGTGTGCAGTCACTAATTCCTGGAGAAATAGGAGGCACATGTTTTCAAATGAAAGAACGCCGCTTTCAGGACTTAAGAACAATGAAAGGCAGGGCGGCTGCCTGAAGTGCAGAAACTAAAAGCTTTTTCCCTTCAGAACAAGAACAGAATCGAGTAATTGTCGTTTCCAGGGAGATGGGGAACTTGAGGGATCAGAGCTCAATCTGCAGTTAAATGGATTGGAAACAACTTCCTACCAGCCGTAGAAAATACATGGATAGACACACACAGGAAAATCCAGGGAGGGCATTTTCCCGGCACTGTGCGCATCTCCCTGTGTTCAGGAATGATGGACTGACTTTATTCAGATGATCCAGGTTAGCAGTTCACAAGTGCCAAGGGAGAAGTATTTCCTAGGTTATCCCCCACCTTATACATCTCCCATTCTACCTCCCTTCACAGAAAAAATGGACAGGTATTTCAGTTTTCTCCTTTAGAGAGAGAAACCTGAAAATACTTTATTGTGCTTTAGAAACATCATTCTAAGCAGACCAGGTATGTGAAAAAGACCTAAAGGGAGATCTTAACATACTCTTTGCAAGCTAGGCAGGCCTTTGCCTTTCCACTGAGATGTTTCACAGATGCCAAAAGACAAAAGTTCATGCTTCAATGGGAGGCCACATCCCAAGCTTCTCCCATGTAAAAATCAAATCCCACAACTTGCAAAGGATTTTCCAAAATAACCAATACCTTTATGAGTGCTGTAGAGGGCTGCAAATGTCACCACAAAGAAGGTGGTGGAATATTTTCCAGCGTTAACCAGATGAAAGGCCCGTTTGTTATCACGGTAACGGCGCAGGCACTGGATGAATCGCAACCAAGCAGGGATGCACTGGACAACGGCTCTCACTCCGTAGGAGTAGCTGTAACAAATCTGATTATCTGCAAGAAAAAAGTTTCAGGGACACAGAGTCAGTAAGTTTGCCAACTCCTGTCATGTTCCTTTCTGTAAGCATAATATCACTTGACACGACAGCAACTCATGGCTTCAACAACTGGGGCGAGAGGCAACGACACCAACATGACACCGATGTCTGAAACCCTTCTTTTTGTTGAGAAAAACACCAGGAAAACCCCAGCTTTGCCTGGAAGCCCCAAGCAGGCCGTATTCTTACGTTGTCTTGCTCAGCGCATCTAAACCAAACACCCCACTAACAAACATTTGTTTCTTATTCAGACTACTGGAGACATCTTATTAGTTGATATTTATCCCAAAGCACTGTGTTATCATTACACTGGACTGGAAGAGCACAAGTTATTATCTGCTCAGTTGCTTTATCTTATTTTTATTATTATTTGAAATAAATAAATATCTAGTTACTTGCAACACCATCTGAAAGAGAAAGATCAGACGGATTGGAAGAACGAAGTGAACACTGATGCTTATTGAAGCATACTGCAAATTCTTTCAGCAGGTGTCAAAACCATCAGCCACCACGATTTGTCAGCAGCCACCGCTTAAAATGGAAAGACAACAGCCCGATCCTGGGGGAGACAGGTACGAGTTTGCCCCTGGGAAGGCCAAAGTCGAAAATTCATATGCCAACCGTGCGGCTTTTCTGGCTGGGAAGAAGAGAGGCAGAGCACGCACAGCCCGGCGTCACAGCGTCAACTCTAATTGAATAAGGGGTGGCATTAACGAGCTCTGAGGAAGTTCCTAAACCGTCTCTTGCTCCAGGGCACTGCGATGAAGCCTGTAAGATTCAGGCTGCAGCACAGAAAATCGTGGTTAACAAGCTCATGCGATTCATTTTCATGCTGAGCAACAGAACAGGCTAAAAGCAAATACATGGTTAAACCACTATGAAATAAAACAATGCCAGGAAAATGGATTTCTCTCTCCAGTCAAGAAGTGTCATGTCTAAATTCCTTGATGAACATATAAATCAGGCCACATGGCTGGATTAAGAAATGAACACTGATGTGAAATTCCATTTCTCTGGATGGAAGTAAGAAAAGGGAGAATCTCTGTCATGCCGTGTTTACAAGGAATGCCAATTATTTTAGTTTCCTACGTCCCTGGTAACCCTCTTCAAAACAGACAGATGATGATTACGGAACTGTCTTGCTCAGTGTTTTTCAGATCATTTTGCCCACATTCGCATGGGTCGTCAGCTTTAGACTACCTGTATTTGCCAGAAGTCCAGCATTGTCCTCCCACTGAACCTCAAAGCTGTAGAAGCAGATCATGTATTCCAGATCCATGAGTATCACGACCAGGCTGTTGAGCTGATCAGCCAGCCAGAAATCTGCGAAGCCTACCTTGTGGAAGGGAGCAGTGAACACTCGAAACTGTCGGGGAAAAAAAGAGAGAAAGGAATAATTCATGACAGAGTGTCAAAGACATCTAAATGCAGTGGCAGTGCATCACAGCATTGAACAAATATGGAAGAAATGCTTCAAGATTTATTGGTGACCTCTCGCTCCTGATGATAAAAGAAGATAACCGTCTCCTCACTTTTATTACAAATAACATTCCTGCTTTTTCCCTTCTGCATGCAACTACCCATGTCCTCTCCCACCTTGTTGGTTTTCTACTGGCAGAAGAGCCCAGTCTCCTCCAACCAAGCTCTTTCCCAGAAATTCCCAGTCTCCATGGAGGAGCTCTGCACAGCTCTGCTTCTCCCATGGCTCCTTATTTTGCCCAGTGCTTTCTTTCTACCATTTATGTCTGTTGACATCTTCCTCACTTACCTTCACCCTCACACTTAATATCACTGAGATTACATGCCCTCAGCATGGCCATTAGCCTGACCACGGCTCAGTTTACTTAACACTTTAGTTGTTCTTTGATGTTAGAAGTTGCAAGAATGACTGTTACTGCTAGATCTGCCAAAGTCTCTAGCAGAGAAAGAGTTAAAGAAAGGGCGGAGGAAATCCTCTTGACTGTCAATTAGATTCCCCCTCAATCCCAGTCCACTTTCTCTCTAAGCCTGAACAGCAGTTTTGCTGCTTTCAAATCAGACAGTTTTCATGGCCCATTACCTTTGATTACAACTCTCTCTACCCGGTTAGTTATAGTTACTAACGGCCAATTTCTCAAAGAGACGGCACTAGCACCATCCGGTACTTCAGAGATTTATGAACCTTTAAATTAATGAAAGCACCAGCTAACACTGATCTTTTATATTGCTCTCCTTATTAACCTAAAGGGTACACGGTTACAGAAACCTGGGAAAGGACTGACAGGTTCCCATCAGCCTGTAATGCCTATTTAAGGCTCTGGTCCTAAATTTCAAAGCCAAATAGGGGATTAAGACTTAGCGGCATAAAGCAGATATGGATCTTGACCCAGAAAGCACTGTGCTCACGTAGGACGGCACCTTACAAATGCTGAAAGAGGGCCAGGCGCCAGGGAAGTCTGTCCTCACAGCTGTCCAGCTGCACAACAGCTGCTGCAGAGGTCAGAGAAGCCACACCAGCCTTTCTTTGCAAAAGGTCCTTCCTCTGTTTTACCAGCACTCCCAGATGCCATCTCTACCGGTTTCATCATAGACTATTTTTTTTTTTTCCATAAACAAAAACAAATGAAATGTAAAAACAGCTTTACCAGATACATATCCTTGGAAAAAAAAATAAAATGAAATAAAATCCATGTTGTTATTTAACCTAGGGAGAGACACTTTAGCACTGCCAAATGAGAGCATAGAATTTTTAAGAGAGTAGAAGCTTTCCACCTAAAGGTTACAGCAGAGGAGGGATCAGCAGATCTGTACGCAACCTTCTGGGGGAACTCAGTCAACTCTTCTCAAGGAGCTGAGCTGCTGTTTGAACCCTCTAAACTACAAAAGGGTGCTGGCAGCAGAAGGCACTGCCCGTGGGCAGGTACCAGTGGCAAGTCTGCAATTCCCTATTCAGAAATGTCTGTAACATCCTCCAGTGAAGATGGATTGCAAGAGTAAAGTCATAAAATACCAAAAGCTGGAGCTGACCCTCAGTTTCAAGTCATCGGTTGCAATCATATATCAACGGTGGCACAATCCAAGCACAAGACTTCCTGGTGCTGACCTCTGCAGTTTCAATAAGCGCTGAGACTGGAGATATTTGAGCTGGAGCTAAAGACTTGCTAGATTTTCACCTCTCCCAGACAGGCTCCCTGCAGTTGTCTGGCGGAGAGCGTGGGCTCGCAGACACCTCGCCATCCCCTGCGCCGGGATCCGATTCCTCCCGGCGAACCGCTCTCCTCAGCCCACACGAGCACGCTCGTGGGCTTCTCATCCGGCTGCAAAGGGGCAAAGAATGCTCCCCTAAGCACACGGGCGAGAAAGAAGAGCCTGGCATGGGAATTAAACTTACTACGGGCTAAATAACTTCTTTCACTCTGAGGAAGATCAATTCAGGTCCAACCTGCAGTTCCTCAGGTGCGATCAAAGCAGATCCCACTCATGAGTACCAACAAGCGGCTGTTGATGGTCAGGGGTGGATGCAGTAAGCCTCCCAGATCCATCGCAAAATGCTACAACACGCTAAAGTATGGTCCCGATTTGGTTTTAGAAAAATTGAAGATGCCAGTGATGCTGTGCTACACCTGATACGTCAGACATCAATTGCGGCTGGAAATGAAATCTATCAAGCATGTGAAGAAAAACAATCACCAAACCAAAATTTGTGTGAACAGCACGGTTCTAAAAATCGTGCTATTTAAACTGTCCTTTCACCCAGACAGTTGCTGGCAACTGCAAGGAGAAATGAAATACACCCAGCTGGCCAATTACATACAATAGAAATTAGAAAAGCCTAACAGCTACTCTTTATGCGGTTTGTCTGGCCTATTTATTCCCCTTCCTCCTTCCACATAACACACAGCCAGAGGTACTGTGTCATTTTCCACCATTAAGGTGATCTTGCATTTGATGAAGCTTTTTTCCCCAGGAAGCCTGGGGATGAATTGGCCTGTGCATGCTCAAATGTGTATCTGTACCAAAGATTGCAGCAATGTCTAGAGAGAGCTGGGATAGAGCAGGTCCTGGAAACTAAGAGCTCTGTGAAGACTGAGAATCTTACCCTGTTAAGACATTAAGATAAATTAGAACAGATATTGCTCATGTGGTTAGAGCACTTCCAGAGCTTCCCCCTGCACCAAGGGACAGCAGTAAGACTAATGAGGCTTGGGACTAAAGGTACCTCTGTGAGAGATGGCTGAAGGCTGGAAGGCAAAAATAGGAAGGAACTGAAATAGTAGTAAGCGAGCACATAAAATACCGAGGTTAACTAGCTGTGTGTATACCTGCACACACATGCCTGAAGCACGATTCTACGTTTCATTTTTGTCATGTTCCAAAGAAAGTTAAATGTTTTAAATGGCACTAAAATGATTCTGCAAAAAACATCAGTTGGCCAAACCCTCTTCTGCCCGATGCTCTCGGAGCAGTTCCAGCAAGAATAAGGTATCGAGGGAACCAACTTGATTAAAGTCAATTTAAAAGTGCATACAGGGTGGGGATGAATGTGTGAAAGAGCCATTGGGGAAGAAACTGATGAACCATCCAACAAGTTTAAAAACTGTTCTTTTGGAGCTCCCACCTATAACTGGAACACTGAAGTAGCATGAAAATTTACATCCAATTTACCAAATCTATCTTACGACGAAAGTAGAAGTTGGCTCCAAAATAAATTCCTTAAAATCCCAAACAGATTTGCTGAAAAAAAACCCACCCATGAACATAATTTTATAAGCAGTAACCTTTGCAAAGGTTCCCTCTCCATCATGAGCCCTCCCAGTGCTGGCACTCGCCCAGTTTGGGCTGAGCAGCATCCACGCAGCCTTGCCTTACAGCCCTGTAACCCCATCAAACTATTTCACTACATTCAGGAACAAACAAGCAAAGATATCCCAGTGTTTCTGTATGTACAATAGTATGTATGTATGTATGTATGTATGTATACAGCTGCCTATAGCAAGATTAAAAAGTAGCTACCTGCAATGTGAAGATAACGATAGGCTGGTACAGACAAGCTCTGTGATACACAGTGACATAAGCACCCCTTTTCCCTCAAGATTAGTGCTGCTTTTGTATACTTAACTGCTGCTGCTCAGCTACAGCATTTTTTAAAACTTTATTTATCTATTTAAATCAGGTTTGAGACTTACCAATAGTTTGAGCAGCCAAAACCGAGACTTGTAATAAAAGGTTTTGGTAGGGTTGATGAGAAAAAGCAACATGAAGCCGTACAAGATGAGTGGGTTCACCTGCATAGGGATGTAGGTGAATTTACCATATATACATGCCAGCAGGCTCAGGCACCACAAAACCCCCAGGAAACCAGCAATCTACAGAAAAAAAGAAAACCACATAGATACTTTATGAAAATACAGCTCTGAAACCTACAATGAATTCTCATTATAAGGAAAGGGAGAGCAGTGCTCAATCCTGTAATCTAATCAGACTTGAGCGACTTCCTCTCCTAATTGTGTTAGAATTCCTTGCCAGGAAATGGTGCAGGATTTATCCTCCCGATACACCGCACGGCTCCACCACTCCTCCAATCTATTCTGTTTACCTCAAAGAGATGTTGATGGGACAAGTTGCTGCGGGGATTGAGTTCGAAGATGAGGACGTGATTCACTCCAGCCTGTCTCCAGCCGTACGTGTTGATACCCAGGAGAAAGAGGAATTCTATCAGGAGAAAGCCACCTCGATAGATTCTCACCAGTGGCCACACATTTGGTCCATCTATAAAAGCCACACCTGGCAAAGACAAAAAAAAAAAATGAATCGACCTTAGCGATGGTCCAAATTGTGTCACAAAGCTGCTTTATGGTGGCTCTCAGACTCTTGGCTGCACCCCAGGAAAACAGGGTACACTTGTACACACCCACATATTGCAGCATGTGGAGGATGTTTTGCCTAACCTGCCAGTGGATTTAGGAGTATTCTGGGGAAAATTCACTCTCCGGTTGGCGTAGTCGGGTCATTAGCAGCATCTTAAGTCCCCTGTCTCACGCTACAGGCACAAGGGACAGCACCAGCACAAATAGTGACTATATACACTCAAACATTTGGGTTTAATGGAGACGAAATCCCAACAGACAGATACACGAATACTTCAGCTCCACACAAAACCAAGAGGCACCATTTACAGCATTTAAAACAATGCTAAACTGCGCCTAATCACTGAACTCAATGCAGCCGTAATGTAATGCATATTCATAACTAACAATGTAATTTCCAGCCGCACCCAAACAGAAAAGCCAACATAAGGCAGCAATACTGGAAAGCCTGTTGCTTCTTTTGTTCAGTCTTCAAGGGTCTGGAAACAAATTTGCTTGATTTCAAACAATGAGCAGCCTTATACAGCATCAGTTTTCTCTAGAACAAGACGCTTTGCAAAATAACTATCCCCCAATTGCCCAAAATGAGAAAAGCACAAATAAAATTCGGTTGTTTGAATCCTCACTTTCAGTTTCACAGAGTGTTTCTTACATGCTTTTTAAGATGGGGAAAAAAAGAATATGCAGTTTTAAAGAGTTGATGCTGAGGATTTATTCTCACAAACCCTCCTGTCTAAATTACAGCCCCAAGTTTTTCAAACTTTTCCTCAGAGAAAGCATATTTGTAAGAAGTGTCTGTACTTTATACCACATGAAATTATGGAGGAAAATTGCACAAGGGACAATTACTCCAAAACTGTTGCTTTGAATTTAAAACTTAAAGAGGATATTGGATTCAGGCAAAACAGAATCAAATTTTGGATGGAAATGACAGACACCATGAAGAAGGAGAAAGAAATGAGTCCTAAATATGGAACAGTAAAAGCATGAATTTCAAATTTTAATCTGAAATGCCTGCAGACAAAACCAAGGGAGGTGCTTCCAAACAGGACAGAGTAGCCCCAAAAATACTGAATAAGAAATGAACAGGGAGAACCAGTACAGATGTGCCATGTGCTGGTCGAGACAGAACACCCAGACAAAGGTTTATCCTGAGATGGACACAGTTCGATATGACAATATAGCATATGACTGCCATAGCTAATGCCCGCTAATCTTATTTCTGGACTCGGTGTGGTCGAGGACTGTCATTGCAATGCGGAACAGTAGTCAGTTCTGGAGAAAAAGCAGATAGAGCACAGCGCTGAGATGCTAACACACAGAAGCTAAGACTAATTCTGTGTATTCTCTCCTCTGATACCAAGACCCTATCTAGTTTAGCTTTGCAGTGTAAAAGCCAGATTCAATTCCCTTTCACCGGTTCTTAACTGAACTGTTTCCTTCACTACAGCCAAGCAGTTTGACCAGAGACCCCCAAGGTCCCCAGGGAAGTGGCCACCAAAGGCGTCCGAGGTCTCAAGCTGGCATGACCCAGCTCTGTACTACAGCCCTGAGGCAAAGAGATTTTCCATTCACATACTCATTCCACTTAAATCCAACACTACAAGTTTGGCACCTACAAAAGCTGCTACAGCCTCAAAATTTGTCCTCTTTAGGGTGACACCCTCCTGGGACCCACCCATAGCATTTGAAACCTTTAATAGACCCCAAATTATAAAATGTTGCTGTTCTACTTTTAAAATTATGCAATACAGAAGAGGTTTACTACTAGAAATCATGTTCTAATGCTGTCTCACACACTCTACACATACAACACTAAAATCCTACCTCAGTCAAATAATAAAAATGATTTGGCAAAAGCAGCATAGAGGTTAGCAAAGTAATATCCAATTAAAAACAAACACTTTGCAGTTAGAATATAGTTTTTGCCCAGTATCTGAAATAACATACAGATATCAGGTCATGTCTACTGATGCACACATACCTATTATTCACACTAGGTTAGTAACATCTGCTTTAGAGATATAATAATTTTTATGAATTCATTCTCACAACTGTGTCACTTCTTCATTCTTAATACTGATAGACAAAGCAAACACAACTGGCTTTAATCGTATTTGCATCTCACACAAAGATCAAACATGTAAGTTACAGAAAAAAAGAAGCTACGATGAATAAAGAACAGCTTATACACATTAAACGGACCTTTCACACAGATGGGTCAACTTTCTGCCTCTACCACAGCAAGACCAAAAGGAAAGCGCTGCAAACAGCTTCTCAAACAGAGAAACCTTATCCCAAGAGATGGCTGGATCCAATTACAGAAACATCTGATTAAAAATTCTCTTAAGTCAAAAACACAGACATGGGCTTCCCCTAATGCAAGAGCTCGTATGTTGACTTATTAAGCTTTTTCCTTTGTACTGCTTAAGCAAGTTTTAACGCTACTGAAATCACACACACAATTAGTAAAGCCGCTTGTGATTAAGCGCCGCATCTGGATCTACAGGACTAACATGGCTTTTACTCTAATCAGAGTCTAACTCAGAACGTGCAAAGCAGAATAAAACCAAGGCCTGAGATACGCAACAATTTATTGTAGCTTTTAAACAACCTTGCCAAAACCTGCCAACAAGAAAAATTCTATTCATTCCATGAATAGGCAGCAGGCACAGAAATCCTAGATATTTCTACAGGAAAATGTCTTGAGTGGCATCATGCTTGCATGGCTCTGTGTCTGGGAGTCAGTACCATGCAAAACTTAAGTTCTATGAGCCCCTCTCTCAAGGTGGGTGAGAGCTGTGTGTTCACAGAAGGATAACAGAAATCTGCCTTTACACATGCATGTTGCACCTCCAGAATATCCCTCCAAGAATAAGAAAGAAACCAGAAGAACCAACCATAATATGTTCGAAGTCCAAAATTCATGTATATAACACAAGCAAAAACACAACCTATTACTGAGCAGAACTAATAATTCACAAGTGTGGTCTGTCTCAGGCTGATTTAACCTAAGACATCCTGACCAACCCAGTTCAGACCCAGGCCCTTGCTAAGTGATGAGAACACCCCCAAACCACGGTACAGCAGCCAGCCGGTCCCCCCGAGGATACCCACCTGAAAGTATGACAGTGACGTTGAGTGCAATGAACAACCCACAGAACAATCCAACCCTGAATGTTGTCCAGGCTGGGACAGGCTGTGAACAAAGCAATAGTGGAATTCAGGCAGAGTAAATAGCTTATCAGCAAAGTTAGATTAATTTGCAGAGTAGATTTAAAATCGGGGATACAGTGCCCTGATCGCTGATCACACTTTTGCTCTTGAAGCGAGGTTTTTTTAAAACTGAAAATGCTGCATAATATTCTTGCTTGTTGCTGTGTTGAAACAGAGCTTGGGCACCTCAACACCCCTTGAAAAAATATTCCAGAGCACGCAAACACTAAGCATATGCCATTATTAGCACAAATTTCCTTTTACTATTTATCTCATGCTTTCATTACCTTGTCTGCATGCATTAGGAATAGTAAGTAAGCTATTTCCAAATCTTCCGGAACTAAAGCAGATTATGTGACTGTGCTCCCCGCACAATTTGTGGAGCACGCTCACATCAATTATTTTCACTACTTTGTTCAAATGTTGAATCTAATTTGGCAACTTGACAAGCTGGAGAAGCTGCTTCGCTATATAAATCCATCCCTCACCTGAGCTGCTCCTAAGGGTGGAACACGCAAACGTTTCATAGCTTTTTGTCTGTCTCCATCTTCTAACTCGTTGGTCACCACTTCCTAAGGAGATAAAGATACATATTGCAGAAGTTCATTCTAATGATAAGCACAAGGTACTGCATTAAAACAAAAAAAACAGCGGTTGATTTCCAAGTTACATTTGAGCCCTGGCCCAATACTCTTCTAACGCGTGGTAACAGAGACATGAAAAGCTCACTGCGCTGCATCATGCTTAATATTACACAATACAAGCTAATCCTGCATGAGCTTTTCAGAATGAAAAGTTCCCAGATGAAAAGAACATGCCCAAACTAATGTAAGTGGTGCCAGAAATTAGTGGCATTTCAAAATCAATTAATAGTTGTCTTGGTGGTGAACACAAGGTACAGAGGGGGCAAAACATTATAGGAATCAGCAGTGAACAAGGAAATATTCTTTTCTAGTTGAATGAGGGGCAGTGCCCAGACTGGCGTCGTTACCTCTGTTTCAGAGATAAGCTGGTTGATCTTCTTGCAGGTGTAGAAAGGCGCCACCTCCACCTCGGCCACCCGCCATTCTGCTCCCCGTGTCGTCTCCAGGTTCTTGTCATGCTTCTTCAGGATCTTGCGGAAGCCGGTGAAGTTCAGGTTCTGCAGACAAAGGAAAACAGTTATTGGCTTTTAACCTCAGGTCCCAAGAAAGTTAAATGGTTATACTCCCAAGTGCTAGCAAAAAAACCCTGGAATAGTTAATAAGAAGAATCAAAGTAATTGTATCTATTGTCAGGAAGTTTTTGAGTTATTAGTTTATTAGAAGCAATACATATCTCTTGCAAAGAACAGAAAATATGTGGGGCTTGGGGGCATAAAAAGAGGTAACTTGTTTGCAGGGAACTACCTAAACCTCATATTCCCTGAAAAGCCAAATCACTGCCACCTTCCTCCTTAATGCAAGAAGCGACAACACACCTGATGAAAAACTTACTGAAGACAAATAACCTGTGGACATACTCAAAACTTGTATGATTTAGGTTATTTCAAGGCACGCTCCCTCTGCCAGGGTACGCCTTACTGCATACATCCTAGGTACTGCAACTCAACAATTAGTCTCTGGATTAGAAGTAGCTGTAACGAGCTCTTAACAACAACAGAAAGCTGCAGGAAGAACTCCCGCAGTCATTACGAACCCTTCAAGGTGTTTTCCCTTCTGAAAAGGCCAGGACTTCTGGTTTCTTTAAACTTTACGCTGGTTTCAAATCAACATCTCCAGACAAGAGGCATTATAGAAGGGAAATCCTTGTACAACAGAAAACTTGTGGAAGTTTTAAAAGCTGCAGATCAAACCCAGACAAGTGCGTCCCCACAACAGCATCCTTTTCCACAGAGTGCACTGCACGATGACTGCAAACTAGTTTAGGTTTGCAGGTGTGGGAGAAGTAACTCTCTAGTCTGTTGATATAAGCACATGATGCTGCACTAAAACAAGAACTAAAGGTTGATTTCCAAGTCGCATATGAGCCCTGACCCAACACTTTTCTAATGGACAGTGATTAAAGAAAGGCAAAGATCCTCACGCTGAATACAACTGCTGCGACAACATGCATTTCAAATCCTACATTTAATTATACAGAAAACGCCACTCAAAATACTCAACATTTCATTTGAGCAATAGCAGGAATGCAGACAGACCACAGCAAGATTCACTTCTAGAAAAGCTTAGAAACTAACCTGGAAAGAAAAACAGAGGAAACAGCAAAATCCAGTGCCCTGGGGAGAGGCGCCGACTACTCACTGAAATTATTCTCAATCTAATTATGCTTAGAGTGATTTAATACCAGAACCCAACCGTATAGGTTGGGAAATGAGGCTAGGGAGACAGGAGCAGGAAGCCAACGCAATAACGATCTGCATTATTGCAGACAAGAGACTTTAATTACTTTCTATTAGAAAAGCCAGCCTTCCAACCCCAGGGAGAGAAGACCGCTATTCCATACATTTGAAAAAGATGTGACAAAACGATGGTTTTGGTCAGAGATTTTTCTGCAGCCTGAACTAACATCACTTTATCCACCACGCATGCAATCACAGCTGGGCTCTGGTGTGCCGTGGCAGGGCGGTCATGGTCCCATCAGACACACCAGAACCTCCCCAGCAGCATCTCATCCTCCAGCTGCAAAAATTCTGCAACTCCAAAATGCTTGATAAAAACACCGCTGGTCACAGTGATGCTTCTGATGAGGAACACGCAGCGATGAACTGTGAAACAGAACCGGCAAACACCCTTTTGTCGGGGTTTTGTTGTTTTGTTGTTCTCGCTGTTCATGATGCTTTCATTGAGCAAGGGGCTTTCTCTGCACCTGACTTCCATTTCTGCTGGATACTAATCAAATCCATTGAAGTGAATCAAATAATGGTATATTTTGTCATTAAAGGGAAAAACAAAACAAAACAAACAACACACACACAAAAAAGCTCCAAATCAAACCAAAAAACCAATCAGTGCAACTTATGCAATAATATTATGCAAGATCACGTTGAATCAAACAGTGGACTCAAAATCTTTGCTCATTACAAGCCTGTTAGGAAATGCACCAGCAAGGCAAATGCACAGCAGTTTAATAAGACTGATTCAGCCTCCATTATTTGCCCCACCGGTGTCCTATATTATATATAATATATGTCTATATACTTAATTTCTCAAGATGTATTTGTTGTAAAACACATTTCAAATTAATAGATTTATTTCTATACATACTCTAGAATCATATGTTACTGTCAACAATAAGTTAATTTTATCGGAACCTTAATCATTGGTAAGTAACAGCTGCCCTGCAGTGTAAGTTATAGTTTCACCTGATGTTTGGTTTGTGACCCTTAGGAACAAACACACGCAACTTGTGCTCTT
Source organism: Streptopelia decaocto (assembly GCF_964273445.1). Lineage (NCBI taxonomy): Eukaryota > Metazoa > Chordata > Aves > Columbiformes > Columbidae > Streptopelia > Streptopelia decaocto. Next base: position 7,632,384 of record NC_138659.1, on the reverse strand, counting down.
CCTTCAGTCCTACCAGACTGAGGAATTTGCTGGTAATTTCCCTTTATGTCCCACACGAAGGCCTCAGCTGTGTTATCTTCCCACCACGTTACTATTTTCTCTCTCTGAAACTGCAAGTTCTTGAATACTCCTAGTTCTTACATTCTAAGCTCAGAAGTGATTGAGAGTAGTACTCTGGGTTTATGTTTCGTTTAGTACTTGTGTTCCTTGTCCTAAACCTCAAAACCAATTTGAACTAGTTTTTCTCATTCTCTCTTTGAAGTTAGGTTGTAGAAAGAAGATCTGCTCCTTTTGGAAACTGTGAAAACTATCAAATCCAGATGGGCTTTACATCAATATTTAATACACATACAACAGGCCTGGACTCGTGGTAGCAAAAAGCAGAAGTATAAGCGTGCAAGATGCCTTTCTTCACTGATACAGAGTAGGAAAAGATTTTTCCAAAGGAATTATCTGTGTCATCCTCTATTTAAGTTCTTCATCAAGCCTCAGAAGTGGTATTTGTAACCGAGAGTAAAAGCTTTCTTTTCTTAAAAGCCTGAAGAAATCACAGCAGGTAATAGTGCTTTGCTCCATACCTGAAAAGTGAAGGATACTCCACCTTTCCCAGGATTTTGAACGAGGAACTCTCTCTAGTAGTTAAAGGGCTTTATGGAGATACCCATAAATAGTTTCTGCAACTACAAAACCTGTGTTCAGCACTCACAGAGAGGTGTCTGTTCGACCAACGGCAATAAGTAGTTAAAATGTTTGTAAGGAGTGATTGAACACATCCCCAAGAGCTTCCCTTGGGGGCAGCATGAAGCTTGTTCTGACACAAGTTGGACCCAGATTTTCCGACCTGGAAACTCAGTATTAAAAAAATTCCAGTTGAGGCATCTAGAGTGAGTGTTGGCAATGTATGTGCATGTGCTCAAGGGCATAACATCGATTTAGGAGAGGTACAAGCATTAAGAACTTTGGAAGAATTAAGTTTTGTCCATACCACAGACTGGTACTAAAATAATTCTTATGGTGAATTTTGTTTAGTAAAATTCTCCAGTACAGTGCTGGTAAAGATCTAAATATAGATGCAGTGAATTTAACTTCAAACATTCTTATTTAACACGCTAAAAATCTTGCAACATAAAGAATTTGAAAGCATTTCGGAGTGTTTAACTCCAAAAAAGCTAGCCCAGAAAAAAAATATTTTAACAATTCCAGATCTTTGCTTCAAGATTTTTGGAACAAAAATCAGCATCTGCAATATTTACCATGCCCTTTCATGCCAGAAATCCAAGTACGACTAAAGATTTGGGTTTTTTGTGCTTCAAGGCAAACGAGTGTGTATCCTACAGAATTAAAAACATTTTTTTTAAAATGGATGTTTTAAGATGAAGTTCAGATTTAACAAGGTCACAGTCACTACCATGGTAACACCAAGAGGAAACAAAACATTAGCATTCCAAGTTTCATTACAAATACTAGATTAAAAGAGCTTCTTCCCCAAGTTGCCATGCACAGAACAACACCCTACAGAAGAAAGAGGCCCCAAAGTGACTTTGTGGCCTGGCCATGCCTGGGCCAAGGATGCTGGGGAAAAGGAAAAATAAATAAGGTCCTTCTGCATTTCTAGCTCAAAAACCAACAAGACACACGCTGCTAGGCATCTGCCTTTCCTTTAAAAACATTCAGGAACCCCAGAATAAAAAATGAATGAATAAAGGATTGGCTTGAACGTTGGCTTGGCGTTTTGAGGATACACAGAGACACTTGCACGCAGGGCTTTGTAAAACCACCTCCTCGGGCGGGTACCTGGTAGTTCTGCAGGAGGATGAGGCTGAGGTAGAGCTCGCTGAAGGCCAATTTCAGGTCCTTGATGTTCCTGTGCTGGACACGCTCCTCGTGGGACAGGTGGAAGACGGGCTTTCTGCGCCGCGGCAGGGTGGAAGCCCCACTGGCTTCTTTCTGGGCATCCAAAGTCGATTGTAACTCCGTCCGAAGAGTCGTAAACCTGCGCTGGGCTTCGGCGAGCTTTTCTGTTAGCGAGGAAAGGGAGAAGTCAGACGAACAGGGAGCAACTTGCCTGCTGAACCCGCAAAAAGCGCTACACCTCTGCCTCAAATAGCAGGTAAAAAGCGTTGAATAACTTACCGCATGGCCTTCCTCCACTAAGGGTTAAATTCAACAGCTCTGTGTATTTCTCTTTTACGAAGCTCCTTCTCATTAGGTGTTTAATGCACTTCTATGTATAATACATATAATATATTTGCATAAAAGTGAGTGGAAGTTACTGTCCTACATAGTTTCAGGCTGACAAGAGGGGAAATGCAATAGTTTCGGGTTCTGTTTCATCTTTTGAGTTCATATCCGAAACAGGAAAAATGGTAAATTGTCATTGGTCAGAAGCAAACAAAGTATTCATGAAATCTTTCTGAAGCACCTTTCAGTATGTTGACATTGAATTAGACAGCTTCTGGTCATGCGTAAATGTGTCAGTAATTAAAAGCGATATGAAAAGAACTGATGAAAAAAATGGCTGTTCAAGGAACTATTAATCAAATAGGACAAATGCTGATTTTTCTGTAATCCCTAAGTCCTACAGGAAATGTACAAAAAATGAAAAGTAAATCAATTATAACCATTCAGGACGCCTGGTCTTTTCTTGTCCCTGCGCTCTCCAAAACAGAGCCGTCATGTCAGACATTATGTTAATTAATATAGTCAAAATGCTGTCATGTCATACATTATGTTAATATAGTAAAAAAAAAAAGGTAAAAATAAATTAACTAATATCACAGAATCACAGAATCGACTGGGTTGGAAAAGACCTCAGAGATCATCGAGTCCAACCCTTGGTCCAACTCCAGTCCATTTACTAGATCATGGCACTAAGTGCCATGTCCAGTCTCAGTTTAAAAACCTCCAGGGACGGCGAGTCCACCACCTCCCTGGGCAGCCATTCCAATGCCTGACCACTCTCTCTGCAAAGAATTGCTTTCTAATACCCAGCCTAAATTTCCCCTGGCAGAGTTTAAGCCCATGCCCCTTTGTCCTATTGCTGACTGCCTGGGAGAAGAGACCAATCCCCACCTGGCTATAACTTCCCTTCAGGTAGTTCTAGAGAGTGCTGAGCTCACCTCTAAGCCTCCTCTTCTCCAGACTAAACAACCCCAGCTCCCTCAGCCTCTCCCCATAGGTCTTGTGTTCAAGTCCCTTCCCCAGTCTTGTTGCTCTTCTCTGGACCCACTCCAGCGCTTCAATATCTTTCCTGAACGGAGGGGCCCAGAACTGAACACAATACTCCAGGTGTGGCCTCATCAAAATCAAGGGGCTGTCCCTTCAGGGGACAGGCGGCATTAAAAGTAGACTCGGACCTCTCGACTTCCACCCCAGATCTCATTTCTAGGGGATGCTCGTTCCATAAATACCCATTAGGGATGGAAGCAGCCCAAGCTGTGCAGCTGACACCCTGCACCTCGGGGGGACGCGGGGTCCGGCCTCCCCCCATGGGCTGGAGACGGCCGGGTAGATAGGGTCTCATCCAAATACCAACGCAGTGACCGCACGTCTGCTCTGCGCGCAAAGGAGAGCTGCTCACCTTCCTCAAATCAAGCAAAAAAGCATTAAAAAATAATAATTCTGAAAGTCGACAGTTAGTAAGCAAAGTACTTTTCATATCTGCGCACGCACTAGCGTGTGTTTACTATCTTTTTATGTGACAGTAAGGAAATCAAAGAAAAAAACAAAACAAACAACATACTTCAAATGTGACACTGAATTTTGGAGCTCAGAGAGCAACGCAAGCCCTCTGCCAAGCTCTGGTGACAGACAAACACAGCTCCTGCTTTGATCAGGAGTTACAACACTAGTAGCTGCTGTACATGATCCGCTGTAATAATTTATCCCTCTTTTCCTCAGTTTAGGCTCCCGCAGGTTGGAAGCACTGCCTCATTACTTACTGATTAAAGGGACAGTCAACCTGAATTTAAATTTCATTTTGATGTGTTTTCAGAACAAGTCAGTCTCTCTTCTTCACATCTCAAGCATGAGAAAGGCGTTCCTTTAAACACGCTGCTTTGTGTACTTTCAGAAAATAATCTTTTTTGGCTAAATAAAACCTTTTTACGCTGAAAACAGCACAACTGACAGCCTTATCTTTTTGTTCTGTACAACTAGTTCCTTCCAGGATTTTTTTCCTCCCCCTACGGCTTCAGTCAGAGCTTTGGCACCTGTGCCCATGAGCAGCATCGCAGGGCACGGGCTCTGGGGAGGAAGACTCCGAGCAGGCTGATGGTGGTGGAGCACAGGGCTGGCAGCTGGAGGACACAACGCACCGCACCACACACCACAGGGTCCCTACACCACCCAACGCATCCTCCCGGCTGTTCATTTAATTCTCTTCATTAGTATATTGCATAACAACTCAGTGGTAATTCTCAATCGCTCCCTCGTCCCTCCCCAGAAGTAAGATTTACTCTTACGGGTGCAGTTCTGACCTTTTCCTCAGGCTCATTCAATTCTGGTTCATTTTAAGAGCAAAACTCTATAAATAATTTTACAGCGCTCTGCGTCAGATGTTTTCCAGAAGGGAATTCCAAACAGAAATTGGGGATCAATACAGGAAAAAAAAACATGTATGGAAGAGCCTGAAACTCTCTATAGCTTTCTTGATTATAAACTTTATTCAATTAAGAGGAAAGGACAACTCCTCTCTGAGAACTTCTACAGCTGCAAGGACTCCATGGAACAGAAGCAATGAAGCCCACAGTGAGAAGCCTCTGCCCACAGCCTGCAACCACATAATATTTAACACGCACAAGGTCAGACTGCAAAACCAATCATCTCTCCCCGCTTTGGGAACCCTCGCGGGAAGAAGTAACAGATATCTGTTAGAGTGGCTGTTAGAATCAAAAGCTTTCATATAAATAAAACTCACAAGTTCACTCTCTAGATTCAAAACGTTGTATTAAACCATCTGGTGACACACTGACATTTCTTTCAGATCAAATTATTAAATATGGAAGAGCGTACATTTGCATCTTCCTATTAAAAGCACTGTTCCATTTTCCCTATGTCCAGAAAAATCTTAAAATCCATCAGCCTAATAGCACAGTATTTAAAGATAATACTTTGAAATAGTTACAAAACTGCTGTTGCAATTTTCCTACCTGTTTGCAAACCAACATCCACAAAAAAGCATCGTCTCCAAATACAAATATTATTTTTAATTATGTGCTGCTGAAAAGACTCATGTGCTGTCTTCTATACAGCCTGGTCCATCCATAGGGGAGTACGAGGCTTTAAATACAACCGACCTGGTCCTATAACAAACTGCAGCTCCTGGGGAACGGCAGCTCTGCCACCTTCTCCCTCCTGCCCTCTCTTGCACTGACTCTGGTCATCCAGTCCACAGATTATTTCATCTCGCTAATGTATGATTTTTATCACCCAGATTCATTGCAGAAGTACAATAAAACAAAATGTGTACTGCTGTTCTTAAAACTTCCCAGGAAATTGGTAAAGGAGCATAGAAATCAATTTCTTGGTTTGCAACGTACTCCAAAATATTGAGGGGAAAAACCCCAAAACATATGGCACTCAAGAGAGTTAGAAAAAAGCAGCATAAACTTAGAAACTGGAACCAGTCTTGTGTTGCAGCATTTTGTGTGACCTGATGCTCACCAAGCCCTCAGCTCAGGTATAATCTCACAGCAAAGACTAAGGAGAAGTCCCAAACCAACAAACTCCAACAAAAGTGCTTGTGATAAAGAAGCTTTGCCCCAAACTATTCCAGCTCCTGACTAAAAATAAACACCATCTAAAGTTATCACCTCAACTATGCAATTCCAACTTGGTTTTGACTCAGTTTTCCAAGTTTAGAGAAAAATACACACATAAGGATCATGAAAAAAACCCCTCATGCCAAGGAGCTAATAAAATTTCCCCCCAAATCATGGTTGTGATCAAAACCTGTTTCACCAGACAGGAGGTAATGGAACAGCCCCTGCCCACTCCCAGACACCCGGTTGGGGGCTCTGCATATTTTAGGCAGGCTCTTTTAGTGCCCATTCCTTTTCCTACATACTATGTTCCATATTTTGCTTACCAAGTTCAAGCCACGGCTCCCTGCAAATAATAAAGTCCTCTCCTAAATTAACCACAAAAATATTACTAGCTAAACAGTAGCCCCAGCAGAACCTGATGATGCTAATTTATAACAAACCTCCTCTCTAGGAAATCCCAAACACAAACCAAAACTGGCCATAAATAAAATGTTAGCATTGAGCAAGCATTAGTCTACTGGAACTACGTGAAAATTTTACTGCTCTTCTTTTTTTCTTTCAATTGAGCACACATTTCCTTGAGCGTAGTCCAAATAATCACAAACTGTTTATCAAATCAGACTCGGTTAATGGCAGTTTTCCCTCCTACCAAGCTGGGACGATGGTCTGGGGAATTAAGGCTGTTTGATGAGAGCTGACAATCTGAGCACGCAGAGAAAGGCAAAGGCAGCGCAGACCCCAGCGCTCCGTGCTGCGGAATCCCTGACGATGCTCCCCCGGGATCCCTCGGCACAGGGAAAGACGATGAGGAAATGAAGCGTAGATCAACAGAAAGCTTTGCTTTCTTACAAACAGGCGGTATTTATTGTCGTAAAGACAGGCGTGTAATAAGCCATATAATTAGCCTATAATGAATAGGATGTACCAGGTCATAACCCAAGCCAACACATGCCTGGAGTTACAATAAGGCCTGAAGTGACAAATTTCTGACACGATCAACAAGAGGAACCACTGATGGAACGTTTCTTCATGTAGCTTGATGTTAATAACCCCAATAAAAGGGTTTCCATACTATTAAAGTCACGTTGCTCTTCTGCAGAAGAGTTATTTTAATCTTATCACAAGAGATTTTCAAATTACATGTGTTCTCTCTCATAACTTTTTGAAATGACAGCAAGCTGAGAAAAACCCTATCCTGTATTATTAATGCCATTTTAAACAATGCTGGAAGGGGTGCATATGTGCTAGCAGGTCCTCATTAGGGAAAATTATAATCTGCACGTGCATTGACAGAACTTCCTCCACAGGGTCTAGCTCATAGCACAGAGACCTCTTATCAGATCAGCTGATGTAACTAGAAAAGCAAGACAAATTTCCGAGCATGAAAGCCTTACCTCGGATCTGGGACAGCAACAGAAGATCTCACAGGCAAACAAAACTGAGAACAATTGTTCTGAGATAGGTACATATGAGTTGCATGTAGAAAAATGCCTATAAAGTGTAAAAGCCAGCTAACCTAATAAAACATATCGCTTCTACCTACAGACTGCCCCTTGCCCTAACACCCAGCCTGACGCAGGGAGCCAGGGCAGCGGCACAGCCGGCACAGAGAGGTTTAGTTCCCTGGATGGGAGCTGAGCAGAGCCGAGCTGAGGGCAGCTATTGCATCTATGAAGCCTTCAGCCACTCTCATGTTGACCATCCATGTTCTGCTGGCAGTAAGGTCATCACCTGATGGTTATTAAAATATTTTGCACAATTCTACTTTGTAGCCAGATTAAAATCAGAAATACAACAGGCTACCACGTTGTGCTGCAAAAAACTGCTTATAGCACTAAGGTAATAAATCACCATGTTAAGAGAAAGTATAGCAGAAGTCAATACACCATTGTATTAATATTTAAACGCTTTTCTAGCTGAAAACCCGTTTTAAACCACTAAAAGAGGCTGAAAAGCAGCTGAAGTACAATGCTGGGTAGAATGGGAGCACACTATAACTAAGCCTTTTGCAGCAGGGTCAATTTCTGATTATCCCATTCTAAACTTTATTTCCAAAGCACAGGGTAGGAAGGCAAACTTTCTCAGGGAAAACAAACAAACAATAGCACTTTGAAATACGATCCCTGGGAATCCCTCCTCTTACCACTATTACATTTTTAGCCAATTTATTACACAGCCAATGACAAAATGCTGCTGGCTGATTTACTCCAAAAAGTTGCAAGGGATTGAGTAAGAGTTAAGTGCTTAAAAACTTGTCAGACACATCAGGATGGTCAAGATACCACACACAGGCAAGTCCATAATCACTATTCCTGCAAAAATTCAGGAAACACCAGCTAGGGAGCCTAACACGCCTAAAACACACATAGGAGATTGTCCCCATGGGTAAGGTTACAAACTGTGCCCTTAAGTTTAAGAGCATCTTCAAACCAGAGCAGTTTCCCATCATTTTGCCCTATAAATACCTGATGGTAGACCTGCATGACCACTGTGGTTATTCTGAAAGTACGGGAGCTTCAGACTCTTTTTGTGTTGCTATATTTTCCAGAAATATACACAAATAAGTACCTTACCTGAATAGAAAATGTTGATTTTGGCAAGTTCTTTCTCACAGGTTTGGAAGAACTTCTCTTCAAACGTGGCAAAACACCTTTTCACTGTGTCCTCATCTGTGTCTATAAAACAAAATAGAAAAAAAGAAGCTGTAGCAGAAGAACATATGAACAATTCTCTAAGTGGCTGCCATGGAAATATTTCTTCAGAGTAAATCCACCTTCTTTGCCATACAGAGAAAGAAGAGTAATCAAGTCCAAAGGGAACACATATTCAGCTGTAAAATGAATTTCACTGGGACAGAGAGGGAAAAACCCACACCTACAGGATCTTTTAAAAAAGACATCTCACATCACAAAGTCACCATCCTAAAAAAACCCCAGAGCTCCCACCATTGCAGCATATTCTGTGCTGGGACTGGGATACAGGTTTGGAACCTACCACAAGCACTGGTCTTGCTCTTGAAGAACAAAACTGGCCATGAAAAGTATTAATCCCAGCGTAGCAAACAATTGTATTTACAAAGAATGTGCCAAGCTTTTAAGTGAAGGCTTCATTTGACCTTCCAGGAGGACTCAGTGGCTCCAGCCATCATTCCCACCTTCTTATCATTATAATCCTCCAAATAACAAATGTGGCACCACAGCAAACTAAAATCTGCCCAGCGAGTGAATGGGAAACTGTGTGGAAACCACCTGCTTCCTTCCTGGGAAATAAAATATCCCTCTCATAAGCAAAGTTTAAAGGAAGAGTCCTAAATGATGGCAGATCCACAGTTTTCCCCACTGCTCTGGGACTCTTTTAACTTTGGAAGCACTAAGTACAATTCTGATTCAACTCAAATTCTGCAATTAAAGCAGCAATTCAGTCAGTTTGATATTATAAGGAATATAGTGCAGCACCTCAAAGACAAAGTAAATTTTCTAATAATTTTTTTTAAATGTGTTTAACCAGTAAAAATAGAAGAATCCACACTATAATTACAAATGTTAGCACTGTCAAACACCTGTCGCAAAAGCTCCTAATGCTGAAACAAGGCAGACTCTTCATATCTATCAGCTACAGTTCCTGAATTCTCGCGCAGTCATGCAGACTAAAAAAGGTCAGTGTTATTACAAAGAGGAAAAAATTAAAGTTTTATTACGGTCTTAATAAGGTCAGGAAATAGATTTTTGAAATACACATTACTGTATTGAGATGATGAGCGTTTGCAGGAAAGTTTCACTCACCAGCAGATAAACACTGTGGACTGTCACAGAATCACAGAATGTCAGGGACTGGAAAGGACCTCAAAAGCTCATCCAGTGCAATCCCCCCATGGAGCAGGAACACCCAGATGAGGTTACACAGGAAGGTGTCCAGGTGGGTTTGAATGTCTCCAGAGAAGGAGACTCCACAACCCCCCTGGGCAGCCTGTTCCAGTGTCTGTCACCCTCACTGAGAAGAAGTTTCTTCTCAAATTTAAGTGGAACCTCTTGTCTTCCAGTTTGTACCCATTACCCCTTGTCCTATCATTGGTTGTCACTGAGAAGAGCCTGGCTCCATCCTCCTGACACTCACCCCTTATATATCTGTAAACATTAAGGAGGTCACCCCTCAGTCTCTTCTTCTCCAAGCTAAAGAGCCCCAGCTCCCTCATCCTTTCCTCACACGGGAGATGCTCCACTCCCTTCAGCATCTTTGTTGCCCTGCGCTGGACTCTCTCCAGCAGTTCCCTGTCCTTCTGGAACTGAGGGGCCAGAACCGGACACATTATTCCAGATGTGGTCTCACCAGGGCAGAGTAGAGGGGCAGGAGAACCTCTCATAACAAAAAAAAAACCTTTTTCTTTTAGCATTAATTTCTAGGTAAAACCAACCCTCAAAGTAGTATTAACATATATTAAATGTAAACTTTAAATATTTAGAATTTCCTGATTTTTATGTTTGTGGCATTGATTTTAAACATCATGAATCTACAGACATTATATTAAATATTTTAGGGGGTTTGTACAGAAAGGGCAAATAACACAACGCAAGCCTGCAGGGGCAATGTTGGAAGAAGTCCGTCTTCATTTGGAGTTTGATGATGCTTTACAGAGTAGAACAGAGAGGGGAAGAATAAAACAACAACAACCAAACAGTTCCGCACAGATGACTGGTGTTTACAGCTCCACCATCCGAGGGCTTGCAGAAAAGAATTCACAAGGGATCCAAAGTCTGTTCCAAACTCTAAGTTTTGACTCCCAAGGTCCCTTTATTGTCCAACAATTATACTTGCAGATTCACATGACACCCAAGGCCGGGGGCTCCCTCCCTTGTGCAAACCACCCCCAAAATGATGGGGCTGTGACTCCTCTTGGCAGCCCCCAGGTGTCCTTAGACGCAGGCTTTGCAGAGCCTCAGTCGCTCAGGCTCAGCTTAGTGCCTCAACCAGCCTAAAACACCAGAAGGATGGAAAATAACTCTGCTTTGGGGATGGGAATTTCTAACAGCAGAGTCACAGCAGTTGCAACATCCTACCCCGGGGCTCTACCAGCAAGACCTATCGGAACTTGCCTGCCAGAGCCATAATTCTTGACCCAGCAGCCGCTAAACGCAAAACACAAACAGGCAGGTGAAGCAACAGAAGTTACCGCAAGATACTTAATACACAGAGATTTTATTCACTTAGCTACATGAAACTTTTCAAATAACAGTAATCGGGGCGTATCAAAACTGAGCTGACTCTTAAGGAAGGATCCAAAGGGCAAATTCTTCAGCGCAAAGAGTTGAGACGTCTCTAGCAGAAGAGCTTACCCATGGATGCTTTCTGACATGGGGTAGTCATCCTTCCCTGCCTTCAAAAATAAATCATGTAGAAATAAAAGCACAGAGGCTCAATGCTTTGCTGCTTCAGAAACACTGAGCCACTTCTATTATCCCTTGTTTCTAGGTTTCAGTAAGTTCAAAAAGCAAAAGTAAAACCAAGCAAGTTTTTAAACTTCAGTCACTAGAACTATCTAAGGAACATTCCCCCCCCAACAGACAAAACCAACAACAAAACAACAATGACAAACAAATAAAAACCCCAAAACACACAAACCAAAAAACCCACTCATGAGAAAGTGGAGTATACATTTTGTCCATGAAGTCAAGCATGAATATTTCTACACAATCAAAATATCACCTTTTAAGATAGCAAAAAGCTCAGCAAAACAATGTAGTGTTAAACAGACATAATGCCAAATAAATTAATAAATATCTTGTTTTATACATTACTAACCAGTTCAGGAAAGGATAAGTGTGTTAAACTGTCTGACTACTTCTGAAGTTTAGAAGAGGAAAAGGGGCTTTAAAACACAAACAAACAACTACTGGAAGACCTTGTGAAAACCTTGAAATTACGAATGCAGGTCTCTGTTTCAACCTCAAAACATCGCTGACTCAGAGGAAAGCAAGTTCTATATAAACTATGCAAAATCCTCCTCCAAATGTCAAACGCCTTCTTACAAAAGAGATTTTGCAGACCACGGTAGACGCCAGCTTAAAAAAATATAAATAAATAAAAATAAATCAGGATTCTCTGTGAAGAAAAGGCTTCCCCGTGGTCCTGTTCCCATTGCAGTTCAGCCATTTAGCTGCAGTAAGAGAGAAGTGCTGCCAAGGCTATTGCCTTTAGTTATTTATTTCCCCCAAGGCTAGGGCAGGACAACGTTTTTTTGCCATGAGAAAAATCACGGTGCCAGAAACCGGCCTTGGATTCAGGAGCTCCATGACAACAGAAGCTGTTTTTAAAAGGCATCCAGCTCTTGCTGCCAAGAAGCGCCGGCGGTAACCTTCCTTTTGTTCCTTTTCTATAGCGCTAATGCTCCATTTACCCCAAGCTCCACGAAGTTGCCATGAACAAGGTTGCCAAGAAGACGGTCTGATCAATATTGCAGCTTCCCGACCTCATCCTCCCATGCAATTGCCTGCTGTGGAAAAAAGCAACAACAAAAACAACCCCCAAAACCAACACAGTAAGCCTGAAAGGTTCTTGCTTTTCCTTGCAAAGCCAAGTGGTGAACCAGCAGCAATCTGGATGTGCTCCCCTCTCGGCACACTTGGTAGTTTGCAGAGAGTTCAGATGTTGGCACACCTAAAATAGAACCCGAAGCTGAAAAATTAACATGTAAACTACATTCCTGGGCTGTCCCAAGCAATCATTTCTCAGGGTATCTGTCAACTGTTCAAAATTTCTCATTTTCTGCAACTGCAGTATATATGATCGGTATCCCAGGCCACTCTGCTTACTCACTTCCATGCAAGCAGACAGTAAAAGTTTTCGTCATTAGAACACTGCCCTCTAAAAGTAACCATCAAACAAACAAAAAAATCTTCAGTCTTTATCATGCTGACCTTCAAGGCGCATTTAATTTAAAAAGATTAATTAGCTCTGTTATGAGATCGGCACAGGTGTAGTTCTCTGAATCACCACCTGTTTGCCACGAAACAGTTTTATCTGAGTAAGGTTATTTCAACGCTTCAGCTAGAAAGGAGGTAATTTTATTTATTAGTAGGGCTCTGCCATCTATTCAGTAAAACAAAAACAAAAAACAAATGTGTCAAACTCAACATTGGCATGAAACATATCAAATCATACTATGACAGGTGATCACAAGTTTAACATCAGCACCATTTTGAATACACTACATTTTTAACATTTTCCATGCCCTCTTGCTGACTAAAAGCTCAATAATGTCTGTAACAACAGAACAGGGCTCTGAAAAACTAACAAGATTTATAAGACAGTTCTCCTCTTCCCAGGTCTATGAAGACAATAACGGCTTGTATCAAACTGTGTAGTTCATAAATGCAAGGACAAAGATTACCTTTACACCTCTAATGCGGCATTCTTCTGTTTGTCATGTTTATTGAGGTATTTTTCCGAATAAAATGTTCTTCCACAAGGCAACTACGCTTGGGTCAGCTGCAAATTGGCCCAAGTACTGACAGAGCTTCCAATAAATCAATTACTCACCAGGGATTTTCATGTCTAATCTTGTGGCAAATAAAATTCTGTATGAGAAAACTTTTAGGAGTTTAAAGTACAGATATAGAAGTTTCTTCCTAGGACATATTCTTGCTATGGGAAGAGGAAGGAAGTCAACTCTCCTTGCAAGTAAGGACCATTTTGCATTCATGTTATTCCACATTAACTTCTCAGTTGCAGTTTGTACATACATGTGTAATGGTGTGCATCTCTCTTGGAATTTATTCCATCAACCCAAAAGTGGGCCCTGAATTAAAACACTATAAAATCAGCAAGAAAGCAGCTTCATGCACTAGCTAATATTAAAAAACACTAAGGAAATTCATAGCACGCCATATCTACTTTTCTAAACCATCACAGATGAGCTGCTCAGCGCTCCACTTAATGAATGCCTTAGCCCAAATTAGATTCAGTTATTAAATTATTTCCCTAAATCTAGTAATAAAAAATGACCACTCAGGTAGCAAATGAGGTTGGTAGTGCCTGGACACGCAGCATTTGTGTGTGGGTAGAGGAAGGAGGAGGCGAGAACTGCTGCAGGTCACCAACACAAGTTCTCTCAGGCTTTGGCTCACCATTTTGTTGTTTTTACCAATTAACCCAGAATTAATGGAATCGGTTTCAAAACGCCCTTAGAAATTATGACTTTCAGCTTGGAAAAAATTCTGCGTCCTTATTTTTAGATTGTATCACTAAAACCTCATACGGAAACCAGCCAGATTCTTGTACATGGTTTATTTAGCTGGAAAGAAGCAGCAACCTCCACAACACGCCTACAAGCTAGATATCCAACCAAGTATCTACTATAAATTATTTATATTGGTGATTCTGTAAGCATAGATTCTAAAGCAGTGACAGCATCCTGGTATGAACTTCAGGTGGAGAAGACACCGGCCATGCAGTAGCCAGATGTGACAATCCAGCTGTTGCCCAGCTGTCTGTCTGTGAGCTTTGTAGGTCAAAGAGCATCAGGTTTTGCAGTCTACAGGGCAGCTGCACAGCTGTTCCACTGTTCTCTTCTTTAATCAAGTCTCCAGCACTCAGGAGAAGCTTTTGTCAGCTCTCAGAGGGAAGTCACCAAGGCAAGAGCACGGCGGTGCCGTCACCGGGTTCTGCCGGCGCAAGCGCATCACCGCGACAACGGCCCCTCAAGGCCACCTGTGCAATGGTGCTTCAAGGCTGACCTTTTTAAAAATTCTATTATTTCAGAGGACGAACATTCTAACCCTTCAGCAGAGAAGTAAGAAGCATGGCTGGGTTAATCCCGAGTATCTGAAAGTGGAGCTAAATAACTGCTTTCCACATAGCTGGGGTGGGGGGTGCAAAAAGCCACAAGTGGGTTGGCACAGCTTTGGAGCAGAGATGACCCCAAGGCTCTGTAAAGCTTACATCCCAGCTGTCCCCAGTTTTGCTGTTATAATTGACCATTATTAGGCTGTTGTCTGAATTTGTAAGCTGCCAGCATCATCTCAGCTTTGGGACTCTATTATGTCCTCAGTCCTTATTTGTGACCACGATGCTTCAACACTTTTATGATGTTTCGCATCTGCACCATTAGCAAAATCAATACTCCCAGCAGGATAACAAAAGCGAGGCTATGTGGTACCCAGATTTGAAGGACAGCTAGGCAGAAACTTGTGACAGAAAAAAAGTAGATTAAGAAAAGCAGCACAAATGTCTAATAATATTTTAAAACCTACAATAAAAATATTGTTAATATGGTATGACAGACCTGGATGTCAGGAGACATCATACAGTGACAGGACTCTCAAAACCTGCCTTGCCTGGGTTAAGAAAAACCTTGAAATTCTTACTCTTTTCAAGAAGGAAAGTAAAGATTCTCTACGTGTTTTTCCAAAAGTTTGCCAATATGCTGGATGAGAAATACTGTCACACAGTCAAGGGTTAAGAAAAGATGGTCAACAAGAGCTCTGACTCTACATGAAATTTCACATTGACAATTACACATCCAGACTCCAAGACAAAAGATGGAGAATACCGGGGCTGAGTTAGTCAGCGCATACTAGAGCCTGTCCAGACAAAATGGTCACCTATGCTCAGTTTAGACAAGTAACCAGTGATGCAAATGGAGATACCATGGTTGTGGAACTACCAGAATCACACCAGGACAATCCCCAGTTACACAACTCACCTGCACATTCCTCAAGCTGCTGATCTGCTGGCTCAGGTTTTGGTTTTCATTTAAACAAGACAAGACAGCAGCAATTACGGTTGCACAAAAGACTGTATCACAGTTTACACATTTGAGCTTAAGTAATGCAGAGATACTCTGGCCTCTTACAGACAAGAAGTCCAAACTAGGCCATCAAACTAGGAGATTAGCAGTATATGTTCATGTTTTTAAAATCCACTGAATGGACCTCAGGTAAATAAGCACAGCTGCGTTTGACACAGCTACAAAACAGTCTGGAAAAAACCTTCCTTCTGCTAGTTCACACAGATGGAAATAAGGATACTTCCGTAAGTTGCCCAACTTGGTCCTCAACCCAAGCACAGAAATGCAAACCAGAAGTCACAGCAGCACTGACAACTGAGAGCAGAGCTGTTGATTGAGTCAGGCACTCAGGGTTTAAATTGAACTTTTTCCTTGTATTTTCCTACCCCACGTTTTCCTTCAGCCTGGTGAAATTCAGTGAGTTCAGCAAACCCTCTGCTGATACTGGTACAAGTGCTTCAGCTCCTGACCTTTCAGCCAAGTGACATTTAAACAAATACATATGTAGGCTCGAGGAAAGGGAAGGGAAGATTTTCCCATAGATTTGGGGTTTTGGGTCAGCCCCCAGATCAGGGATGGAAGAAATTACCACAGGGACTAGAAGCACAGCAGCAAGGGGCAATTGAAGGAAACTCAAATACTGAATACAGTAGAGATCCCTTGCCTTAGAACACACAAATACTCTTTCCCTGCCCCATTTCCTGAACAAAGGCCATACTTCATGGCACACAAGGAGAAATAAGAGGAAACTTTCCAATCATTTTTTAATGTGCATTCATATATATCAAGAAAGACATAAGCTTAATGAATGTTTTAATCAAGCAACAAAGGTTTCCGTCAGGACATAAAGCTTTATTATAAAAATGACTGTTTATGCTCCTTTTATTGAGCCTCCAGTATTATAGTTTTATTTCCAGAATTTTACTAAGCAATAACAATTACCTTCCCATTAAAACTGCACTAAAACGTTCAGAACACCGACATAACCAAAAACACAAGATGGGGATTAAAACAAAACAGAGCAATTACAGCTAAAGGAAGGGTGATAAAGTGCACTTTTAAAGTCTTGTATTATTAAATAAAGCTTTTCCTTCCCATGAAAATCACATGAAGATGGAACGATGGGGAATTCTGGCGGCAGTTGCGACTGCCCTTTGTGTCCTCTCTCACACACCTGATGCCTCTTCCCTTGTCCTGGAACTGCTGCTCATTTGAGCCAACTGTGAACCAAAACAAGCATTAAACCCCTAACTGATCAATAAACAAGTTCCTATTCTACAATTCTGTGGTTTAGTCCCCTGAAACAGCTCATCACAGGTAGGGAGCAGTGTGAAGGAGATTGCCCCTCTGGCAGCAGCCACCTGTTAGACTGATTTAACTGGAATATCAAATCATCCCCCCTTCAACTCACGCCTGTCTTGTGATGGGAGATGATGAAGAGCGTTACCCCACAGCTCAGCTGACAAGAAGACGTTGGTGAAGCCAACACAACTCACTGGAGTTGCAATCACATGCCGGTACCCTTGATACGAACACAGCAAACGTCTCGATTATTAGTTAAACAGATTGAACATGTTCAGGCTTTGGTCTTTTCCTCGGCAGCACCTTACGCTCCTGCCAACGCTCCAGCAGCACGTCTGCCTCTCGTCTTCTTCTCAGACTCCGGAATGATGTGTTCATGGGGAAGAGCCTGCCCACCTTGGATGCAAAATACCCAGTTCAATGTACTCCAGTGCAAATGATGATAAAACATTTTTGAGGTATTTTAGTGTATTTTAACTAGAAATTATAAGTTTTTTTTAGTGTAAAATGCTTAAAAAAGATAAGTTGGAAAACAAAGTAACATAAGAATTAATAGCGATGTGGTGTTACACAGTGACTGCAGCAACATCTTGCTGTGCCAGCTGTACCGCGACCTCCGAAACAGGCAATCCTTTGTCAAAGTACTCATGGGCACGATGGTTGGTCACTGTCCCCTCCGTGGGTGTCCTTACAGGGATGTCTTCTCAAAACACATGTGCTGACAGGTATTATCTGTACCGGGGATGCTCTGCACATGACTGGTCCACATTTCCATTTATTGCCTTGCAGACACTTTCCTTATCTGCAGCCCCCACAGCACAGGTGACATTCCGCATGAAAGCCACATATAAAAACTAGGAAGAAAATCTTCTCCCCAGAAAAGAACTGAAAAGGCTGAACAGGGTTCATACGTGTGTGCTGCGACAGGCAACCTGTCACCCACTCATCTGAAGAACAAGATAAACGCAGGGCAGAATCATCTGGAAACGTAATTCAAGCCTTGTTCTTTCAGTGCTTTCCCCCGCACTTACTTTATTTCTCCCTCCCTCCACCAAACATCAGTTTCTACAGTATGTATATATACGCTATTTTTCTTTTTAAATTGCTGGCAAAAAATCATGTTGTGTGCGAGCAAGTCCTACAAGAAAAGTGCTAATTTATGCTGAAAATAAGATGCCCAGAAACTATCAACAGCCACCAGTGCACACGCAGCCTGACCAGCAGATCTGTGCTTCACCGCCAGCCAGGGCACCCACGTTTGCCCAAACTGAGACTCGTGTAACCTCAGCAGTTCTGCTCTTCAGCGGGATCTGCAGGTGGTCACCAGCAGGATACACACTCCAGGAGCTTTAGGAAATACCATCTTTCAGCATTAAAACCATTCAGGCTCCTTGCGTGGGTGCTCTAAGAGCTCTCCACAAACATCTGGCTGCCCACTGAGTGCTCAAACAGCTGCAGAAACCAGACACACATCAATTCTTCTGGATTCATAACTAACACGGGAGTAGAGGCATCAAATCAGTTTTCACAAAACCTCACTTTGGACTCAAGCACTTCTTTGAGAGCCAGTCCTTGTGCCCAGCAATCTCAGCTGCTCTGGTACAAGTGTGCCATGAAACGGCGATAGGCTGGAAAGGTTATTCACAACCCGCCTGGGTTCCCCAATGGACAGTGTCAGGCAGCTGTGAAAACATGAATGAGGGGCCAAGATAAGAGCTAAAACAAGCAGCAAGGTCAGTTTAAGGCAGAACGGGGAAAAGGCCAGCTCTGACTACAGAGGTAGTGTGAAGAGTGCCTCAAAATATTTTTTTCAGCTTTTTAAACCCAGTTATGTCATCCTGCTGCAGATAATTGAGTATTTCCATTAGCAAATTAAAATCAGGACTGTTTAGAACAGCAGAGTCGTCACAGAATGGTTTGGGTTGGAAGGGACCCTTGAAGACCATCTTGTTCCAATGCCCCTATCATGGGCTGGGACACCTTCCACTAGACCAGGTTGCTCAAAGCCACATCCAACCTGGCCTTGAACGCTCCCAGGGATGGGGCATCCACAGCTTCTCTGGGCAGCCTGTTCTCTTCTCCATACTAGGCAGAAGGCACGTACCTATGTGTTACCGAAGCAAAAATCACCCAAAGGGCTTCAAACTGTTTCAATAAAGCCTTCACATGACAAGAATTTCTGTCAGGGAACTCCTCTGCTTTCTCCTTGTTCTCCTCTGCTGCCGCACATGGAGGTGGTAACCTCAGAGCCAGCACCACCTCAGAGCTCTCAAGAACATTTTGCTCAGTCGCTGGCATCTGTTCTCTGCCTCGCACAGCACCCCAGAAACTGCCATTTCACACTTAGCCGGCAGTCCCCCTCACAAAGCATCCCATGTGGGTACTCACTGGGCTTGGCAGGGCACTGAACCACCTGCTGTGACTCCGCACAGCAAAGGACCGAGCTCAAGAAAAAACGCTTTGCGGTCCGGGACAGTCATTTATTTCCATTGCTGCTGACAAAACTGTGAGAATCTCGAGATGGAGATACTACCTCCTCCCATAGGTTCCCAGCAGTGACACTGAAAAATCTTTGGGGAAACGTTGTAATTAAGAGCATTATCACTTCTTAAACATACAGGGAGGAGCAGAGCATCCCTTCTGATCCTACTGCAGCAGGGACAGGACGGGGTGTAGATGGGGCAGCCCAGCCCTGCGCACCACACGGGGTCCCGGGAGAGCCCAGCTGCGTTGTGTTTGTCTGGGGGGAGGAGGGAATGGGAATTACAGCTAATTGAAATCATTTTGCATAATTGGAGCTGATAAGAGACCTACACCCATCACTCCAGGAAGCCATTTGCATCTTTCTAACAATTATAGCACATATAAAATTCAGACACTAAGCAAAGAAATAGAAACACTAATGCTGGCGGTACGAAACAGGTGAATAAGTGAACCACCAACATTAAAGGAAAAAAAATCACGCTACTTTTAAACCTATTTTCAGACATCTGAGAGTATTTTTTGTTGGCGATATCAGAAGGGGGTGGGAGGGGGAATGACAAAGGGCAGATTAACAAAACTGTGTCTTGGGGAAGACTTCAATTAATATTAAAAGCAATCAGAATGACAAAACAAATGATGCAGAACCAACTACAGGCTCTCCATATGGAGGGCAGCAAACGCACGGTACGAAAACAAGTCTACTTTAAACATGCTATCAATGGCTTAATTTCCCCCCAGGGAGTGAACACGACTCAAATTCATTTTTCCTTTTTTATTTTACCAGCTATTAAGAGCAAACAGTTAGCAAAAATATAATAAGCAAGCAATTATCAGATGAAGAAAAAACATGTTTCCAGGGTATCTCGGAGAAATGACACAATACTTGAGAGCTGCTCTGTGCAAGATTTTACCAGGGGACCTTTACAGCCAGACCATGTTCAGCTCTTTGTGACTTCCTTGGAAGGAGGAAACATAACAGCTTTTAAATTCTCATCAGTGTTTACATCAGTGTCTTACTAAATGCTTTGCACAATTTAAAACAACATTTTTCTTTTTAAATGATACATGCCTAGTTCAAACACCACTAAAAGAGCATTAAGCTAGCTGCTTATCTACTCAAGGCAGTAATTCTTCTGTTTTAATTCTTGCTTTATTACAGTGACAGATGTTGTAAGATCCTCACGGCATTACAAAGCCTGCCCCAGGTTATATTCCTCCTCCTCACACATGTGCACGGACACCCAGCTGAGCCCCACCCGGCTACTCATTAAAAAATATGTATTAAAGCAATTAGAGCGTGCCCGGAGACACTGCGGTAAATTCAAGACAAGCAGGAGTTCCCCAGCGCAGGTCTCCACAAGTTTGGGGTTGGTTTCTTTCAAAACCACGTTCAAGTAGCATCCTTTGCCTTCCCTTATTCCCAATCCTGGGCTTAAATGGCTTGTTTAAACCCAATTCAAGTAAAAGTAGCATTCCTCAGACAGCACTTCTCAATTGGAAGTTTTGCTGTGATTTAGGTACATGCAAGGAATAAGCCACAGCTCAAATGTCCTCCCTCCCTTCAAGGGAAGATGCTCTTTGAAAGGGATTGATTTGAAAGCCTGTGCCCACTTCAACCCTTCAACAGAGCTACTGTGTTCAAGGGGTAATTTTAGTTTAAGATTAAAATGCAACAGAGACAAGGACTGCACTTGTTTGTCTGTCTGTCTTCCAAGCTGATCTCTTTCTTTTTGCACAGCACAAGCCCCTGGCCAGAAACCCCAAGGGCTGGGTATCTCCTCTTGGAGCATCCCTGCCAGACTGGAACTGGAAATCTTTTCAAAAGGAGTTTTACACCCCAAATGAGAAGAAAGATTTAAAAGGCATGTGATTCCTACCCCACTTCCCTCAGGCTCAATGCGCATTGCCGCTGGCACTTGGTAAATAAAAAGGCAAAAGGAACCATTCAGTAATTTCTATTGCTTACTGAACAAAACCTGGTGGGAAGGGAATACACAAACTGCAGAAGTGACTGCCAACAGAAAGGTTTTGCATCCAAACACAAATTCTAAGTATGCTGAGGGTAAAAAAACAGAATGGCCCAACTTCCTAAGTCACCTCTTATTTAGATTTCAAAGAATGCATTACAGAGCCACCACAATTAATTCTATTCTACACCTATTTGTGACAGTGGCAAAGAGCCTGAATTTTAAGTCCCAGTTGCAGTATCGGCTGTGCAAATGGACAGAACAACAATATTTGTAATGAACTTGAATAAATCATCTGTGGGTATCTTCCCAAAGGAACCTGCTTTACCTTC
The DNA here is from genome assembly GCF_964273445.1 of Streptopelia decaocto. NCBI lineage: Eukaryota > Metazoa > Chordata > Aves > Columbiformes > Columbidae > Streptopelia > Streptopelia decaocto. Next base: position 7,610,753 of record NC_138659.1, on the reverse strand, counting down.
AAGTTGGCAGTCACCAGAGATCCATGGAGACACACTAAAACACCCTGCAACAGAGGTTAGAAACCAGCTAAAGTAGACAAGTTACAGCACATAAACTCGGGATTAGGATGACCAACCTCAGCCTTACTCTGTAGTATCCCATACAACAAAAAAAATTCAATGAGGAAGTTTGAGTGTGTCACTGGTCTAGAGAAAAGGCTGGACTCGCTGGGGAGAAATATACAAGACACTTCAGATATCAGGGACCCATTTCCCTCTCCATCCTGCCTTTACATTCGCTGACCTCTAAACATAACTACATTACCTTACACACCGGCACTTTCTCTGTTAAAGGTAAATGAAATTAAGCATGTTTTGCTGTCAAAAAAACGTCGCCTGCCCCTGCAACAGCTAACAAGACACTGCCCGCTTTGAAGCTACGGTTGGTTTGAAACCTTGCTCCTTACAAAACCCGTCCAATGAAGACTGCTCCTCATTTCAAGTACGGGTGGGACAAATGGAGCTCGCAGCTTTGTCCGCCAAGCGTTTGAAAAGCTTTTGCCACGCTCCGATGAACCTGGACACAGCGATGCTCGTTCCAGCCATGCCACCCATGAGGCACTCTCCTTCTAACAGCCAGGCCCAAAAACGTTATTCTCCCTCCCCAAATCCTGCTTTTAGCTTTGTGGTCATGTCCTCACAGAAGAAATGTTAACACAACAGATGACCATAGCGTCCAGAAACACTGCTCATGTAGCCGGCACGCTGCTAATCAAGAGCCGGAGCAGATGGAATGCAAATCTCCCAGCGAGGGGAGACCAGGAGGCTGTCACCATCCCGCTCCGACAACGTAAATGAGCTATTATCAATTAGGAGCTAAATTCAGGCAGAATTTTGGTGAAAGGCAACACTTCAAGGTGTTTACGGGGAACTCAATCTGCTCCATTTAAAGAAACCTGCCATGTATCGTAAGGCTATTCTGCGCTGTCATTTCTGTCAGCAAAGCATCAGCGCAAGCTGTTGTTGTCCCATTTTATATTTCCTGCAAGGATTTTAATTTAAGCTCTAGGCAAATTAATCCAGTAACTACAAATACAGAGAGGACAGCCTGAAAGGTAACAGGCTTTTCTTCTCACAATAAGGTGTTTTTTCTGGCAAATATTTCAGAGGATGGAATCAGCCCCTCTTCAACAGCAAAAGACAAGAAAAATGGAAAAAGCATCACCCAAAAGTCACATGAAAATAACATTTTGCTACAGCCGTGCTGGTCTATTCCAGCAAGCCACAAAGAACCAGCTTCAATAGGTTTGGGGGTTTCTTTTAAGCATATTGCACACAAGAAGCATTGAAGCTGCCCCAGTTCATTCACTCAATTGATTCACCAACTGTTCTGAAACATGAATAAATATGTAAGAGGCTACTCTACTCTAATTAGTGACATTCAGTGAATCTAACAACAGAGGCTAGACCTCCAGCCCCTGCATTTAGCTCTCCCTTGGGAACTGAATAGCAATCAGGTATGTAATGCAGGGATGGCTTCTTTTTTTTCTTCCTATTTAAGATAGAAAATAAGGGAAGCGAGGCGAGGAGATAGCATGGAAAAAATAATTAAATCCTTAAACCCTGGCAAATGGTCTAAACATGCTTAAAGAACTGCTTTAAGGGAAAAAAAAAAGTGATTAGAAAATAGGGAGAAGGAATAAAGGAAAAATAAAACTGAGTCCAATTGCAGAAAACATGAAGCAGATGATGCATTTCCTATGTGATAGCTTAAACAAGTCCCAAGGCACACCTCCTAAGTCCATCAAATACCAGATTTACATAAAATCATTAATTCATTACAGTCATGAAAGAGAAGAGGGATGGGTTAGGATGGAGAGGATGGAATGAATGAAGCGAAAATTCAAACCAGAGACACAAGTAAAATATCCATATGTATGTATGTAGAGCTTTCTGAAAGGGACAGATACACAACTAACCTCCAAGAAATTTCTCAAATGGCAAAACCTTCAAAGTTTGCCAACACTAAAACACCATGGCTTTGAATATACAGCAAAACATACACATGATAGCAATGCCACTTGTACGCCCGCACTCTGCAGTGATACAGAGGGAAACCGCTGACCCCTGACAAGAGCTGTCTGCTTCTGGTTTGGTTTCCATCACCCCGAATTAGAAACGCGGCCTCTATTCCTGCTAAACCTGCCCAAGGGCGCCAGGTCTCAGCCACCTCTTTTGACCCACTGGAGTCAACTCCGCTTTCAGTGAATCTTCTTGCCGTATCCCTGAAATAATGGTGGCTTTAAACCAAAAAGTAACCCAAAATATTAAAGCCCCCTGCAAACTCACATACACCACATGAATTAATTTTCAGGTTTCTTTGCCGTTTTAGCACTTGATTCACACGCACGCCCTGAAACCGCAATTCTGGAGCTCTGAATCTGCCCCAAGAGCCGGTGTTATCACTGCAATCCCACCACACGACACAACTGGTCTTACAGACGGCTGCACTATTTTTAAAGCGGAACATGGACGTATTTTCCCCTCTTTTGCCAAACAAGTACATGAAATGTGCCACATGGCAGGTAGCACGCAGATGACAAAACAGTCAGAATTCAGCAGAAATACAAGATGGGACTGCCAGGATGCCAACAAGTCTGTGTCAAGAAATACACTGATACCTGCTGCTACAAAAACTTTGGCATATCTCTGCTCTCCAGAGGTGATAATTTCCACAATTGCTACTACTTTTGTAATCTCAAATTCAGTTGGATAAAGGGCAAATGGACCAAAAGGACCAAAGGTGTGTCCCAGGTATTGGATGCAAACTTAACCAATCTGATGTGTCTGTCTTAACACCTCAGATGCAGCAAGAAGCCACCACCATTTTTGAGACTATTAGAGAAGGAACTGCCGACACAAAGGAGAAAGCTTCTGTAAGGAATAGACTCAGCACATACAGCTCATTTTGGGGAAAAAGTGTGACTTTGGAGCTCACCTAAGAAGCACTTACAGGCTGTCACATACACCCAACACTGGATACAGCAGAAGTGAGTCTGAGAAAACCCTGTGGGATGGAACACAAGTCTTCATACAATTAAAGGGTCTAAAATTTGCAGCCAGGACCAAGCTGAGCATTTGCTACAATCACCCCATCATCTGAGAGATGGTTTTGTGCTAATATACTCAACAGCTATAAAACAAAGATACTCATGAGACCTATGGGCTTTGTATCATACAACTACAAGAGAACACGTAGCAAAGGCAGCAGAGACAAAAGGTAGACAATAAAATGCAAATATGTTTAAGGGGAATTGTAATAATTTATTGGGAAAAAAAACACAGCCTTCCTTTTCTAAGGGCTGCATGGGTTCCTGGCTTTAAATTGAGATAAGCCGTGCCTAACCCACAAGCCGAGTCCTCCTTTGGCAGCGTTTGAGCAGCCCTGGAGCCGCAGCCACAGAGCACAGAGCTCAGCTGACAGTATCAGTGACACCGGATTGTTTTCAGGGACAGGAGAACACCCACAAGGCACAAAACACAACTACACACGGGCAGCCTCTATACAAAAAAGTCGCTGATGATTAAATCAATCTTGCTTTTTAAGAACGAGCTTGAAAAGACCAATTGGAGCGGCTGCTGCTGAAATAATGGATGTGTTTGCTTTTGTGTTTATTGTTCAAGAGCAAATGTAGGGAATTTATGGCAAGTAACATTTTATGAGGAAGTGTATTTGCAGCTAACTTTAATGAATTTTATCATTTTAATTTCAAAATGCAAAAGCAAACACAAGGGTTCACTAACACATGACCTCGCATGCCTCATTAGCACGTTGTTTAACACTACTTAAGAAATGATCCTGAAATTGTTCTTTGGTACCCACATACTATGTATCTCTCCTCATGAGCAGCTCCATTAGCACTGAAAGACAAAAAATAAACTAATTCCCTGCAAATGTAATATAAATACATACCGCCTCTGCAACCACTAGTAACAAAGATTTAACAGTGACAGCCCATGTGAACGTATTTCAAACATTCACAACATAAGGTTTCAAGTAGGCACGTTTGGCAAGAACTAAACGATGTTCCATAAAAGGTGATGGTGTATTCAGGTGACATTTACACTTCTAGAAATGCTACCGATACTGAGAAAAGGCTTGTAATGTTGTAAAAAAGAGATTTTATGATTTCAAACAAGTGCTTCTTATTTTGAGTGGTAAACTATTTGGCAAAACAAGTGTTTCTTGTGAACCATAGCCTCCTGACCCAGAATCCTCTCTGAAAATTGTAATTATTTTATTATAATGAAATAGTGACATCATTTTCAGAGCCTGAAACTGTAATGCTATCAAAAGACATGCTGACAGATAACCCAGTGCCATCGACTATTAAGCCTGACTGCCTTCAACAAGACTTTGACAAAGTCTCAATGAAACAACCTCTACATCACCACGGTGTTCATTAGGGAGCCAGCGATGAGCGGAGATACAGAAAACCCCCGAGCAGCTGCAGTGGAAGAGTTTGCATCTGTTTTACTGACGGGTAACCACAAAAATCACATCATTTATTTCACCAGAGGTCAGGAAAACAGCCAGCGGAGCAGAGGCGAGCGCTGGAGCCACTCCAGCACAGTAAAACTAAAGCCCAGATGCTGTCAGTAGATGAATTCAGATGCGCTCGGGTCTGCTAGCCCGGAATCCTTCACTGCTGCTACCCACGGACATGGAATCTATGTGAAAAGAGGCAGAAAAGCCATAAACACAAACTGGGAAATATGTTCTACATCAGGCTAAGAGCTATACCATTATGATATTGTGCTTGAGAAACAACAAATGATGAAGACACGCACACATTCCCAAATATCGATGGTGACACGTGACAGGGAGATAAAACTCTACTTCTGCAATAAGTCTGGGATGGAGGAACAGACCTTTCCCAGGAGGTGGGAGGGCAAAATCACAGAGGTGGATCTTTACATGAGTTTAAAGCAATCTTTCCAGATAAATTAGTTTCTAAAGAACCAGAAACACCCTTGCTTTGCAACGGCAAGAAATAAGGTTCTTGCAAACTCTCTCGTCTTTTTTTATTTCTTTCTTCCATATGTAGAATCATTAATGGATTCTCCATCTGCACTCGCAATTGCTCTTAACATCTGCGGAGCCTGAAACAAAGATGTTCTCGGTGAGCTGCACTCCTCTTCTGGCAACTTGCAGAAATGAAACGCCAAATGAGCCTGGTGACATCTTTGACCTGTGACAATATGGCAGGTTCTTGGAAGGAAATTCCTGGATGCAATCAATACAGGGCTATAAAACCCTGTCAGCTTTGCTATCACTCAACAGAAGGACTGGATCAGAAGACAAAAGAGACAGAAAACTCAGTCCCAGAATATGGGAAGGTATGGAAAAGGGTGGACTGTTCCGGCTGCAGGAATACAACCTGCAGGAAACACATGCAGTGAGAGGAGACGGCACGGCGAGCCCTGCTCCTACGTCTCCTGAATTCCCACAGGTAGGAAATGGGACAAAGCTTTCTTTTGGAAAAGAAACACAACGCTGTAATCTATAAATAAATCAATATATCATTTTAAGAGTCACTTTCTTCCCTCATTTTACCTGCCTGCTGCACAGTCCTGCCACACTCTGTCACTGCTGATGGGTAATTCCCTTTTAAAGTCAGGACGCACGAATGGGGATTGTGAACACACAAGTCCTTCTAACAAAGAACACTCTCCCATCCACATCGGATGAGGATGTTTTACTATCATTTCCACCAAAACAATAATCTCAAGGCTACAGTATCTCCCAGCGGCCTGTACTTAACTCACGCAAAGATGTTTTGTATGCACAGCAGCCACGTGAGAAGGAGCAGGACATGGCTAAAGAGCACCAATATAACAATTTCCCCTCTTTTACTTTCCAATAATAATCTGCATTGGCAATTCCTGACTTCTGCAGGTTTGTGCAGACCCTTCCTGCTTTTTATGAGGTGTTTTTAGGAGGGCTACAGGCTTCCTCAACAAGCTACCAGCAAAGGATGCATTCGCAATCCTCTAACGCTTGCTATTGTCTCTGCTCCCACTCGCTTAAAATTCCTACGGGATACCGACATATTTCAATGGTGCTTTAATAATAGCCTAATAATTGCTCCAGACAATAACTTACATTGTATTGAGACCTCGCCTGTGGGGGGGAGGTGGGTAGGAGGGGTTGCCTTGGTAACAGTGAAAAAAATAATATGGCAAATAGAGATACGGAAGGACACGAGCTGATCCATTTGCTCCCTGCTCAGAAATCCATGGGAAACAGTGACACAGGCAAGAAAGTGAGGCTCTTCTGGTCAGAATGTGTAAATAGCGTTAAAACTCAGCTTATCTGGAGGTTTAATTAAGGCGTAGGTAAAGATGCCATAATGATTTATGCAGTGAGGGCCAAAGGCAGCAGACACTACAAATTCAGTGTGCTATTAAAATTGGTTCTCAGTCTCAGTAAGATAGAAGTTTATTGTCTGAACAGCTTAATTTTAAGTGCTGGAGTGAAGGTAATGAGGTCAGTAAACTCGGATGCTCCAAGCTTGTGTTTTCTCTTTGCTCTATTCCGATCAAGTTGGCAGCTTTCTTCAAAAGACATCAACATTGTAATATATAGTAACTCAGACTCAGCTTTTAAAACATGGCAAGGATTGCTGCTGTATGGCTGAAAATAAACATGCACAGACTACACATTCTTGCATTTGTCCTACAGAGCAGAAAAAATACCTCTTGCAAGTGCAAGCAACCCAGCTAATCCCTCCATGTTGTTTCTGTCTCCCAAATCTGCAGAAAAACTGGCTGCTCACCAGGAAAGAGCATTCAAAAAGAGGACTGTGGCTATTAGTGACATAATGGCTCACAGGTTCGTGCTCCTCAAAGTGACAGCAGTAGACAGAGCAGACAGGAGGAGATCACATTAATGGATGTATTAAGGCCAACACAACCAGCAAATTGCAGAGGCACAGCCACGGCCAGGAGTTGGGCAGCAAAGCTGCCACTGGAAAGGCTCCCCTGTCACTTTCTCCTTAGTTATCTCAAATCTAATGCATTTTCCAAAGCTTGACAAGAACGACAACAACTAATAAAATTCTAGCCCCATGGTACCATTTTATGTCCATCTGTTTCTGAGAAGCTATCAATGGCTCCATGTTGTTACATGTACCATGAACATAGAATCAGAGAACAGTTTGGGTTGGCAGGGACCTTCAAAGCTTATCCAGTGCCACCCCTGCCATGAGCAGGGACATCTTCACCAGCTCAGGTTGCTCAGAGCCCCGTCCAGCCTGGCCTGGGATGTCTCCAGGGATGGTTCATCCACCACCTCTCTGGACAACCTGGGCCAGGCTCTCACCACCCTCAGTGTCAAAAATTTCTTCTTCACGTCCAGCCTGAATCTCCCCTCCTTTAGTTTAAAACCATCACCCCTTGTATTATCACAACAGGCCCTGCTACAAAGTCTGTCCCCATCAGATTCATGCAGGTATTGGTGATCACACAGGTCATTGGTGAGAATCAGTGTTGATGAAGGAAAAGCAGGGACATGGTGTCAGGAGCTCTCGTGCAGCAGAGAGAGGAGGGAGCTGCGGACGGGGCTCAGCCCCGCACCAACAGGGCAGCTCAAGGAGGGACACGACAGGCAAGAAACATCAATGGGAGGAGAGGCAGGAGGCTCTCAAAGGACAAAGAGCTCCTCTGCAAAGGAAAATGGCACAAGCTGATAAGATGGATGCCTTCCAGCATGGGCTTTCTTCCCAGCAGCCAAGCAAAAAGGTTGAGCTTTCTTAATATTGCCTTTGGAAATGGGATCAGAATAGGATATATAAAAGTATGTTCTGGCACAGACCCAGTTTCCTTGCCAGCAAGATTTTCAACCTTTAACACTGCGCAAAATGCTGCTAATTGCAGAATTGTTCTTTCTTCAGAGAGTCATTTCTTACAAAGCTTTACAAAACCAAAGACATCAGATGAGGCCAGTACCATTTCTTTATTCTGTAAAACACTTAATGGCAGAAATTTAAACCTACAGGGATGAGAAAAGAACCAACATCCAGTACTAACTACAGAGACCTCATTTGATTTTGAATTTCACGTTTCAAGCCGCCTGCAAGAAAGCCGAAAAGAAGCTGTCGGCTTCTACCGTGAGTTGGAAACATAGCACCGACGGAGGAGAAAAAGAAAACAGGGATCAGGAAAGGGCTGGAAAGGTGAAAATCCCCTGTGACATCCCAGTCATGTTTTGCTGCATATCACAGGATACTAGGCCATCTCAGAATGGAAGCGACAGCCTCCTCTGCTATCAGGAGCATTTATCTGACGCATTCTCAAACCTGGGAAGGAAGCAGATCGATGATACTGCAGTTCAGTTCAGCCATCCACACTGACTAACCAAATCTACAGATATGACTAAAAAAACCTGGTTCATCTACAGTAACTATGTGCAAATTTTTTTTTATGCCAAAAAACCAAGGGACAAAACCTCTAACAGTCTTGTTATCCATGTTTCAAGATAACTACTTAATCCAAGTCATCTCTTTGTCACCTGTTCTCTCAAATTATAGATGCAAGAGTGAGTGTCCCATAGGAAACAGGCTTTTTTTCAGTTAAATAGGCTTTATTTTGAAATGAGCCAAATAATCTTTTCAATACGATTCAATATCCTTTCAGTATAAGGAGTAAAAGACCACTTTTTTAGTCTAAGTCCTAAATATAGGAAGATACACATACAGACACATAACACTTCTTTCTTTTAACTAAAAACTCTGAGAATTGTTTAGACCGATCCTCAAAGGAAAGGAATAGATGAGAGATACCAGAACTATAAGACAGTATTGTGGATACTGAGCATATACTAACATCACAGCGAGGGGAAAAAAAAGGGTAGAAAAAGCAGTACAATGTTTTAACAAGTTCAAACCCAAGTTGATGTTACTAAGCACAGTGGAAAAACAGAACATTAGACTAGAGGAGTGTAATGGTAAGATTAGCCAATTATTATGCTTTTGCAACAAGAAGAACAAAGCATGCTGCAAGAAATCTGGAGCAAAACCAGGACCCCCTAGGAAATGACACCAGTTTCCTGAATATTAAGCAAAGGAGGAAAATGGACAGAAATGTTTATTTGGGAAAGAATTTATGCTAGAGCAGGTCTTTTCCATGGCAGTGTTGTACCTCAGTGTATAAAACATGGAAAACTGGCATCCAATTGATTCAAGTACAAAATTTAACAAGATTGGCCTTGGCGTTTTGTTTTTGTTTTCTTAAAGCAGTATTATTTAAGGTCAACAACACAAAGGCACAGTGCGTCGAGCTGGAAAACATACCGTGAGCAAATACTAAAACTCCCACACCTTGTTTGCAAATAAACTTGTATTTAAGCAAAGATAATTAACACCACAACTGGCAAGGAGCTCTAGGTCGGCAGATGTCTGAACTGGTTCTCTCTGAAAACACAACCATTATTACAAAGAAGCTGGTATAACCACCAGTTTGACCTTCTCACCCCTGCACCCCAGATCTTTGCCCTGGTGCTCCCCCCTTGCACCCTCAACATCTGCAGGCTGAGCTTTGAATCAGGGAACTGCCCCAAATTTAAGAAAGCCAGCAGGTACCGCCCTTGCCATCCTCCTTTCCCTCTTCCCCCGCTCCTGCAGAGGAAGATTCTAAACCAGAACTACCACCTTTTTTTTTTTATTTTCCCCTTTTTTTAAAGGTTTTAAGCCAGATCCCTTGCTTTGGTGCACAGGCTGCTGTGCCAAAATGCAGCGGCGGGAACAACCGTACTCCAGCAGAGTAGAGGGGGTGAAAAGCTTTCCTGAAGTCAGTGTTGCTGTTGCTTTGTACCATGAAACTGTGGCTCCAGCTTGCAGTGCTGGCAAAAAGAATAAAAAAAGAAATAAAAGGGCTCTCTGGTGGAAAACGTACCAGACTGGGCAATGTATCCTTAAGCAGTTGGGTTTTCTGAAGCTCAGGGGGACAGTGACCCACACACTGGCAATGGGAGTCACTTCAGCAGCTGTGCAGCAGTTCCCTAACAAATAAATGAACATTCCTCACCTGTCAGGAGAAGACACAGAGGGATAGAGGAGATACAGAGGGAAGATTTTTGGCTGTTCAATGTCCCCCCCTTACTTGTGAAAGATGTATTAATATGCAGTCAAAACCATATGAGTCTAAAAAAAATGAGTCTTTAAAATCTGCCTGAACTTACAAGCAACACGCTTTTCTTAGAGCAGAACTCTGTTTCCATCTGTACAGCCTGAACCAAGGGGCAATACTCAACCAGGATAAAAACCACCTACCTGGCAGGCCAGTGAGTTCCCCTTGGGCTGGACTTGTTTACAAACAACACAAGTGTGACACAAGGCGTACAATGCCTGCAAGGGAACGCTGTTCAGACTTGTAGCCTGGAACACGCAAGAAAGTCTCAGCAGTCTTTCACCAACTGGTGATGTTCCAGTGAATATTTCCTTTCACCTCCAAAAGCAAGAAAGGCCAGAAGTCTTCTAGATCATCTGCGTCTCTCTTACAAAAATATCAAAAAAAAAAAAAGCTGAGAGAGACACTAAGAAGATTGGATTTGTTCGGTATTAAGAAGGTGAATGGCGAAGTCTTAACTACTGTCTGCAGCTATGTAGAGGGTGCAGAGAAGACCAAGCTGGACTCTTCTTGAAGGTGCACAGTAGAAGGACAAGAGGTAACCGACAGCTGCAACACGGGAAAACACAACTGGAGAAAATGTTTCATCACACCAATCAATAGTCAAGCACTAAGTGTGAGTCCAGGGGGTGGTGGCATCTCCATGCTTGATAATATTCAAAACCCTGTTGGAAGAAGCCCTCACCAATCTGACATCTAGCTGGACCTGCTTTGAACATGACCTTGGACCAAAAGCTTCCAGAGGGTTCTTCACCCGCATTATTCTATGAAGCTGCAAGGAGTATCTTTCATCATGGGAAATGTCACATGCAAAAATCTCAAAATGAAACTAAAAAAAACCCCACACCACAAACAACCAACCACCAAAAAAACAAAAACAACATTCTGGAGGCCAGACAGATGGCTCATCAGCATTTAATTATGTCAAATAAACCTAATATGTGCAATGGTCTGCACATACAGACTTGATACTCTAGTTTTAGTCTGCTGAGGACAAACTGGCTTTATGTCAAGGTTGTTTTAAAAAAGGGATACACCTCATGCTCTATGACTTCTCCAAATGTGATTAAACAGAAGAAAAAAGGGAAAAGTATCATTTGGGAGGTTTCAAAGATACTTCAGGCAGAAAGGCAAACTTTATACTTCTTTTTTTTCCCCAACCTCCCCTCCATGGTAGCTTCTCTACATACCATAGTACCTGCAGAAAGAAAAGCAGCAAATCACCTTTAAAAAAGTCATTCTGTTTAACAAAAAAGAACGTGGAGTACTGCCGTAGTCATGAACAGTACATCACTGTTGTTTTCGAAGCTAAATTGCATTTTCTTGACTTCAAAGTGTCTTACCCAAACATGCAAATACCACAGAGGAAGAAAAATTGGTTTGTTTAGGATCAAAACTTGCAGCCTAGAAATCTAAGCTGAAGGTTAACACGGAAGGCAGGCAGGCAGGCACTTTTATCTCATGGCCACCTTGTGACCTCCAGCTACACCGTACAGCACAGAAAACGCTCCACATTTCTACTAGCAAAGCTACGGATCTTCTAGAGTTAATCTTGGCATCTTCAAGCAATGAGAAGGACATCTTTACTTTTTGGGAAAAAAATTGGCATCCCATTTACATGAAGGTGAGGTGGAAGGGGAGATGCAGAGTTGAGTTTGAGGGCCTCACGGTGAGGAAAACATCTCCAGAGATCATTGAAGGATACCCAACCAAGCAGTACTAAAGCAAGAATTCTGCAAATTTGTAAAACGAGAACTATTTATCCCTTGTGGTTAACAAGGGACAACAAGGCTAGAGAAACTGAATATAACCCCTCCAACATTTTAATGTGTGAGAGGAGCTGCAGTAAAGGTCTGGGCTGCAAGCAGAGGAAACTCTGCCAAGAATTCATGTGCCATATGAAGCCTGTAACATCACGAGCCCCTAAAACCAAAAAGGAAGATGGGAAGGAGAAGGCTTAGCCAAAGCCGTACATTTTAAAGCTGTCGTCTTATTATCACAATGTCATGAGTTGGAACAATGTGTGTGTTTGAGGCATACTGGAAACGATGGGTTTAATTAAATATATTATGGAGAATGCTTTTGACGCTTTCAGAGTACTTTTTATGGTCCTAATACTGTAGCAACACAGGAAGTTCTATTCCCATCAAAGACTGCGCCCCAGACACAAAGAATTTGGGATTTGTGCGTCTGAACAGTAGGATGACTCAGGTTAAGAGTCAAAACAGAATAATTAGAATTCAACTGGAGTGAAGAGAATGGGAAGCAGGAAAGATTAAAAACAAACACCACACTTAAATGCACATAGCAAGGTCCTCCTCGGAAGGTGAAGGTCACCACCACCTCATCCCTGGCCGTTGGTGTGGCCTTGAACACATTCACTCAAACTTGTGACAGTTTTACTAGGCACTGCTGCTCTTTTAACCTCCAAAGAAGGGCTGGCACGCGGGTAGTCTGCCTAACACTGAGAAGAGAGCAAGATGTATGAGTGTGTCTGCATGGCAAGACCTTTCCTCTGGAATCCAGGGTCACCCCGGAATGAATCATGGGGCAACCTGGGCAGGGGCTTTTCCTGGCCAACATTGTCGCTGCGGCACACAAAATACTTGTGAGGATCAAGGAAAGAACACAAGACTGGAGGTGTCTTGAAAATTTAAGTTAGACAAGCCAACCATCTAAGCCATCACCTAAGTGATAAAATAAAAGTTCACCAGTTAAAATATCTGCTCTCGCACCAAAAAGATGCAACCCAAAAAAAGAATACCAAGGTAGAGAAGCTATTCCAGAATGAGTTCTATACTGAGAAAGAACAAGAATGTAAACCAGAATCTAGTTATCAAGGTAGAACGGATTAAACCCTGGATATCCATAAACTCACATTGCAAACGCTTATAATAGTTCAGTAAAGTAGCTAATCGAGCACCATGATGTCTGAACTGGGAATATACCAAGCTGCTTTGGTGTTTTTTCTAACACAAACAAAAATAATTGAAGAAGGGTACTGGTGTGAGATGTCACTACATGCTTGAATATGCAGCATGTAGGGACTTCTACCAACAGCAGAAATGGGTAAGAGCTTTAATACTTTGAGGAAAATTTCAGATCAGTCTAAGAGAAGGATGTGCTTACCTGTGACACTCCAGAGAGGAAACTGAATATGTCATGACATTGCTGTTTAGGTGCTGTACAATTGCATCCTAAACATTAAAATACCAAAGCTTTGACTTCTTCTACCATCCTTCCAAGGCAAGCATCCAGTCCACAGGGAAAGGCGTGTTTATTTTTATTAGAACTGCCACATTGAGTCAATCCTAAAAACCCACCACATCCACTGAGATTCTGTTTTCAAGCCATAACTTTCCGTTGAGCTTTCATTTCTCCAGAACCAAGGTTACTGCTGCACTTTGGTTGAGAAAGGAAATTGGTCAAAACACAACACTGCGAAGGACACCAACTGTGTCTTCTGTAAGAAAGAGACAAATATTTTTCTAGAAGAGGTAACATATGTGCTGCACCATGTGCTGTGTTTGGTAAAACGCACATAACAGTCACAGCTTTAAGGTTCAGAACAGTTTCCCACTGCCTGTTAACCAAATCTTTGCACGATTTTCTTTTTTATTGGATTTGTTTCAAGGTAAGAAACTTATAACCGAGAAACAGCTCAAATGACCTGACTCCTTTAAAAGCCTGTAACAGCTTGGAGTTCAGATTTCTTTTCAGTATATAGACCTTTACTTTCCCTTCACAGCTCGTGCAGCCACCAAACACCAGCCTCAAGTGTTTTTGATGTTTTACTTGATTGAATGACTTATTTCTTTGAATATATAGTCTTTATTTGTTCTGTTCAATTTTTACAGGCATAGCAAGTGACATTTAATTTATGTTTTGTATAGATGCATACGGTTCTGGGAGAAAAAGCCAAGCAGAATTTAACAGCAGCTGGAAACATCACCAGGTTGATACCAAGTTAGAAATTTCAAGCTAAACAAATACTGAAGACCACTGTGTTACCTAAATAACAGTCTACTAAGGACTGTTAAAGCAAAGAAGAACAAACGCATCAAAGCAAGGCAGCACAAATCATTAGCAGCAGCAAAGAGCTATGTAAGAGCAAAGAAAAAAAAATATATACGTTAACATTTCAAAACCTCCCTGGGGATTAGCTAATTGGTATGATCAATTCTGGTTTGTTCACAAAGGCCTGGACAGCTAGTCAAATGGGGGTAAGGAAAGAACTGAGAAGGGGAGATGCAACTTTAATGGGCTTTCAACCAGTTCAGACACCACCCCGAGGGACACGCAGGTGCAGGGCAGCCCTGGAGAGCATCCTACCCAGCACAGCAGCTTCCCACCCGCCACACATCTGCCAAGGGCTGGGCAGAGCCGTGAGGGCGCATTCATCTCCTTTTGGGCAAAAGCCGCTGAATTACAACTACCTAATTCATATAAGTCAGCATCCAGACGCACCACAAAGCCAGCGCTGGTACATCATTGCGCTCGGCCGTTTCACATGTGGCAGATGAAACAAGCCAGAAGCACCTGGGCTTACATCGCTGTTAGAACAGCCCTAACAGCTGGTGGGCACAAACTTAGGCAGATTTTGAGTGTTTAAAGCCGGACATGCCATCTCACCTACATTTTGCCCAAAGCATTAAGAGAGCGCTTTTGTATCATCAGGTATAGGTAATGAGACCAGACAGAGATCAGCAGCAGCCGTTTGCTGTTTAACATCTCCCTAAGATGACGTGCAGTGTGGCTGGGGAGTGAGATCTGCCCCCCAGATCACTAGGGGATGGAAAGGAGCTGTAGAGCCAGCGGGACAGCCAGGCAACTTCCAATGACAGATGATGTCTCACTCATCAGATGTTGTAATAAAATTATTCACCGTTCTCCAGAAGCAAAGAAGTTCCGATAGCATTCATTAAACTCCTAAAATACTGGGATTTATTTGAGGAAATAGGTACATTTGATTGCTACACAGTATTTACAAAGATCAAAACACTTGGACATATTATTTTCAGTAGAGATGACACAAAGACTAATAATCCTCTTAAAAAAGAGCTGTCGTAAAGCATGGATAAGGGTTCATTACGGTGTCCTTGTTCTTCTCTTCATGCACAATCTGGGTCAATCCAAAACCCAGGTGCCACATATGCACTGCTCACTGCCACTTGTCACAGCTGACCAGCATCCTTGTCCCACCATCCCATTTCCAGACCAGCCCTGCAGTCGCATTCACCTGCTAATTCAAAACTGGATTTCAAAGTGCATCTTCAGCGATGAAACACAAATGGATTGTTGTGACCACAGGGGCATTCTGTTTGCCTGTGTTAGCTGCCAGGGCAAAGCTTACCTGGTAAAACAAAACACCACTAACCCACCCCACAATGACTGACAAGTTTCACATAAGGTAGTAAAACTTGCCATGGGAAGTGACCTTTGTCAGAGAGTTCCTACAGTATTTAACATACCTTTTTAAAGATGCAATTTCTAGGTTCTGATTTCAGAAGGCGCACTGAACACAGACCACAAACGAGCCCAGAGTAAGCCTCACTGTGCCTGCACACAGACCCTGTGCCTTTTTGCTACCTGACTGCTTTGCCAAAACACAGGGTACGACTAATGCACATTCACAGAAGCAGGGACTGACATCTGCCCCTCCATACTCTTCTTTAAATTAAAACAAGCATAGGGGGTGTTAACAATCCCACACTTTCCATTAATAACTCCCAGTGACTCTAGAAGAGACCGTACTTTGTTGTTGTTGCTTTGAACAAACACTGCAGTTAAACCTCTTTTTGAGGCATAAAAGGAAGACTGCACATAAATTAAGATGTGCAAAAAGGGACATTTCAGAGATTTGTACTGCCAGGACATTGTATTAACAAGCAAATTTTACAGGTCATACCTACCCTCGTACAGCGATATGCACACTACTAAGGAAGCCAAAACAATGGACTAAATCCTCCACAAATATTGCTACAAATTATTTTACAATAATTAATAAAAAATTTTTGCAATTCTTATGCTTTGACTGGGGAAAAACAAAGGATAATCAAATCCTGTTTTTCCACTGCTATAAGGCAATTCTGTGAATCTAACTGAAAAATTCAGAGTGGATATATTTAAAGATCTATTGTAACATCCTAAGAAAAGAACAACTTCAATGGAGCACTTTTTCCTCATAAAAGTTATGCCCATTTTGCCAGCTGTATGACAAGAACTGCCATTCCAACTTAGGGAAAAAAGTGCATTAGCCCAGTAGCTCATCCCCAACACCACCCAGGAAAGAATGCAAACACAAGGCACCTATGTAATGAAGCTTCCTCTAAATAACCTCTCCAGAAGTAGCTATTTGTGGTTAAGGGGCTTCCTGACTTTATGTATGGAACTGAAATAAATTGGTCTCCTATGGAATTTGTTGATTTTTGTGGGTTCACGAACTCCTAGCATTCTCCAGACCTGTAACAAGTTAATCACTCCTCCTTTTGCTTTGCATCTGGCATCAACTACTTCCATTTGATGTCCCCTGGTTCTCATTTTGGAAGAAAGAGTAAACCTTTCATCTTTTCAATCACATAGACCTCTATCAGATCTCTCATTTGAGGCTGAATAGTGCTAATAAACGCAATCACACAGACGCCATTCTACACCTTCACTGATCCTCACCACCCTTGTTTGCATCTTTCTCCAGCTTTGCCTTAAGACTTTTGAAGCTGTGAGGAAGAGGAGCAACACCAGAGCTGCACACAACTGGTCTGATACAAAATACCAGCTTTCCCTAGCAGTTTTGCTTTCACATGATTTCGCTTTTCCAAGCCTTCCACCAGCTGTGTTTGCTCCTGATACAAAATCAAATCCTGTGCACGGAGAGCAGGTCCTGACCAGAGCCCAGTGCATCCACAGCTGTGTGTTTCCGCGCTTCACTGCAACCCTACGTGCAACACGACGGTCCAGAGGAAACACACACCAATTCAATGCAAAACACTGCCAGGCAAAAGAAAAAGACCAGCTATAGATAAACCAGGAGAGACTTATTTAGTATCCATCCTCCTCATGCACTGTCAGTTTCTAGGGGTCTCGTTCAATCATTTGAGTGTGCTGTCCTCGATGAAGCACCAGCCAAAACTGTGAAAATAATATGCAAGAAGGATGATATCGTTTCTTGATCTTAATTTCCACGGTTGGGTAGCTATTATAGCAACACTTTGTTCTTTCATGGGGATGCGAGAGACAACTTGCATAAAATTCAGCTTAGTGAGATTAATAATCAAAGCGATAAATCAACAGAAAGCAAGCAGACAGAACGCTGAACTCACTTTGAATCCTCATGCTTAGTCAATCAAAAGAAAATGAAACACAGATTTTGTTAATTATTCACAGACTCCCCATACACACACACCTTGAACATTTAGCACATCAATACAAAGTTCTTATGCATTACGAAGCCGTAGCATCCTCCCAAGTCTACCATTATACATCCAAGTGGAATTCTTGTCTTTTCTGAAACAGCTTCGTCTGGCGTATAAAAAGAATAACATCCAGAGTTATTAAAAATAAATGTATTCAGATAACCAATACAGCACAACATTAAACGTCTCCACTGAAGACACATTTTCGTGTCTCAAGTGCAATATGCCTGGATCTTTCCAAGTGCAGCTGGTGTATTCAGACGGCAAGGAGAACTCAAGGACAGGGCAGAGAGGCTGTCGCAGGGTGGGAGCAAGTTGGAACTCTGCAATCAGCCTGCAGTAAAGCTCAAGGTAAAAAGTTTTGCCCTGGTGATCTCAGAGCTGAAAAAAATGCAGCAGCAGCAGCAAGCACTGTATTTAATGTGTGGCTAGTGTAAATAAAGTATATTCCTTTTCAGATGCAAGCTAGCTATATAGTCACATAACTCTCCTAGCCCTCAATAAGCTTTTCCTTCTCTGCTTCTATGACTGCTGTTCTAATTCCTCAGTTTCCAGGGAGATGAGAGCAGATCTATAACAAAAGATATATTTAAAAAAAAAGAAAATTATAAACTGCAAACTGCAGCTTCAACCCACGCAAACGTCATCCTCACGGTCTACCCTGTGCCTGGAATCCAGCTGCTATTAAAAGATTTCTACCCCCTCTTCCTTAAGGATTGATAACAAGAGAATAGTGAATGCTTTCACATTTCACTTGGAAAAAAAAAAGTGAGAAAGTCAAGGCATTAACTTGATTGTTTACTACAAAAGAAGAAATCAAACCACTTAGAACGCTTCTAGGGGGGATAAAAAGATTTTTGCTCCAATGTCTACTCCAAGATTGCTGTCCCAACAGTTCGTGTTCCTGCAAGTGTTCGGGTGAAAAGACAACCTCCCTGGAAGATATTTGTCATTTGTGGCTGCAAAGGACAACACAATTAGCTACTCACACCTCTGCCCAATCCCCTTCACAAAATTATCTCAGGTACCATACACTTGCATTAGATGTCTGTCCCGCCATTTACGCAGGGTTCATCAAAACAAGGTATTTCTCTCTTCTCCCCTCCCAAATTATCAGCTGTCAAATTTTACACCTGAAGTCAGCACTGAAGTCTCTTCACTTTACAGAGAGCACACCCACAAAGCGTGAAAGAACACAAGTCCAGTGCCTCTCCTGGCCCTTGTCTTCTCACAGATACCTCACATTTGCAGCCACCCTGAAGGAAAGAGAACACTTTTTGGACAAATCCAAGATTTCCTGTTCTTCAGGTTTATCCTCAAACTACACTTCTGCCCTCTGACAGTACCAGAGGCCTTATACACACGGTTGCGTGTGCGCATCCATGTGTACCTGCTTTCTTCCGAGGAATGCAATGGGTTAAATCTTCATAGCATTGCTAAGTTCATCCCTGCTACATCTTCACCAGCAAAGCCTGTGTTTTCTAGGAACGTAACCAAAAGCGTATATTCTTCCATTGTTTTCCAACAGAAGAGTTCTTTGAAGGGCACTTCCCAAGTATTGAAGCTGGTTTCCATCAGACCTCTCAAATTCTGACCTTTTTTTGGCCAATATTTGGCAAACAACATCACACTGAAGTAATTAATAGTCATGCTTGGTAGCACGAGACAGACTAGCATATTAAGATATTTCTTCTGTTTCTTTTTCCAGTGAAACTAACTTAGTCAGGAAATCCCCATTCCCAGCCCTTTCCAGTATTTTGGAGCCAATTCAAAATACTGAGATCCAGAAATAGGCTTTCTTGGCTTCTGACTTGAAGGCATCTTGCAGATATTGATTTCACATCTGCTTTTGCAAGATGCTTCAGTGCCAGCTGTATCAACAGTGATGGGATATCCTGGCCATGGGCATATTTACAATTACATAAAATACATTTTTTTGATAACTTGACTTTTCCAGGCCAAAAGGAGAGCTGATGTGACAGTTTTAATTAATGGCTCCCCGTGTCAAGTTCAGGCTATTTGGAAAGCAGCAGCTCCCAGGATCACCAGTAGGATGTTTCTAGAAGGTTCCCAAGACAGACTTTTGATGCTTAAACAGCACCAGGGATACATGCCACGTTTCTCAGAGCATTCTCCCCCCACTCCAGAAAATGTGTCCAGGTAGAAAGAAAATGCATTTGTCCAGGATCTTCAGGAGTCTCAGAGAAGTTGCAGCCAGTATGTAGGATGCTTCCCCAAAACACCGGACTCACCAGTTTTACTACCCACGTGCTCAGATGATACACAGCAAATCTGATGCATCCTGAACAGAGAAGCCTGAAGGTCTGGACACAAGTGTGGCTATACATTTCTGGCTTAACTTATGTCAGCCAGAGCAGAGGTAGGAGAAGACAGGAAGGAGCTCTTATCTAAATTAAAGAAAAAGTCTTAAAAGAAAAGGGAAAGCTCCACACACTTTTTTCTCAAGGTAAGTCGGATACTTACCTGCATTAGATTCCATCTCCATCACCACTCCATTTTCAGTTTCTGAGAACTTACTTGGATGATGGAAGTCCATCATAATGCTCCCAAAGCTGGTTTCAAAGACAAAAAGTCTACCATATTTTGAGGACCATCTTCCATGCCCTGTGGAACCCTTCAGGAGCCATGAGCTACATGAGTATATAAGCCCCTTTACCTTACAATTTAATGTAAAAATATTTATGAATGTGTGGTGAAGGTCTGCTTCCAAAGGTCACAATTTAACATCAGTTCTGGATACCCTCTTAACTTCCTTCCCCAATTATCAGGTTTACAGAGAGTGGAGGGAAACAGTCTTTTTACCTTGAGATATTAGTATCTCAGCCTTGCCAAAATTACTTAAAGATCTTCAAAGTCTCTACTTCACTGCCAGCCCATCAGTCCTGGACATCAGGCAGCAATCTGCAAGGGGAACTGTGCCCGCTATTATTGCTGGAGTAATAAACACAAAGTTTTGAAATTCTGCACACTCTAAAGGGTCTCCCTGCACCCATGTCCTTCAAATCCTCATACCACACAGCTTCACGTAACCCACAGACAATGAGATAACGTTATAAATAGCAGCAGCGCGTCGTAGCAATCTGCCTCAGTAAATTCCACCGTGAATAAGGCTCAATGACTCAAGGCTAAACCGCACTTGATGCAATAGTCATGGGGAAACCGTTTAAAACAAGAAGTGAGACATTGCTTTTCCATCCGTACCTAAAAGTCATGCCCCTCTCATCTGTCCACAAAGGACAGCTGAAAGACAGCAAGAAAGCTGAGCATTGCTGCCAGGGCCACGTTATAGCCAAATTCCTTGCATGTTCTTTTGGTCTGCTTCTCCACCCCTCCAGTCTCACAGATTTAATAATCACAAACTTTAGGGGCTCTTCTTCTGCAGCTGTATTTTCTTGTTCCTGAATCAAAGATCTAAAAGCTTTAGGGAAATCTTATCTACGGACATAAGAGTCAAAATGTGCTTCAAGGACACAGGTTTTCCTAGCTTACTATGGAGAAAATAAAATAAAGTTGCTGTCTCCCCAAGGAGCTGTACCCATGACCACTGTAATGATGTGTAAAAGAACCAACCAAGTTCCCACTAGAGCCACAACCCACCTCCACTCCAATAGTTAATGATTAAATATTTTCCATTTTAAAAGCCTCCTGCCTCACTTTTCTTCCCATACAGTACCAAACCCCGCTGTTATTGAATCCCCAGATCACAGGATAAGCACAAACAAGCTAGAACAATAAGACACACTGTTTACATGACCTCTCAAATATAAATTTCAAACTGCATTATAAACACAAGCATTGTTAACTTCTGATCCATTTCTGTGCTGAATGCTATAATTTACCTTCATTTTGGCTATGGAGGTAAGCCAGCCAGCCACAATAGCATTACAAAATTACAGGACTAGCCAAAGCCAGCAGCAGTAATAGCGGTGTCAAAGCGGAGGGCTACAACACAAACAGCCCGCTTGGAGCTCTTCACATTTACTGGATCAGAAGAGGCGTGCTTATACCTGCTACGTGCTCACATTTTGCAGGTGGAACTTGGGAATATTATCCCTCCAGTTACTACATGAAGGAGTAGGTCAGGGTAATGGCATTCTGGAGAAGCTATGCTATGCTAGAACTTCTGAAGATGAGCTGGCACACCAGCCAAAGGCATGGAGACGATACCAAAATACCCCAAACAACGATGCAAATGGCATTCGTTACTGAATCAACCCATAAAACACTAAGGGCTTAAGATAAACACAGAGAAGATAAACTTCAAGAACAGCACCTCTTAGTTGAAGTATATAGATCTGGGCTCAAAAAGACCGTAGCTCAGAATCAGATCTCGCTAATGGCTTTCACAGGTGCTATGAACAGCCACATCTTGACAATGAAAACCACATTGCACTGCCAGTTCAAGGCAACATCCTGGTCCCTAATTCCAACACTAGCCCAGGTGCAGACATCAGATTTCCTTCAACTTCACAGCTGATATGGAGAACGACAACATATCCATAGGAGAACGTGAAGCTCACAGTGATGAGCTGCACCACATACGAAGCACGGCAGTATTTTATTTCTGACAAAATTTACTATAATCAAAGTAAATAAACAGGAGTCAAATATAGAGAACTTTTACTCTGCTCTACCAATTAAATGAAGTAAAATTACTAGGTGGGAGACTTAGGTGGACAAACTGGGCAGCTACAGTTTTGAAGCTGCACCAAGAGACGACAGCATTACAGGGCCAGAGCTGCTCAGAAGTTACAGACCATGCCAGCCAGAGGAACAACTTTGCAATAAATACACCGGCAGTGATGTCTGTTCTCTATTCGCTCGCTCAGCCTGGAATTTTACCAGCTGCTTCTCAGAAATAAGCACAAGGATTTTTCTGAAGTAGCGCAGCTTGCTCAACATCACAAGTTGCAGGAAAATTACCTTCTCCTTTTCCACAACTACTTAGAAAAATCCTCTAAAGTAATATTGTAAGGAGAATATCAAGAAGCGATAGTTAAATACTGACCAACAGGCAGTCCTTGGTTGAAATAGTACATTTATTATTATTCATTATAACCCACAATCTAGAGGCTCATAAGAAAAAAACAGCAGCACGCGTGTATCTTGACACGAGTATAGAAGGTCGGCAACTTCTAAGTGGTAACAATTATAAAATTCTGCAGAGTTTTTCGGCATCGGTCGGACATCCTCAGGCAGCACGAACAACAACTTCACTAAGGCAGGAGAGACTGCTCCTCATCAGCAGCTTTCTGCCTGCATCTGATCTCACGACATCAGCTCAGAAATGCTGTGTTCCAGTCCTGTAGAAACCTCTGCACCATTACGGGGGGAAAAGCTATACATTTTCTTATTATGCTGCATTGTCACATTAATCATTTTACGTTGTGTTGTACTATGCACAACACCACAATTTAATTAAAAAATTCTAGCTTGCATCATGGATCTCACGTTAGTGAACCTCGCATTTCATTTCTTTTGTCAAGTTGCACTGCTTGGTCTATCAAACACAACATTCTAGACCGTTACCTTGAATACTTAAGTCTGAATAAGTGGGAATGTTTCCTTACCATAATCTGAGGCCTCTCAATTTTTTTTATTCTTTACATTTCTCCTAAGTGAATTATTCTGAAATCCTGACTGCTAGAACTGGTTGATGTCTAGATGTGCTGTTTAAAGAAAGCCACAACCTCATCCCCATCATCCACCAAGTCGTGCCAGCTCCCTGGAGACTGTGCTGCTGCCTCCAATTCCTCCGTTTAGTTTCCATAAAAGCACAAGTGGCCAGCAAAAGCGAGGTCAGGCTCCACTGACCCATCAGGAAAGTACATGAAAGCAGGAGACAAATCTGGGTGATGCTCACTCATCTGTGGCGGTTCTTTAAAGAAAGAATTCCCCTTGTAAAACACAGGTACTTTTTATTCTCTGAGAGCGTTTGTATGGTTAGAGCAAGAAAAAAAAAAATCAAGAATAAAGAAAACCCAGAGGAGGAAATAAATGGGGATGACAGAACTTCAGAGGATGCCAACAGGCCTCCCACAAAACACCTTTATTCTTTAGTTCAGAGACTTCTTGACTACCGCAGGAAAATCCACACTTTGCAGAATAGCCCAAACTCAACTTCACGAAGTTTAAAACTGCTTAAAATGTTATTTGCGTTGGACCTGAAAGAGAAAGGCTTGTAAGAATAAAAAATAAAACAGGATCTTTCAGAAAAAATCCTAACTGTGCCAGTTTCTCCAAACGAGGTGCCCTTTTGACAAAGCCAAACCTAACTGGGCGGCTGTCACTGACAGATAACACACCTCATGTCACTAGTGATATCTCCTTAGAGAATCGTTGGCATCTACAGGTGATGATGTATCAATGCTTGCTGCTTCAGCAAGTCTCAAATTCAACAACCCGTTTCATTGCTAATCAAGCTGCTTCGGCTATCTCGGCAGTTAGAAATCAATCAATGCAGCAATTAGTAAGCTGGGTGTACCGCAGCGTGCAGGCAGACAGATCTGAAGGTAAGTTAGTATGCAGATATGGAACGAACGACTGTCCAAGAGTTTAAATGATTTTTTCCTAGAGAACACGACTGTTTGAGCCTGGTTTCTGCAGCTGTGCCTTCCCATGTAGCCTCTCTCAACCCAAAGTCTCTAAACCCATCAGCACCTTCTCCAAATAAGAGAAAGCAGTAGGTAAAGCGGAGAGAATGAAACTCACTGGAAGCCTGTTTAGATGAGTGTCTGTCCTGAAGTTACTTCTAAAGAAAACCTTTTGGTCTGAGCTTGTACCAGTCTCAGACACCAAAATCGCAGCTTGAGAAACATGGAAAAAAGTGTCAGTTCCAGAGCTCAGGAAACAGCTCACTCCTGAAATAGGTATTTTTAAGACTTGTGTGATAAGCTATCAATATTTAGAAACTGAAGAATAATGGCTATACAGTCAGATTTAAATACACACAACCCATTTGCTGACAGATATGGCACAAAAGACCATCCTTACCCTACCAAGATAACAGTTGGAGCACAAGCGTATCACACAATTCAGTACCACCAGCCAAACCAGGTAGCAGTTTTAACTAAAAAAAGACTGAGGGTGGCTTGAGTTCAGAAAAAATAGCATAAGCCACTACATCCAAAGACACAGGCAAGTATAAATAATCCTTCATGACAAGACAGCAGAGCTGAAAGCCACGAGGCAGGTAGGTTTCCATGATGGAATCATGCTATCGGATAGCAGGGGTGGTGACCAAACTCATACTAAAATAAGACACCAAGGCTCCAAAACAGCTTTTGGCTCCTTACCTCTTATGTACCTGAGAAATGTGGAGTGCTGAACTCCCCAGCAAAAGAATCCAAAGTTTTCTTCAAAGTCTGAGCCACGGAGTGCCAAGAGTTAGAGAAATTCTAGTCTACTCCTTTTCAGGTACACAGGGTCTAACTACTATCAAAGAATCGCAAAAATGGGAAAGGAGGCAAGACTCAGGAGATTTTCAGATCATAGCACACATTCTCCTCTCTCCTCCTTCCTTTCACTCCACAATTAACACTAATACATCCCACCTAGAGTAGCATTTTTATCTCCAAGCAGGATAACTACAGGAAAGATCCCTCTAGGGTTTTAACAGTATTTGCCACATGTGTTTCTTGGTTTTCTAGCACTTATTGAAGAAGGTGCCTTTCTGATCACCGAAGAAGATGCCTCAAGCATCAGAACTGTTCAGACACTGTGGGCTAGAAAAGACCAGTTTTCAAATAATGCTTTCTGATGAAAAAGAGAGATATATTTCAAATTATCTTGCATTATCCATTCAATCCAAGTGATCAACGAGAGAGGTTTCCTTTAAAGAGTTATGAGATTTTAAGTATCATGTGCAATATTCCATATATGCTAAAACCCCATCACTACAAATGTTATAACAAAGAGGATACATTCTCATTATTTCAGCAGCTATCAAGTCTCAAACGATCACAGTGATTTACTGGAGATCATGTCAGCAGCTTTCCTTAACTAGAAGACAGATACAGCTGATGCTCACCAACACGGACCTGAAAGAAATTACCAGCTATGAAAATGGAATAAATATTGGTTCGATTCCTTCTATTTTTAAATGAAGAACAATCTGTTTTTCTTTTACCATTCTATGTTAAGCTACTCTAGTTCATGATGTCTCAAAACAAACCATCAAACAATATATGTTAAAGTTAGAAAATGCATCCCATTTAATTATGATGTTGTGGCAGTATGAGCTTCAAAACAGAAAGAGGAGCGACCTCATAAGATGTTCAGCTAAAATAAGATGAAAGTTGTTATAAGAATGCATTCCAGCTTCTAAAGACTTCTAATTTCTATGTAGGAATCAAATTTAGATTTAAAGCTCCTTGTGTTTGAAACTACACTAAACACTCAGTCCCAAACTCCCAGGCTACACACAGCCGTGGATCTGCCTGCACCAGACCCGTGACCAGATACTCCTCTTTGTGCACATGTCTGGCAACTCTGAACAGCCCAAATACCTCAGAAACAACTTCATTCTCTGACTACACGGCGCTTCACAGAGGTAACTAATCTCCAGTAGCAGCAAGCTCACTGGATACGGGAACAACCCCAGGAAAATCACAAAGGAATTGGAAACTCCAGTGACATTTTCATAATATACCTTAGCCCTATATTTATGCCATTATTCAGTAATAAATAAGCTGTTACATAAGACAAAAAAAATGGAAGCAAGTTCTTCATGGATAACTGTTACCCCCTCCAGCATCACAATGCAACAAACCAAACTCATCTTACAGAGCTACCATAGGTTAATTCTGCTTTCTTGTGTGAGCCCAGCTACCAGCAAACAAACCACCCTCGACCGCTTCTTTCTGCAGAAAACATAAAGTAAATAAATAGCAAATTAGCAACACTAAGGCCCTTCCACCCTTCTATGGAAACCAGATCACGTGCTCAAAAACTGCAGAAGAGAGACGGCAATTAAAGCCTCACGCTGTCAAGAAATGAGGGAATAAACCCCTTCCCAAAGCAGTGTTGTGCTTCACTTGTAGTTAGTTTCACTCATTTTATAGAGACAGTAGCACATACGGTCCACATCTAAAAACAAACTGGGCTCTTCCTTTAACTTCAATTCTAAGTTTAAATGCTGGAACCAAGACACCAAAAAAGCATGCGGAGCGCTCTTAAATTTATTCTTGATTTATTTTTTCCCCTGCAGCCTATAAAAAATAAAATAGCAATAAGAATAGGTTACTAAAACTTCAGGCAGCCCACTGGAAGTGTTGCTCATTTTAGGTTTGGTTTTGTTTGTTTATTTTTTCTTTGCTTGTTTAACTCATCTTTCAGTGAAACATGGTCCAATGGCTAGTAGAAAATTAACGGTTTTACTGTTTTATCACAGAAAATTCTCCAACCTTTGTGAAAGTTACAGAGATTCCTCTGCTCTGTTGCCAATATAAGCCATGATTTCAAGGCACAAAGTCCCTTCAGTTGTAATTGTGCAGAGCGGAGAAAAATCCCACTGTTTTCTAGACTGGGAATGAGCCTATGCATTCCTCAAATAACACTTTTACAGAAGCCAAATGATTTTTTGTAACTTCACACACAATCTTTCAGGCTGCCGTCTACTCAACTCCGTCCGCTGGAGTTACAAGACAAGGAAGCAACTCGAGTTGTTTGCAAATACACAACAGAAGCTTTGCACCGCCCAAGTACTTCAGAGGGCCTTTGCCAAAAACTGCCCACAACACTCATAGGAAACTCAATTGTTTCATACCGATCTGAAAATGCCAGATTGTATTTTAAATCAGACTGCCTAAAAGCCAAGGGTGACAGAAATCGGTGATTTGAAGAGAGGGAAGCCTGGGGTTAGTAGGTTAGGGAGGTTCTCCTTCCCCTCTACTCTGCCCTGGGGAGACCACACCTGGAATATTGTGTCCAGTTCTGGGCCCTCAGTTCCAGAAGGACAGGGAACTGCTGGAGAGAGTCCAGCGCAGGGCAACAAAGATGCTGAAGGGAGTGGAGCATCTCCCGTGTGAGGAAAGGCTGAGGGAGCTGGGGCTCTTGAGCTTGGAGGAGAGGAGACTGAGGGGTGACCTCATTAATGTTTACAGATATATAAAGGGTGAGTGTCAGGAGGATGGAGCCAGGCTCTTCTCGGTGACAACCAATGATAGGACAAGGGGTAATGAGTTCAAACTGGAAGACAAGAGGTTCCACTTAAATTTGAGAAGGAACTTCTTCTCAGTGAGGGTGACAGACACTGGAACAGGCTGCCCAGGGAGGTTGTGGAGTCTCCTTCTCTGCAGACATTCCAACCCACCTGGACACCTTCCTGTGTAACCTCATCTGGGTGTTCCTGCTCCGGCGGGGGGATTGGACTGGATGAGCTTTTGTGGTCCCTTCCAATCCCTGACATTCTGTGATTCTGTGATTAAACAGTCGACAAGTTCTGAACAAACACCTGTGATGGGTCTAGTGAAGAACAACTCCATGTACAAGATTAAAGCAGTTTAATGCAGCCAAGACCTGGTTGAAGCAATGCCATCCATCACTACAGACAGCACCCATTTGCAAGTCGTATAGAAAATTACTCATGTGTTAATACAGTGTGAGACTTTCATGCTATCGTCACAGTTGCGAGTGGCTAAATTCTGGTAAAAAAAAAAACTAAGCAAAAATACAACTGCAGCAGATAGTATGAACATGCAGTACCCTCATGCAACTGAGTAGCATGTTCTGGGGGGTCTCACCAGGAATTTATTCTCTTAAGAGTATTCTGTACTACATGTATGCACACCAGGAGTCAAGAAATACCAGCACAGGGTGAAATTTTGACCAAATAAGCCCAAGGGTCCAAAGAACAGAACCATTAGGTCTGCTTACAGCCTACGTCACCATCACAAGTACCAGCTCTTCTGACCAGATTTAAGTGGCATAAGAATGCCATCATTTGTGACAGCACAAAAATCAAGTTCCACAATTCTGCCAGTTGAAATGAATATAGTTTTAAGCTCTTTTATTGTACAAATGAAAATTAATGGAAGAAATGCAAAAGTAACCAATAACTGAGATAACACTACTTTCTACCCCCAAACTTTTCCCTTCCAAATCCCCCAATACCAGGTCTGCAAGTGAATCCTCAAGCCTGGATTGCAGAGATAAGAAACTTGGGCAAACGGATGAACACCACAAAATTAACTTGTTTGAAGACGTTAAAGCAAAAACATGCAGCACTGAGGGAAGCATTTTCTTTTCTTTGAATGTTACTAACCGAAGGCTGCCAAAACAGATAACAGATGGCTTGCATTGGACGAATGATATTCAATATCCATTGAAGCTGGAGCTGTGTGAAGAAGTTTCAAAAAAAGTTTTCTGAAAGTTAGACCAAAAGCATCCAAAGGAACATCAGGCAGATTCAAACAGAGCATTGTATTGCAGCAACAGGCTTCCTGCCGCAGCAAGAGCAGATCTCTGTCCTCATGGATGTCCAGCAACACCACCCAGGTAGTTACGGCACATACAACACCAGCCATACTTCAAGGAGAGATTTATCGAGTCTTGAAGTAACTCAGAGCTTGGCCATTACCTTAAGAATTCACCACTACTACACACTCTAAATAGCATCTGCTTAAAATCAGAAAGGCTTCCCTTAGTAAAGGACTTGAAGAGGTTAATCTACAATTCCTATCCTTTTGTCTAAAACAGACACGTTAAAATAGTGTGGGTTTGGATTTGGTGCATATTTGGTTTGGTTTTGGGGGGTTTTGGTGGTGGTGGTTTTGTTTTACCTGAATTATGTGCTGACATGGATTTCTTGTAAGAGGAGGTCAACCTCTTTCTCTCGACTCAAATGAAAACACATTGAGATTACGAGTAAATTGTAGCCATAAATCTTTCTCCTCCAGTTAGTTTCTACAATCAACTGAAGAACAGTATCAAGAATACCCTGCAGATTTAAACAAGAAACATCAATTTACAAGATGTAAATAATCACTTTTGATACAATTTGGAACATGACTATAATCTCATAATTCTCTAAGCATAGCTGCATCATTCTGGAGTCAAGCACAGCCTTCCATCAATGTTTTAGTCTCTGCAATCATCTTATTCCTGAAGTTCAGGTGCTGTCTCATTTTAGGTATACCATATTTTTACTTCGAGTAGATACTCATACTGCTACTGTAAAACTATAAAAAAAAATAAAATCCTGTGTGTGCAGCTCTCGCAATTTGACCAGGTTTTGAAAGTCTGCCTAAAATTAGCAAATCTAGTTGGGCACTTATTTGCATTGCACTGGAGTCATTCAAATCACAGTCACATGAAGCCTGTCCTTAATCTGAAATCTTGACTGTGCTCATTTTTCCCTCAGCTTCATTTTCCAAAGCAAGTGAACTGTATGATAAGTAGTTTAAATAAACAAGTTTCAAATGAGTTTGCTTATGGATCAACCTGACACAGGGCCAAGGTTGTACACGGTGATGCACCAATTTTCTCCCTTGTCTTATCATGTCTTCCTCACTCCTATTTAATAACATTTAATACCACGAATGACGTACTCAAGTCATTCAACAACCGAAGAATGAGAGAGCTAGCATTATCTGTTTTATCAAATTAAATATTTGTGAGGGAGCCATTCTAACTCCTCTCTGATCTATGTGCATCTACCTCACTAAGCTGTTCAAAGAGCAGAGTTTAACAATTAGCGCAGGGTCATGGCACATTAATGGATTTTACTGCACGCTGTATTATATCGGTGTTCAGAAAGATTAATGGCAGAAAACTGCATTAATTAATCATCTTAATGAGCTTGATTGGTTCTCTAAAGGAAATGCAAGAAGAACAGTTCTTGCCTGCAACTGGAGAATGTGCCCCGCGTTCCACGTGCCGCTCTGCATCCCTTGGTTACTACACTGCACAAACACAGCTCGCCCCAGAGTCCCGCAGCCTCCCGCACCAGCGTTTTACCTAAGAGCACTCTGCCTTTGTGAGAAACATCACTGGGGCTTCTCTCTTTCACAGTGGCAAGAGGAAAAAAAGCAACAACAAAAAATAACCCACCAGCATTGGGAGGTGGTAGTACAGTGTTTAGTTCTCAGATCTTATTTACATGTAAAGCTCCAATTTCATAATTCCAATGGGACCAGTTCTGCTACTCCCTCTAGGTACCATTCAAGACTCCAAATTAGCACTTCCAGACAGAGTAACAAAGTTATTTTTAGGTTCAATTTTAGGTTTATTTTCAGTTTGCAGACGTATCAACAGCTTAACTTCTCCCTCTTCACTCAGATGGAAACCTTCCAACAAGCATTTTCAAAAGACATGCTTGATGCTACAACAAATTAATAACATACACTACAACTCCATTTTGGCAAATCTAAACAAACTCTAAAGTGCCAGTGTGCCTTTCTTTCAGCACTCAGTGACAAAGCACAGGTGAAAGCCATTTACCACCCAAGTCTAACAGAGGTTTACTCCAGACGGCAATGAGCAGCCTAACTCTGGCATGATTACCAAAAAGACAAACCATCAGCTATAACTTCTCCCAAGAACCTGGTTTCTCTGCTCCTGACGTTATGGCTTTGGTTAGATTTAGAGCTGAGCTTCTCCTATGAGGAAATTAAACATCTGTTGTTACCAGTTTCAGCTAATACCATCCTACTCCTCCTGAACAGAAGCTGAAATGGAAAGACTCGGGTCTACTGCTCTTTAAAATACACTTTTACAAATTACCACCTTCTTTTCTCACTGCTTCAATTTACATATGTTAATAAAATTAACACATCTTCACTCATCTTTCTAACATTAAACACTGAACGAGGTCTACACAACAGCCTTATCTCCAAGTCCACCTCAGAGAAGCTACCTGCAACACAGATGTCAGAAGCTGCCTGTAGTTTGAATTTCAAAAGCAACTCCGATCAGCCCACATCAATCACAGGAACATATAGATCTGTTTACTTCTGTTTGCTTCTGAGAAAAGATTTTTGCCTTTGTAGCTGTAAAAAAGAGAAAAAGTTTCTTAAAAACTATATTGATTTTAACAAGAGCAAGAAGCACTCAGATCAACAAACAAATCCTCCATTAACCCTTGTGAGAAAGTCCTGTGGCAAGTTTTTCAGCCCTTCAAATAAGCAGCTGCCGAATAAAGACACCCATGTATAGTGGCCATGTGTTAACATTTGACCAATCTATATTTTGCATTGTGGGGGCTAAAATTCTTAACAGTCACACCAGCTGTCCAGATGCATTTCAGGAGAAGCCTTCGCTTAGGCCAGGTATCATGTATTTGTCATTATACCTATTTGCCCTGAAGCACACAGGCATGTCCTAGAAGTCACGTAATTAGAACAGTTAATGAATCATTTTAACATTGCAAGTCCTTAAGGGTCTTGGAACCTCTACCAGATTTCATGAATTTCCAACTGGGTATAGGGGAGTAATGAAAAAAAAAATCCAGATTATTAAAGTTTCTTC
This sequence comes from Streptopelia decaocto, assembly GCF_964273445.1. NCBI lineage: Eukaryota > Metazoa > Chordata > Aves > Columbiformes > Columbidae > Streptopelia > Streptopelia decaocto. The sequence goes on along the minus strand of NC_138659.1, from coordinate 7,578,687 downwards.
CACAGGATAAATTTACTTATAATAAATCACTTCCAAGATACTCAAATGAAGTCACAGCACCACCAGGGAAAGCTCCAACACACTTTTATACACAAACAGCAAGAACAGAGAGAAGCCAGTAAGACTTTTTTTTTCCATCCTCAAGCTTCGATTCAGATAAAGTTCTTAATGCTGCTGATTAAAGCTAACCACTGAGTCCAAATCAAACAAACAACACCCATCGCCTAAAAGGAAATGCTTTAAATATGTAAAATGGAACCTCAGGTTAAATATAAAAAAATTAAATATTAACACACAGTGAAATGCCTGAAATTCCATTGGACTCACGGCAGAGCAAGAGATGCAAAACTTCGAGGGCTTGCAGCACTGGCAACAGGTGACGCAGACAGCGAAGGGGCAGGAGGACAACACTCCCTCGTGCCATCTGTAATAGGCAGAGCATCATGTCCTTGCTCTCTGCCAGCACCAACTGCTAGGGAAGCTTAAAATGAAGTTCATTATAAGTAAATTTTGACCCCAAAACGAGCTACAGCAGTGAACAGTGGAATAAGGTGCAATCTGGCTGTTACAAGCTCATCTCCACAACTGGAACAGTCCTTCCGATGACTCGTATAAGATGCTTCCAGAACAAAATTAGTCCAGTTGCTACACTGAAAGGGAATTTTAAGAGAAGGGAAAAATAAAGAGGGAAGTTTACAGAGAGCAGCTCATGGAAACCAGAAAACACCAGTGGCTTACCTGATCAAGCGCCACAGAAGATCCCAAAGCAGAAAAAAATAAAGAAGAGAACAACCTCCAGGTCACTCAGAACCCACAAGCAAATATTTTCATACTTGTCAATCATGACAAGAATCACGATCAGTTTCCTACAGCCTCAGCCTACACTGTTCATGGTTTCTAAGAGAATATAGACAGGCATGCATGTGCCTTTTTCAATAGCTTTCACAGGCAACGGGCTAAGAATGACAACTGCCTAATTAGACACATGTCAAAGCTTGTATTTTTCAATACTATAGAGCCATATCCAGACTTTCAACAACACTTAATAGAATTCTGCTAAAAAAAGACACAAGAAACAGCCCATCCACTAAATTACCCAACTTAACCTTGGAGGCAAGGCAGGACAGACCTTTTTCCCAGATGAGAGACTTTTGCTTAGGATACAAGCAAGTTGAGATACCTTTAAGTTAATCTGGCAGACGCACTTTAACAAATCGAAGGAAACGATGTCATGTATAAACAATGTACCAGAAAGCAGTAAAACCTCTGAGCTTACTGATGTTATCTTACTTTCCTCTATAAGAAAGGCAGTCACGGTGCCAACAGGTTTACAAGATTTAATGAGTGTGAGGAGTGAACGAGCTCAACACCATCAATCTCAGGTTTTTCCCCTTGCCAAGTGCCAAACCTCCTGCAGGAACTCACCCCTTGCCCAGAACCCAAACCAACCTTTTCTGCTTCTTCCTCTTCCTCCTCCACTCCCCAGCAGTTGCACATACTTTGAGTTTAAACTCTTGCACTAAAGTTTACAGAACATACAAGCGTCTTCAGTCACTGGACGTTAAATTAGCTACCAAAAAAACATGTTACAGACTATGCTATTTTGTACAACAAGATAGAACCAGACTCAAAATCAGCTTGTCAAAGATTCAAACACCATCTCCTATTTCAGGCATAAAATTCCTCACTACGCTGTAAGGAGAAAGCTATAATAAAAATAAAATCACAAGAGAAAGCTATTAAACAAAATCTGCCTTTAAATATGATCCGGTATCACAAATGCTACTTGTTCTTTGCGAATGTAACCAATTTGACAGGAGCAGTAACTGGAAACAGATTGTAGTTGGCACGTTGACGTATTTCCACTCTTGATTTAACAGGGAATTTTTCAACTTTTTACTGGTTTTCTAACTTGAAATAAATTAACAATGAAAGAGAAGAGACGAGGACCTCACTGCCCACAAAGAAGAGGCCACAACTTCTAGCAGCTGGTTTAGTTCTTCAGCTGGCTCTTTCTGGACAGGGACAGCCAACATTTCAGCAGATTGAATTCCTAAACCACTAGATCGAAGTTCGTGCTATTTATTTATTTCAACAGGTCACAGAAACTTCAAGACTTGCAGGAGTTTCAATTCAACCACGGAAAATCAGTTTTACATGCACAGATTTATTGCAAACAAACTACAAATGAAAATGCTTATGTGCAGAACATGGGGGGAAAAAGTATTTGCTCTAAAAGCTGTTTCTTTTTACATTAAGATTATATTGACTGATAACAAATATTTACTATACATACAGGTGCAGTTTGCATGAATAAAAGCAAAAAGAGTGCCTTTGAGCATAGCTACCTAAATGAATGCCATTTAGGTGAGAATATCTGGAAAATGGAAATATATGGTGGGAAAAGACACAACCTGACTGCCTACCTACAGCACAAAAGGCTACTGTAATACATATTTCTAGCTTCACATACTTCTCTATTTTGGTGATAAATACACTGCTTAATAAGACAGACATAATAATCTGAATGTAAAGCCTGTTAATACGTATGTGTAAAACAAAATCCCTCTTTTCTTTATAAGAAAAGCGTTCTGAAAACCCACATCCACAGAGGATGCCCTGTATTCCTTACAGCCAGGTGAAGATCAGCTTTGCACTGGGTATAGAACTCTATGCAATACAGCTTTCTGATAAAAGTCAACCCGTTGTTTGGGCTTTGAAATACAAGATTAAGTATTCCAACAGAGCGAACAGCATATTCTTCATATTATCCTGTCGACAACAAAAAGCCCGTCAGTTCAGGTAGGTCTGCTTCAGAGCTGCCATTTCTCCCCCCTCGCCAGTTTAGTTCCACGGCAGCAGCATAATCCTCCCGCTTTGATCAGCTGCAAAACTGCTTGTTGGAACCAGACAGACGTGGGGAACAGTCACATCCTGCAGTCAGCGATCTTCTCGCAGAGTCACCATCCCGGGAGCGAGCACCGAGCAGCAAGTAACAGATCCCTTAATTAAAGATCAAGAATATTTGTAAATAAGTATTTGTACAGAATGCTTCTTAAACAGGCCGCTTTTTATTAGGATCTGGAGAGATAATTTGTCTCCCACACACTGAAGGAAAGCACGGAAGATTAACTGAAGGTTGGCGGGTGCAGCCTCGGCTCTTCCGCCTCTTCTCAGAAACAGCCACGGTCTTTGCAACCCAGCTGTGAACTTTCCTCTCCATCAACAAATAATTCCACCCAGCGTGGCGTACGAGAGAGGCAGCGGATAAAAACCAGTCACCTTGCTCGCAGACAGCACGATCCCTGCTTTGTTTAGGTTTCAAATACCTATTTGAGCCTTTGTTTTCAGTACAAACACCCTCTCATCAGGCTCCAACTTGGAAATCTGAAAAATCTAGATAAACTTTCCAATGAAGATCAGTGCAACGTTATGCAAATCAGAAAGAATTAGTGCGGTGTAATCCAGAAGCTGCAAGGGCAAAGCAGCTGTACTCACTTCCGACACTGCAGAACTGAAGCCTAACTAAAAATCCAAAGTGAGACTTAGTATTTAAAAACTCTTACCAACTAAAACCTTGAAAGAATAAAAAAGAAACAACATGGCCAAACGACAACCCAAACCAAATTTGAATCCGCAAATGAGACTCAAAACACTTTAAACAGAGAAGAAGCCAACTCTGACCATGCACAACACTCAGACAACTAAGCATAAAACTTGGAGCGCTTCCTCGTTTTTGCTAATTTGTGTGAATATAACTGAAAAACAGAGGACAAAGCGCCAGTTCTCAAGCAGTCCAAGATGTATTGGCTTAGCACAGCCAAAGGGCAGGAAAAAGTAAACGTAAGAATGGGAAGAGAACTCACAGCAGCATTTTCTCTGTTCCATTAGAGCCAAATGGTGTTGTCTGAAAAAAAATTAACTGAAATAATACCATCTCTCTGGGTTACAGTTACAAGCTGCTCCTAAAAGATTAAAACCTGTATTAACACCGGGCAATATTCTGAGAGGCTTGGGGTTCACTTCCTCTGTTCAAAACTCTCACAGCAGCAGAACCGCATGAAGACTGTAAAGTCTGATGAATATGTGCAAGAGAACTCCAGGAAGCTGTGGTATTTGATACTATGTCTAAGCTTCTTCCCCTCTATTTTTTTTTTTTAATTAGAATATTTCAAGTGGTTTCTCCCGTAATTGGTATAAAGAGATTTTACAGCAACATTATAGCACCAGAAATTGAACACTTCCATTCTGCAGACTACACTTTAACAAAAAGACTATTTTCAAACTCAAACTGAAGTAATTGCAAAACATTCAGAGAAAAGAGGGTAAGTATAGAGTGCAGTTGCATGTAAATCCCAGCTTCTTGCAATATTCAGAACAAACCTCCCTGCAATATTTCAGTTTTGCACTTTCAGCACAATTCAGTATAGGAGTTAATAAAAAATCAAGTGTTTGGGTACCAGAAAGTTAAGGCAAACTGAAAGCTAATATTTGTAAGGTTTTCTCATTGTTATTCAGTATTCAAAAAAAATTCAGAAGCCCACAGTATCAACAATAATCTTGAGGTTCTTGTGCCTCTTCCCTTCGCTACAGCAGAGAATCACCCCTTTATCTGCTATTGCGCATGGTGTTCGCCCAGCAAAGGTAACAGAATTGCCACAGTGGCTGGGAGCCATAACAGCATCTCTCCACAAGACCAGCAGAGGTGGAAGTTATGATGGGGAAATTCATAAAGCAGTATGAAAATACAGATCCCAGCCTTTTCTACCCACTCTAAGGAGTAAAACAGTGCACATAAATGAAAATCTCCAACAGACATTGACCTAGTTAGGTACGAAAGAGCACACAATGCCATAATTTCTCTTCCGTACTTGACAGGTAAAGTTTCCACACATCTTCAAAAACAATTATTGTACATGAGACCAGCCACCATAAGCCACATGCCACAGCTGAACACTTCCCAAGAGAGCTAAACAAAATGAGAACGGCAGCCAAGGATAAGCAGGTGATGGAGGAGAAACATCTTCCCAAACTCACCCTATTATCACCCATATACCTCGGTAACCATGAAATCACTCCTGAAACCAACAGAGAATGGCAAACCCTGTTTATGCTTACCACACAAACAGGATTCAGTAAAATTGCCTCCTGTGCAATTGCCATGACTGAGGTCTGCTGCCTTTGGTTTCAAAATAGCCAGTTAACATTTTCACGCAAGTCAGGTAAAGAGACCAAAGCCTTTAAGCACAGGCTATAAAGCACTCGTGTGACTACTGAAAAAACAAACTAAAGGATTTGGCAACCCAGCCTGACTACATTACCAGGGGTGGGGGAACCTTCTCAGCTGGTGAGAGTTCCGCATCAGCAGTTCCTGACTGACAGCTGGGCTGTACCCGCTCCCTCTCCGTGTCCCCAGGGAAGTAAATTCCGCGTCTGATGACTAATTCATTACTGGGATTTGTGCTTAGGCAAGTCCAAGCTCAGATCACGCACCTTCCAACGCTGAATTGCTCCTCAGCCAGCGGGCGAGCGGGTGCACATCTGCTCCATCTAGAACGCGGCATTAGCATGCGGCCACATCAACCCAGCTCCATCAGCTGAGAACAAAAGCTGGAATTGAATCTGTCGGAGCTGGCTGAAAGCAGAAGAAACTGAAAGGGAAACTGGTACAGATCAATTCTAGCTCAGCTGCATTTGGATTTCTAAAACTGGAGTGGAAAATTTGAAAGACCTATTGGAAGCTCTTTAGCAGTACCTTTGGAGCCTTTGAGACTCAGTAGCAAATTAATCTTCCACTGCAAGAAGACATGGGTGCAGCTAACACCAGAGCCAAAGACACCAGCCAGGGAAGAACAGTGTCCATGTGCACACAGAAACATGAGCCAGGAACCAAAATCAGCCTGGCAAGCTCCACTCCACAGTGCAGCCCCAACCCAGCCCCAGGCAGGCTGGATGCACACAGACGAACCTGTTCACCTTTTGCTTTCACTATCCTCCTCGGTCCTTCCTTCGCTATTCTCCTTGGTCCTTCCTTCACTGTCCTTCTTGGTCCTTCACTTTCTGAGGCTTCGCCACAAAGACAACATCTGCTCAAGAGTATCAAAACTGTGGCAGGCTTCCCATTGCTGATGCATTGCTAAAATTCACACCTGATATGGGGTATTTTTGCAGGATCTGAGGCACTCACCAAAACCAGCGGTCACCTTACAGCCAGGAAAACTACAGCAGATGGGGCTGATCAGGTGTGGGAAACCCTACAGGCTCACCACCCTGTCTCTAACCTCTCTGCTTCCAACTGCTCATGATTTCATTCACAATCCATATTTTACCAACTTACCCTGTGAAACATGAAGCTTCAATAAACAAGTCTTTTTGACATCCTACTAATTAAAACCACAAGATAAATGAATGTCATGTGTTCAGATCATCACCTACAGCATTTGAAACCCACAAACACAGCCTCTACACACACAATTATTACTTGTGAGCACTGATGTTAATCCAGTTCAATCACAGATGAGCAAAAGGTGTTTTGATTTTTCTCTTTGCCCTCTCTGGGAAGCCTTTTTGTCTCTAGATTACAGTGAACTGTAACCCCTTAAAGGTTTCAAAAGGACAAAAAACTTCCAAGAAATTATTTCCTGCACCTGTGTTCACTGAGGTCCGAGCAGAACCAAGGCTTGACCCAGGCTTCTAATGGAGAAGTGTCTTCTGTGGCTGGGCAGACACAAACTGAACCTTTGCCTTGGGTTGCTGCAGAGCACAAGGACCATTTGGCCTATACAAAAGACTATGCAGTAACATGGCTCTCCGTTTATTTTCTTGCTTTTAATTGCTACTTCTGTTTAGGGAAGACAAAGTCACACTAAAACACTGAAGTACAAGCCGAATTCTATTAAACTATTTATAGACTTTACCTTAGAGGTACATGGACCAATCTTGCCCATTATTACCCCATTTTACTGCATTGCCTGTGACTCACTCCTACAGCTGTGCTCATAATGGAGCTGCCTTTAAAAAGCACCTGGATTCACAGATTAGCAACCACACTGTAAATGCTGCTGATGCCCCGATGCACAGCATTAAAAAATAAAAAAATATTCTGAATGAACTGATTTAAATGATCAATCAACTAGAATAGGAAACAGTGCAGGCAAAGAATGAAGGTTTAGAGCAATGATGCCCATTTTTCCCTATATCCGACACATTATGGGACTGACAACCAGACAGGGTAGTTGGTCATAGCATCATAGATTCATTTCGGAGCAAGGAGCTCAGCAGAGCTGTCCTGGGAGCTGGGGGGGACAGGACACCAGCAAAGGTGGTACCAGAATAGCAGCCTTGGCCACACGTCAGAACAAGTCTACAACTGTGGGACAAGACAGATCCCGAGTTAACAGCTCTCTCATGCTGATCTTCTGGTGCTTCCCCCCACAAATACATTAGGAACATTTATAAAAGCATGCTAAGCAATTACAGTAAAAATAAAACCAAGGTTATAAACGCAGTCTAGGATGCCAAATTCGCCTCTTCTTGCTATTTAGAGCTCACATTTTAGCACGCAAAAAAATTCTCACGCACCCCAAAATGTGTGCCTGGAGCCATATAGCACATGCAAAATAAATTGCATTTATATTACCATGTTATGGCATGCAATTTCCCTTTTCTCAATCACACCGCCTGCCTCTCTTGTTAAGTCAAATTGCCTGTCAGCTTCTCATCAGGAAGTAGAAATGGGTTTTCCATCTCCTAGGAGACAAACACGGCCTCCCTCTCTGCAGAGGGGAAGTTGTGGAGCTGCTGAGCACACAAGGCAAGAGCCAGTGCCCACAAACAGGCAGGGGCTGGGCTCGTCCTGGGCTTTGCACCATCCCAGGGGCACCGTGCCCGCTGCAATAACCACTTCAAAAAGCATATTCTTCTATTTTCATGCTGTTTTCCCTGAGATTTTTAGCTGAACGTACACAACTCTGATGCACAGTGCTGCTGCCTTACAACTAAGGAGCTTTAGGTATTCTCATCATACCACGCATTAGTAAAATATCCTTTATACCTCTGTGGTTTTCTTGAAGCTACTCCCCTTCTCAGTTCACAGGGGAACAGAACCATAGGATCAGACTTTTACATTTAGGCTGTACTAAATCAGGAGAAAACGCTTACCACACTCAACAAAAGTAGCATAAAACAATCTAAATATATTAACTGAATGGGCATAAGTGGAATAAAATAAATACTTCTTAACTCTTTTTGGCTTTGTTTGGCTGAGGTTTTCGTTTTGCTTGGTTGGGGATTTTCTGTTGGGTTTTTTGGGTTTTTTTTTTTTGAACTCTAGCTTTATAAAACTAAGATGCTGAAATTTTGCACTTCTTCGCTGTAATTAAAGTTAAAGATTATGTATTTACAAAAAGCACAATTACATTTTAAAATTAATTCATTATCTACTTTTACTAAAAAGGGGTCAAGCTGCAAAGCTACAGACACGTAAAAAAAAAAAAAAAAAACAGGTGAAATACACAGCTAGCCCTAATTTTTACTTCAGGAATCAGGAAAAAGAAACACGACCAGGAATGGGTTTGCTTTTCACCACATCCTTGCTAATTTTAAAAGTACTTAAAGAGACACATGTTCTCATGACCAGAGACCATTACTGCAAGAGCTGCTGCACAGTGTGGCCTTACAGCAGGTTTAGGTGACACGACTGCAGGAGGGTGCCAGGGACAGTCTTTGCTCCTCTGCCCCATCACGCAGGTACATCAGGACTCCACAGGGTATTGGCGGGTTGGCCATTTCTCAAAGGCATCTTACAAGCAGTTACGATGTAAAAGAATGAGATTTCCTTCCAGAGCCATTCTGCTCATTCCCTTGCCCATAGCATGCATTTTTAAAGAGAGAGAAACCAATTGAATTTAATTCATATTGCATTATTCACCAAGTAGCCACAGTCTCATCCAAAAATCTTAATTGCCTAATAATTCAAGTCACCTATTTCAACTACAGCTCCAAAGGAATGACCAGAAACCCACCGGCTTCTTCCTACACACACGCTAAATCTTGCTGTTAAGATGTCTATTGCAGTCTTTTCTTGAACCAAAGCAATAAATACTGGCCTTTTGTATATACATGTGCAGTGCTTCCTCATGTCTACAGCCAAAATGCTGTTTGATGTTTCACTGTTGTCTCAGGAGTGCTCCATAGAAGGCACCGCTGTCTGTCAGTCTTCCAGCTCTGCAAATCTTTTTCTGCTTTCTAAGCCTTGAGTTTTGACCGCTAACACGAAGCCTGGCACACGCCGCTTAAATTACAAGCACCGTTAATTCCTCTAACCACTAAAAAGGTAGCAGACAGGGATTTTTAAATTACTGGAAAGCAAATGCAGGGAGGAAAATGCACAGTTGAGCATTTCTAATGTTGCTGTTACCCTACATACATCATCAAGGAATCACCTACAGCCCTTCTGAAGCTGAACTGATAAGCACTTTGCAGACTCACAAAAGAAACCTGCCTCTAGATCCAGCCCTTTCATATGGGCCAGCCTTGGCTACCAGGTCCAGCTTTCACTGCTGCCTCCTGAGCTACATACAGCTCCTTCGTTATTAACTGCCCATCCCTAAGCCTTGAACTCTTTGGTACACTTAGGACTCAAGTTCTTCACATGGTGTGAAAGCCTCAGAGCTCTGTCAATACACCAGAAGACAGGGGAAAAGGAATAAAAGACTTGCTCAGCCATAATACAAGCTCCCCAGCTTGTGCACACAGGTGAAGCAGCCCCAGGAGCTGGCTTGGGGCAGGTGGGAAGTGCGAGGAAGGCCAGTTATTCTCCATCATTCCAGCTCTATACCTTACCTGCCCTTTATTCCAGAGCCACATTATACTAATTAATGGTTAGGCAGAATTCAATCACTTGGTCCTCCATAGCCCTGGGGAAGTCACTATATCACTATATCTGAACAGCAATTGGCGCATGTCGGTACAACACAAGCACCGTGGTCAGTCTCGCTGTGGACACTGTGCTGCTTTCGACAGCAAAATCACTTTTACATGAGAACACGGTGCACTATATTTTCATAGAGGCATCAGTTCTCCAAATATTTTGGTGATCATCCAGCTGTTCTCTCACACTACTCCACACCCTGTTCCAACCACATGCACTGTTTACCTTTGAAATTTTACTGCCCTAGGGTAAGAGAAACCAGACTTCACCTCCTTCTCTAAACACTGGTATCCAGCCAGATTCTCCTCCTGTTCACTGGTTGTATGCTCTGGAAGCTAATGTGTTCAACAAGCCAAATAACCTGTTTTTCTAGAGCTACTCCAATACCTGACATCAGGTCTCCAAATGAGGACAGGCATGGGATTTTATATATATATATATATATATATATATATACATTTTTACACACTAGTTGTAAATATGAAGGCCTCCAGACTGAATTACAACCTGCACAGAATCGAGGAGCAGCATCTGTGGTGTAGCACACCAACCTTCTGTCACACATGTCCTTCAGATGGACACGGATCCCCATGTCCTTGATGGGTGTGCAACAACATAGTGAAATAAAGACAAAGCATTCATCTGCTTGTGGCTGCTGCATGGGAGCTGATGTGAAGCAGTTCTGTTGAAGACTCCCTTAAGCTTAAACACTCCCACGTAAACAAAATGTTAACCTGCTACAAAGCAAGTTTACACAATTGGAAATAAATGTTTATTTTGAAATAAAAAGACGACATCTGCATGCATACAAATCATAAGCCTTTGATCAACTCTGCAAGGCATGTCTGCATATAACATACAAATACTGTCAGCCTCATAACTTCCTCTGGAAAAGAAGAATGTGATTTCCCACACCCTGCTTATTCACTAAGGTTACTTATCACCCTAAAGAATACTACTTTATTTATTTAGTAACAGAAATAAGTTCAAACTGAAGATTTGTAGCTGTCAGTTAACATGCTAAGTACATTACAAAGGAAAGCAGAAGCAAGAGAGTAACCACGCAGGACACGCTGCTGCTCTCGGGATGTTCCATATTTGCACCTCTTGCTTTTCTAATCTAGTAATAAGTGAACATACAGATTACAAGTACCAGTGGAGGATCTCCATGACCCCCAATGCTTTTCCCCTACCAATCAAACATTATCTTAATGTCACCTATTAATTTTGCACTTGAGTTCTATCTCAAAGCATCCCTGCTCCCCACTCCTGCGCTCTCGCACCATTCCAGCCCCACACAGCCCTTCACCAAAGTGGGATCCTTGTTCAAAAGGTGCCGCTGGAATTCGAGGTTAAGGTTAAGTGGAATAAGTCACCTCCATAATAAGACGATACAACAGAACGCTCTTGTACCATCTGATATTACAACAACAACGTTTGTTTACACAAGTATTAAAGGGAGGTTAAATTTCAATATCTGAAAGACAAATATTCTAGGAAATAATATTTGGAGTGGACCCTGTCCATTCAAGCAGATAATCAGAATGAATAATTTACAGCCACACTTTCATCTCCACCGCAGCTGAGAAGAGCTGCATCGTAAGGAGCTTGGGGAGATGCCGACACATCTGTTCACCAAGTGGAATAATCGGGAGGACTCCAAGCAACAGTGGTCCAGTAACCTGTTTTACTTAGGTGACAAAGGGGACAGCAAGAAGTGGGAGGAACAAGGAATGTAAAAAAAAAAAAAAAAAGATAAATTAAAAAAAAATCAACATGCTCATGGTGAGGTCAGTATTTGATGCTTTTATGATACAGAGAAAACAAGTCCTACACTAGATTTTCACCTCTCAATTGTCACAGCTTCTTCCTAGAGGTAGCCCAGCGAGGAGGAAGGGTGCCTGCTCCCACGGACCTGGCACACGTGCACACAGGCATTCCTGCCTGCAACAAGGGCTCAGAAGCTGAGAATAACATCAGCCGAGCACCAATTCATCCATATTGCTCCAACAACAGCAACCATCACACAGCAAACAGCGAACAAAAGCAAACACGCATCAAAGAATCCTCCAAGTCCCATCATACCGCTGGAAATCAAGCATCATTTGATACTTTTTCCAGTGATGTGTAATGAGATTGAATTAACAGACTAAGCACTAATTTTGTACAGATGTTGCTCAGGTGGAAGGACGGTGCAAGTTTCATCAGGGGAAAGCCTTGTGAAAAGATGATGAGCATCTGGAGGAATAACCCTGGCACACAGAAAACTGTTGTTACATTTTTTTCCCCTGCCTGTCTACTTTGTATCTTTGAACAGATTAAAGGAATCTATATGTACAGCCAGCAACTGCCAAAAGAGACATGCACAGGGGCTGGTGTAACTCTCATGAAATACAAGGAGCTGCAGCACCTCGCAGTAGCGTCAGGGGATGTATATAAACCATCTCCTCCTACCATACAGCCTTGGCACGCTTTGCTTATTCACATCTACATGGTTTTTACTTAACATCGCAGCCTGGGTTTGTTACTGGAAAATGGGATCAGGTATGATTCAATATAGCACAATGAGAAGGGTCACCATATAACTAGGTACCAGCAGAGCAAAAATTGCACAATTTAGAACCAAGATTCTGTTCCCTGAAACACTTTGTCCACTAAAATAGCACTAGGACCATCCATCAAGAGCTTAAGAGTCATTCTAAAGTTGGCTCTGCTCTCCTACAACCCAACCATGAACAAGAGTCTGAAATACAAACCAAATAAAAGCTTTTACCGATGGATGGTTCACCTATTGCCTGCCTTGCCTATTACAACTTGCCTTGGTTGGGTAGCACTTTTTTTTTGGTTTTAAAGTGTTTCCAAAATCCTTCCAGCATTCTACTAAGCAACACAAAGCATTTCTGTACGAGTACAGATTTTACCAACTTATGAAATAGGCAGCCTGCAGCAGAAATCCAGAAATCTAAGGAACTCATTCACAAGTCCTGAATTACACATCCAGATGAGCAGAATAAGAACCAGGAGCAGCCTCAGCTTTGGCGTACCAAACTCCCTTCGCTTCACAGTCCAATGTATTAACTGGAGATTAGCTTTACAATACATGTAAGGGAAATAAAACCCAACCATGCACATCTGCAGCATGTGTGTGATCAACTAGATCAATTAGAAAACGGATTTTAGTTGGACCTGTCTAAAATAAGATTAACATTAGGCTCATGCTGGGAAGCTGGGTTTCAGTACCACACTCCTGTAGTTTCTGTGCTAAGCTCAAAATAACACAGAAGGATCCGTCACAAAATCCATATTAAACTGAAAACATGCTGAGTTAAATGTCAGGGGTTCAACACCATTTGGATCATTTCATCTCAATCTCAAAGTACAGTACAGAAGAAGAGACCAAATCCCCATCCAAAAATCCCAAACAGAAGACACTTTTCCCAAGTAGAACAATGTTAAGTCACTACTTTCCTTTTGTTGAGGTTTCTAAAGTATGAAAAAAGTAGAAGCACAAGTTAAAATTATTTTAACATTTAAAAGAACATACATAGACTTCTATACTATTTTATTCTTCACCTTCTCTCCCTTTGCCAAATATGTTTACACGCAAACATTACCGCACATTACAAAATATCAAGATATCACAAGCAGCATTGAAAAAAATAAACCAAAATAGTGCATTGTAACACTTTGGAGTTTTATGGGCTAGGAACTCAAAGCCCACCTTGAAATTCTATGTACCAGAAGGAAAATCCATCAAATTTTATTAGCACAGACACCATTTGCTGCCATTGTCAATAATAAACTGATGAAGAAAAAAGAAAACAAAAAAAACACCAAACCTCTTGTAAATGCTCCAGTCTTCCATAAAACTAATGATGGATTTTCAAGAAAACTGGCAAGTTGTCTTTAAAAGTTAATAAAGATAGTCAGTTCGGCTTACACAAAACACTTCAGTTCCTTTTAGCTAGAAAATTGACTTTGTGCTGTGGGGGAAAGAGGTTCTCTAGGTTTATGGGATTTTTAAGCAATTTTGCCACTCAAAGAAATAAAGTGAGACTTCACTCTTTTGCCAGTATATTGCTGGCAAGTTTGATTCAGTTTTCCAAAAACAACCCATATATTTTAGATGATGCTAGGACCATAACCTTTACAAACCTAGCTCTAGGACCCGCATTTTAGAGGAAAGGATTATTGATTTAACAAAATTAACAGGCTGTCAAGTGAGCAACCAAGCATCAGGTTAAACCCTAAAAATCATACCTGTCTGAAGTGAAGTTTTCAGCTTAGACTGAGCCTCTGAAGAATACAACCAAAGATTGCCCCATCACACACACACACACACTTGATCTATCAACTTTTGCAGTTTTTGTTTTCAAATTCTAATCAAAGAGCAGGCAGAGTTAAATCTGAAAAAATGATATTCCTTATTATTTTAACTATGTCATACCTCATTGCCCATCTCTAATCGGCACCAAGAAAGTCGTTAATAAGCTAACATTAGTAGTGACTAGCATTATTTATTTCAGCCAACTGATGCAGTGGTTGTTCTTCTGCTCTATAAATATGCAAGAAAGCAGCCCAGAGCCACATTCAAAGAGGTTCGTGAAATGAATGTTGCACTGCAATGAAAGTGAAAATAACAACAGTAAGGAGGTTAAAAAACAGCTTGAAATGCACAGAAAGGGCAAGAAAGTAGGGAGTGAAGCAACATAAAGGCAAAAACTATTCAGTATTTCAAAGACAATGAAAAGAATAAAGAAAGGGCTCTATTGAGAAATTTGGCGCAGATCATCACTTAATTAAACCAACTATTCAAAATGCACTGAGCTTAAAAACAAATACTGTACTATAATAATCTAGTTTGAGAACTCCGTGGCTGTAAACACATGCAAACAAGAAAATATACTCATGTTGACATACGAGAGGTAACACGGCATTCGGGGAAGGCACAGAACGAAAGGACAAGACTCTTCCAGGCCAAGTCACCAGTAACGAACAGGAACCAGTATCTCTCTAGCACACTTATCTCCCGAAGCGGCTCCCAGTCACAGGAAAACAAAGGTCTATTCTCAAGCGATGAAGAGAGTACTTCTACCAGTGAATGTCCTTATAAGCAAGAGGAATCCAGCTGTTGAAGTCCCCAACTATACAAAGACATTTGTTGTCCTAATGACAAAGGACAAAGAGTTCTAACAATCAAAAATAGCACGCAGGCTATGAAAGGCCAGGCATTTGCCCATCAGTGTATGAAGTTTACCAATTTAGGAGGACTGAGGACAGAAAAGTAGCAGGACTACATGTCCAGCACCCAATGCCAAGAAAAACATGACTCTTGGTTACAATTTGCTTACCTTCTATAGAAGGGGCCTGGTCCACAGCTGCGTATAGCATCTCTTTCAAAGCCTGTGAAAAAGAGAACAAGGAACACAGTTACTATTAAATAATACATATAGACACATTGTTTTGATATGCCTGTTTAAAAACAAAAGCAATTAAAGCCCTTTTATCCTCCAGAATGACAGAGAAAGCTATGGAACATGATGTCAAGGCTATCACACACGAAAGAAACACAAGTTCACATTTATTGACTGCTTTGTCTAAAGGCTGTTACCCTACTAATCTATAAAATTTATTCCAACTGTGTCCTTCAACATCTTCCTTTGGAAAAATGTTTCCCAGATGGTAGGGAGTTAAAGGTTTTATGTTAATAAAAAAAAAAAACCAAAACACACAAACAAAACAAACTACACAACATCGCGTGACAGAAAGGAGTTTGTCAAGGCAAATGGAGGAAAAGCAGCCTCAGGGATTTCTTATCACTGTTATATAGGAGTACAGAACTACACATACATTCTAAAAGCTGAAGACAACATGACGAAGGAGATTAGGGAACCAGGGGTGACGGCCTTCTCTTGAGGTGAAAACTGAAGGCCAACTTAAACACTGGACAGAATTATTAACTCGGTCTCCATGTCCTAGAGGCACCGTGAGCTGCCTCCCACAGACCACAGGACCAGCCGCTCACCCATGTTCAGGTGCTGGTCCAAGAGGTGAGCAGTGCCAGCAGCAGGACCAGGGGGCAAGGTGATCCTACAGCTCCAAACAGAGCACCCCCAGCAGTAACCCCTTCTGTGAGGGGGCCAGGAGGGAGGCACCACATCAGAAACCTCATCACTTGCAGCTCCTTTTCAGAAGAGCTCTTTTCAGACAGCTATTAAGTTGCTGGTATTTTTCCAGCCACAGACTAAAGACTTGTGCTCTCTCACATCACAAGTGCAAGAAGCAAATAAACTGAATTTGGATCAATAGCTGAAGGGGTAGGTTGAACCATCATTTTGGAACTAGAAGCCACCAGGAATGGCCTGTTCCTGGTGCTGAGGGGATTTGTTTACACACCCCCCACATCACTGAATAAAGACACGCATCTTAATGCACAGACCAAACGTGAATGTGTTTCACACACAGTTGTTTTACTCCCTTACTTTTGAACCAACAGAAATCTAACACACAGAAGTCATTCAGGTCTTTCGAGTTCCTGTCTCTTCTGCCTGTTTCCCAACATATTACATACTTCTATAATCCTACACCTCTGCCTTGACCATCTTGTGTGTCTATCCTTATATCCTCCAAGGTCAAAACATTCACAACCTAAACAACAAATTCCCCAGTACCCTCAAGGCAAAAACCACAAGCTCAGCAGCTAGAAACTCAGCACGGTTGTAACACGGTGGTTATGATCCTGTTAAGTAAATATAAGGTCTAAAGGACACGTCTGTTTATCACAAGATATCCCAGGTGGCAGGCTGCACCGGCAGCTCAGACTTCTCTCAAAGGTCTAATTCCTGAGTCCGCAGAGGTCTCAACAAAGGTCACTTGCAGAATTGTTTTCCAAACCGAGCGACCGCTGGATGATTCCAGCAGCACAGCTCTCCCCTCAGTGCTTCCTTTGAACCCCTCCCAAACACTGGCCACCTCAGTCCTTTTCCCCCGTGACTCACTGGCCAGCAGCACATGATCTGTCTACATGCATGGAGTGACCAAAAAAGCCTTCCCCCTTTTTCACCCCACTTGTCATCTTCGCCTACCTGTAACTTTTTCCATGAACCACAACCACATGGCACAGGATAAACAAACCTGAAGACACAGCAAATTGAAAGTCCATGTAGTATGAACTCCAACCCTTAAGCCACCCAGAGGTAAACTCTGCTTTTAGCAATCTTTTTTTTTTAAAAAAAAAAGAATAAAAAGGACCACAACACTGATGGTCTTGCAATAAATCTTGAAAGTTGAAGGTGTCAGTCTTCCCGCAAACCTCTCCCCATGCAGACTGACATACAACAATCTGGCAGCTGCGGGGCAGCACATTTTGTTATTGCTTCCCTGACCTATATAAGTGAATAACCCGAAAGTGAAAGACTCAGTGCTCCTTCACACCTAAAGTATTTAGTCCTCTAGGTTACAGAATTTTAGAAATCATTGTTTTCACAAGTTATCCATCACTGTCAACTTCAAATGTTTAAGAATTACCCTTTCTGCCCTCAAACTAAACAAAAAGGGTTCTTTCCTTGCTTGACACTGTGCTGGTGATACACCTTGCACCTGCGGAAAATGCACATCAGACCACAAACAAAAACAGCAGCAAGAAAACACACCTAAAATGCAGATGTCAAACCTCAACAGCAAGCAAATTCCAGGACAAAAACCTTAAAATGCTGGAACAAAACCGTTGTTTTAAACAAGTAGCTTTCAAACTGCTTACACTCTTCTAAGCTCATCCAGTAACACCCAGAAGGACAACCAGGGAAATAGCACACCAGATTTGTGTCAGGAGGTGGCATGCCAGGGTGTGAAGTGCCTATCATGAAGCAGGGTTTGACGAGCAGAAAATTGGCCACCTCCCAAAAACCAAAAGCCTGTTTCTGGAAGAGAGACTCCAAAGGCAAGCAGGGTATGTCAGCTACCCGGATTGATTTCCCCACCTACTTCCTGATGTAGATTGTGTCTCAAAGACATGATTTCCAAAGCTTAGCAACCTGTTTCTCTTCTCCAAAGGCAACAGTACTTAAAAAGCTTGAGAGTCCTTAAAAGGGAAGGGAAATCACCTGCTTCTACCTTTTACCCATCTCTCTCATGGACTTTGCAGCCATCATAACTCTTCTGATTCTCCTTCTTCCCTAGATGCTGCACTTCCAAAGGTATTACGCACTTTCTTTCAAAATACCATCAGACTTCTGCATCCAGATAAACAAATTCAGGCCAGATTAACTGAAACAAAACTGCAATCTGGCAACTGTAAAACTGCACTGAATTTCCATCAGCCGGACATACACTTACACTTAGAAGTCTGAGCAGACGGAGCAACACTCTCCTCTTTCTCCTACAAGCACTCCAGAGATGGACACGAGAGCAAAGCAACCTGCAGCATGATTTACAGCTAAACAGAGGACCAGCAGCCCAGCAATCTCACTGCATCTAAAAATTGGCATTACATGCAGTGAAGCTTGCAAAAAAGCATCACCTGAAATTAATCTGGGTGTTACCTTTGTTTGGTACCACGTGAAAAAGATAATTCTGTTGTCTGACACAGAAAGACAGGATTTTATTTGTTTTCGTGGTTTTCTCTTTACACCAAAGGAACTGAAGAGTAAGTGAATGGTCCAAAACTTAAGGTTTTAAGACAAGAAGTCCAGGTGAAGGCTACTAAGTGTACAGGGCACTGCCCAGGTAAGTGTGTGAGGCAACCAGCAGCCCACAGACTGGCACACACCCCTAAAACCGCTGCTCCCCCCGTCTTTGCACAGAGAATGCAACGGGTACAGAAGCTTGAAGCATTACTTTTCACAAATAGGAAGTCTTCAGATGACAGATGTGGAAGTCAGGACCAAAGCCATTTGAAACTTCAGCATGTTTAGTGTTTAACATAAATAACAAGCATTTCCACAAATTAAACATTTGTCTATACATTGTTTCAAACTGAATTGCAACCAGGGAGCAGCCTGATAATGACACTCAATGCTCCAATGCTAAAAATGCCCCTTTACATTGGCATTAAGTATTACATTACTGCACTGGTCCTTACATAAAGCGCTCCTGATCATTTGCACTGACTGAGCTTCCAAGAACCATCAGCTGGGTTGAGTTTATGTAGTAAATGTGACATAAAATTTGCATGCTTTCCTGCAATCTTTAGAATGGAAATTTGGAATGGAAAGTCAAATGAAGTCAATCAAGGTTTGTGTAAGGCTCCATGTTGTGGACTCTGTCATGGCAAACGTCTTTGCAAAAAGCTGAATGAGAGAGAATAGCATGTGCCATCATTTTTCCTCCTTTCTACAAGCCTAGAGCTCTTTCTCAGAAAGTAAACACGGAGTAGTGGTCACTGCAGAGTTTTTGATGAAAGAAAATAAGAATCTAAGCCATAGCTATCAAAGTATATATTCCTTTTGGCTGTTTAAAGAGAGTGAATTTTTCTCTCTAAAGCTCTTACACTGATCAAGTATCTGCCCTAAGTCTGGGCAACTTCCATACTTCCTACAAGCACAGTTACAACACTGACTTTTGTTGGAGGGAAAGATCACATTAATGGTAAGAACTTTGAGGCCTGCAAATCGTTAAAGACCATCTGAAAGTGAAACTACATTTTTAGGTATTCAAAACACAACAGTCTCGTTCTTCTTCCTGACGTTATCGCCAACAGATTACAGCCTCCTCCCAGTTTGACTGGCAGTTTATGGGAGGCAAAGCTCCTCGCAGCCACACTCACTGAGCATCCGATCAAACCAGAAACACATCACCCGGTGAGGATCTCACAGGTTACCTGGGTCTTGCCACGCTTCAGGGCTGTCTGACAGCAAGAGTCAACCTGCTCTCCAATGGAAATAACTACAAATATCAGAGTAGAAAAATAAGATGACTACGTGTAAGCTTTCTGACACAGGATAACCAAAATAAAGCAATTTCTGTAATATCTCCTAGTCTTTTCATCAGTGTCATTAACGTGACACGGGAAGTCCCTGGAAACAGGAATAATCTTTTCAGAGTTAAGAACCTACACAACAAGATCTCTCACTCCGAAACAGCGCTTGATTACTGTTTTAATTAAGAATGAAAAGACAAACTGTCAGATGAAGAAACATTACAACATGATTAAATATACAAATAATTTTTTAAAAATTTATTATGATGTGTGCTGCAAGCAACATTGCAGGCAAGTAACGAAAGCAACGCTTGGCCTTATGTTGGCTAATCAACAACTCGGAGTTTTTCTTGACAAAGGAGGGCTGTAGGCTTTTTCCCTCAAGTATAATCAACAAGTAAACCCAGGTAGCCTGGCCTTTTATGCGCCACACCCACACGACCACCAGTTCCTGAATAATAAATGCCAGACTATTCCATTACTGTAATATGCATGAGAGGGAGGCTGACTCACATTCAGCCAGCTGCAACAAGGGAAACAAAGAGTTTTGAAACTTATTAGTAAAAAGAAGGGTGGGGTTCTTGTTTTCATTCACTCTGTGTTAAGTGATCTACCCGAGGAGATCACTTGGAATCTCGAAAAAGTAACATCTTGAAGGAAGCTTTTACTGAAAGCTACCTTTATTTTAAACTGGGATGGGGGAAGGGAGAACGAAATAATAATACTGCCCTAGTTAAAACAGCTGAAAATTAACCTCCCCTAATGAAAACAGTGGCCGAGAAGCAGCAGAGTTTTTCACACATTAATCAAGGTGTCATAGTTCACTGGGTCTCCTTCACCCTCCCTCTACATCTGTCTGGCCAGCCTGCAGCCAAACCTTTTGCCCTTCTATTTCCTCTTCACCTGCCCCTCCAATCTACCTCCAAACCTTCTCTTAGGGAGATATACAAGTTTTCTGTTTCCAGGAACAAAAAAACAGCTCTTGTACAGATGCAGAATTATCCTGGTATTTTATTCTATCAAGACAATGGTTTTCCTCCTTTTCCAAGACCAATCTATTATTTGGTCATCCTGTTCTCCACATAATGCAAGGAGATAATTTTTTTCTGAAGTCAAATCTGACTACATTTTTTATTTCAACATCCATCCCTTTGCAGGAAAACAAAGGAACAGTAAAAAAAGCAGATATAAACTTTTCAAATTCAACATTATAACAAAGCAAGCTAAGACAAACATAATTTTCCTTGCAAATGCAGACAGACAGATTAGTAGGGATATTAAAAAGAAATTCCTATTATAGCCCTAGAGAGAAAACACAGGCCTTCAAATGATAACAAATGTTATATGGTTTTGACTGCCTCAATCATTCAAGAAGTTTTGCTGATCAGGGCTCTCCCATAACCAGCTTTCCGTTGTCTAGATTTAATTATTACTTGTGGAAAAGACCAACATAACAGGCAGCAGCCACTGCTACTGCTAATGCTGAAATAGAAAACGGTTCTACTACAAATAACCACCTTGAGCTTCATCTAGTTAAACTCAAGTCAAGCACCACTATGATAAATCTGAAACTAAAGCAATAAGCGTGACCTTTAGAAAGCCGGCATAATAAAAACCGAAAAGCTGTATTCTGCAAATAATTCGTGATTAATGCAGCAGAACTTTGTGTAAACAGTGTTTTATAAATGTCCCAATTCAAGCGGTTCGCCTGCAATCAAGTAGGAAATAGCAAGATGCAAAGCCTCGCTAGCTTTATTTACCAAAAAAAAAAGGCAATCGATGCCAGGTTTACAGCCTGAGTCGCTCGGGGAAGCTGTCGGCATTACCAAAGCAGCTTGTGGCTCTTCTCGGGGCAAGGCGGGCAGGAGGGGAATGGTTTTGGTCTCGGCAGAGGGCGGTGGGTGCTGCCCAACCCGCTCGCCCCCCGGGCTCGCCCTTGGGAGCCGCAGCCGGCGGCTGAGAGCCGGCTCTCAAAGTCACCCCTCTTCTGCCCGCCTGTGCGGAGAACTGGCGGTGGTGCTGAAAAAAACAACCCTCGTTACGGACAGCCGGGCTGCACCGAGGGCTCCGGGCCGGCTGCGGGCGGGGGATGCCCGGGAGCGGGCACGGCCGGGCCCGCCGGCTTCCATGGCGAGCAAACCCCCGAGGGCGGCGAGTGCTCCCAGCCCTGCACATGCCACCTATAGCAGGTCACGCACCGACACCGGACTCCTCCAGAAATCCAGCAGAACAATTTATTTTTAAATATCTTGATTGTCCCCCAAGGCTCTGACCTTTGTCCCGCACCAAAAGGTTAAAGGCAACAATTAATATATTGCCTGCCCACCCAGCGCTTTTTCTCCGAGCGGTCTCAAGCTTTTTTATTTATTATTAAAAAAATAATAAGGGGGACGGGAAGAGCTTTAGACCACTCGCCGCGTTGCTTCTGCAACGCCGAGCCGAGCAGCGGGAGCTGCCGCCCGCCGGACCCGCCGCGGGGCAGGGGAGCCGCCTCCCGCCCGCTCCGCACGGACAGCCCTGCGGCGCCTCCCGGGCTCCGGCCGCCCTGCCCCGGGGAGGCGCGGGAAAGCGGGGCCGTACCTCATACTGGATGTACTGCTTCCGCCACTCCGGCGTGATGTGCGCCGCGAGGTGCTCGGCGAACTTCATCCTGCCGCCGGGCCGGGGCCGCGCTCGCTCTGCGCCGGCGGAGCCGCCTCAGCGGCGCCTGGTTGCGAAGGGGCCGCCGCCGCCGGTAGTGGGGGGCGGGGGGGGGCCGCCGCCGCCGCACATGGGCCCCCGCCCGCCCGCCCCGCCACTCCTCAGCCCGCCTCGGGCCTCCTCAGCGCCGCCCCGCCGCCACCGCCGCCGCCTCCTCCGCCGCCGCCGCCATCTTCCCCGTCCCGCCGCGCCGCCGCCGCCTCCCCGCCCGTCAGCCGGCCCGACAACCAACCGGCCGCCGGCAAGGAGCCATCGCCACGGCAACCGCCGCCGCCGCCCACCGCCGCGCGGGGCGGGGCGGGGCCCGTCGGAGGGGCGGGGCCCATCGCGCTCAGCCCCGCCCCTGCCCGCCGGGCCGGGGGAGGGGGCGGTGGCGCCGGGGCTCCCCCGCCCCTCTGCTGTTAACCCTTTCTGCTCCTTTTGGGAGTGGGTTTGGATCCCAGCGTGTCACCTTCGTCCCTCGGGATGTCCAGCTGAGCCCCACCGTGGGCGATGGCAGATCTGGGACAGCCGCAGTGTGAATCCTGAACGCTCTGGGGTGGGATGGACTGGGGTGGGAATGGCGATAGGAATGGGAACGGGAATGAGAATAGGAATGGAATCAGATGGGATGGAAATGGGAATAGGAATGGGAATTACATGGGGATGGCAATAAGAATGGGATGGAATGGGATGGGATGGGATAGGATAGGATGGGATAGGATAGGATAGGATAGGATAGGATAGGATAGGATAGGATAGGATAGGATAGATAGGAATGGGCATAGGAATGGGAATAGGAATGGGAATGGGAATGAGATGGGAATGGGAATGGGAATAAGAATGGGAATAGGATAGGATAGGATAGGATAGGATAGGATAGGATAGGATAGGATAGGATAGGATAGGATAGGAATAATAATAGGAATAGGGATAGGATAGGATAGGATAGGAATGGGATAGGAATAAGGATGGGATAGGGACAAGGAATGGGATGGGAATAAGAATAGGAATGGCAAAGAATGGGATGGGAATGGGCATGGGATGAGAAAGGAAGGGAATGGGAATAGGAATGAGATAAAATGGGAATAGGAATAGGCATAGGAATAGGATTAGGAATGGGAATAAGGATGGGATAGGGACAAGGAATGGGATGGGAGTAAGAATAGGAATGGGATAGGATGGGATGGGAATGGGGTTGGGATGGGATAAGATAGGAATAGGAATAGGAATAGGAATAGGAATAGGAATAGGAATAGGAATAGGAATAGGATGGGAATGGGATGGGATAGGGGCAAGGGATGGGATAGGGGCAAGGAATGGGATGGGATGAGATGGGATGGGATGGCATGGGATGGCATGGGATGGCATGGGATGGGGAGATGTGCAGCAGGGAGAGTGGTGTGCATGGGAGGCAAGAGGTGAGGGTTGTACCAGCCAGGTGAAAAAGAAGGAGTGAGGATGGAGATGGAGGGGAAGAGTAGGAAGAGACATAAGAAAAATGAGTAAGAATTGAGGAAGGAGGGAAATTAGGCTGACAGGCCACAAAAAGCCAGGGGGAAGGAAAAGAAAGAGAAGACAGTGCAAAGGGGAAGAGAAGAAAGAAGAAGAAAAGAAAGAAAAGAAAGAAAAGAAAAGAAAAGAAAAGAAAAGAAAAGAAAAGAAAAGAAAAGAAAAGAAAAGAAAAGAAAAGAAAAGAAAAGAAAAGAAAAGAAAAGAAAAGAAAAGAAAAGAAAAGAAAAGAAAAGAAAAGAAAAGAAAAGAAAAGAAAAGAAAAGAAAAGAGAAAAGAAGAGAAAAGAAAAGAAAGAAAGAAAGAAAGAAAGAAAGAAAGAAAGAAAGAAAGAAAGAAAGAAAGAAAGAAAGAAAGAAAGAAAGAAAGAAAGAAAGAAAGAAAGAAAGAAAGAAAGAAAGAAAGAAAGAAAGAAAGAAAGAAAGAAAGAAAGAAAGAAAGAAAGAAAGAAAGAAAGATTCTCTGAAAGTGGCATGATCACAAAGGGGTGAGGGGGACCAGGGAAACCCCAGGCAGGTATAAGAGCAAGCCCACCCATGCAGGGGCACATCTGCCCCAAAACAAAGATGCTCCCAGGGGCTGGAGGGTTCGGTAACCACTGCATTATAGCCTGAGAGGCCAGATTGGAGCTGCTGGGAGCGGGGCCGCATCCTTCAGTTATCCCAGGGTATCCCAGTGGCCCTAATCCTGCTGCTTCCCAGTTCCCAGATTTTGGGAGTTCACTGCGTTTGGGATTGGTTTGGGTTTTTCTTCAAACCTCCCAACCTCTGGAGATTTTTCCCGTACCCACACCGGGGACCATCCCATCCCATCCCAGCTGCCAGCCCCCCGGCACGGCAGCGTCCCTGCCTGCAGCATCGCTCCTACCAACATCTGCCAGAGCAGAGCTCATTTGCTGACGTGATTTATCAGGGTCCTGTCACAGGCCCGGGGACCTCTGATTTGCGAGGGCTCTTACCCACGTTCAGATTTACCCAGCAGCAGCAGCGCATGCAGCAGCGATGCTCGCTGATACCATCTCTTAATTATGTTTGCAGAAAACCGTTTAATGAATAGAGCCTTAGTGCCCTTCATCTGAAACTTCACACTCAGCAACCTGCCTGGCGCTGACCCCAGCGCCAGCTAACCACGGTTTCGCAGCTTGACTTACATTTAGCAGGTCACCAGCTTTTTAATGCAGTGCTTTTGCAAGCTTGTACCAGATAAAATCACTCAGGGTCTGAGCCTGCTCCCACCACGATCAGTGGCACCGACTTCAGCAGGAGCAGACAAGGGGTGGGTTTTTGCAGCTTCAACCCTTTGAATACCATCAGGCTTCCGAGATAATATCCAGCATGGGGGAGGAGAACGGATTAAGAAATAAATATTCTCTTTATTGTTTGCTGCATGCATTGCTTGAAATGTGTACCATGATAAATAATAAGTTAATGTCTTCTGATATGACAGCGTGCAAATTCAGCGACAGAAAATAACTAGTGATCCCTGCTCCCCTTTGTACCTCACATGGTTTTTACCCACCAATAAATGCTATTTATTTAATGCTAATAAACACTAATTATTTTTTTAATACCAATAAATGCCATTTGTTAGTATCAAAAAATGACAGGCAATAGCAGGCAGAGCAGAGCAGAAACTGTACTACTTCTCACTCACCATTGCCACGTTCTGTAGCAATGACTCTGTTTAAATATCTGATGGGCAAACGCCTGCCTTTCATTATCAGGCGCGCTTTGGGACCGTGTTTGGCATCATGACAGTGTTTTGCTGCTCTGCTGGGACTTGGGGCTTTCCAACTCCTTGAAATGTTTGTTTCAAAACTCTCAGCCCTGCACATCCAGGGGCTGGGGGAGGAAGGCAGGAGGGAAGAGGGGGCAGGAGAAGCCTTAGATGAGAGAGAAAGGGCCGCTGCTGCCTTCTGCCCATGGATGGGCTGGAGGGCAGAGGGGCTGCAGGCAACACATCTCGGCCCAGGAGGGATGCTGATCACAGCCCATCCCAGTCCCCATGTGTCAGCTCTGGATCCCGGCCCCCATGCCTCGCTTGCACCAAACTGCTGCATTCCCTTAATCTCTTGCTCTTTTCCAGGAAAGGCTTCATATTGTGATCTTCCCCCATGCTGTTGCATCTAGGAAAAAAAATTAAAGAAAGTAGTGCTATTTGCATTTTTCAACCAAGCAAGGAGAAGCCGGGAGTGGGCTTTCCGCCAGTGCAGTCTGGCACTTGCTTTGTTGAGAGCATATAGAATAATTTATAAATAGCATGGTGTTGTGGTTTGTTTTTTTTTTTAAATATAATTATACTTTTAAAGATCCTGCATTGCTGGGGAGAGTCTTCTAAAGAGGCTTTAGAAAAAGAGTCTTGCAGAAGGAAAATTTTCTTTAATGGCATAAAATCACAAAGAGGAGGGTTTTCTGTAGTAGGAGACAATGCAGGACACCCACAGACAACCACTCCCACACCGCTCTTCCCACCTCCTCCCCAGGCAGCTGACTTTTAAGACCCCTGGATATTTAGGGTCTCAGTTTGTCAGAGAAAGGCGACACTTTAGTGGCCCACAAGCAGAGCAGGACATGTTGAGTCTGGTCGACTGCATAGGTCAACGTCAGGGGGAGCTGAGAAGACAAATTCATCTCCTCTCCATTGAAACTAGAAGAAATAATGAGGCATGAGCAGGGGCTTCACTGCTTCCACTTGGGAAGAAAGGCGGGGGGGATAAATAAATAGGGAAGTAAAAGCAGGTCAGGGGCAAGCTTGGCGTGGAATGATGAGGGGATTTAGTAAATCATGCCAGGAGATGCTGCTTCGCCTTCCAGGATCAATAGAGCAGCAGCCCTGGGCTTCAGACATCCTCAGCATTCGCCAGCCAGCCCCAAACACTGCCATTATCTGCTTCATCGATACCGGTCTTGAGAAATGCGATCGATATATCGGATTTCCTAGACACAATGGTGCAAAATGCACAAATACTCTGACAGCTCAGGCTGAAGCTATTGATTTTTCATACATTCTCCCTCCCTACCGGGAACTGTTGGAGAACGAGGGTGTGATTATGAGCATCAGGAAGCAGAGGGGGGTCTCAGTCCCCAGGGCAGAGGCAGCACACAGGGTCAGACCGATCCACTGGGAATTGTGAAGATGTTCATATATTGCCTGCAGCAGGATTTTTAAGCCAAGAGGAGCAGTGATTTCCAGGCAATAATAAGGCATTGGATGGGCCTGATGCAAGCGGCATGAATGTCGGTACCGATCCAGGCTTCCAAGCGCTGTTCCAGCAGCCAGGACCTCCCATGGCCCCTCCAAATGGGGTAAGATGATGCTTTCGTCCCCGTTTCGGCAGAAGCCAGGATGAGACCTGCCAGGAGAGGCCGTGCCTCCCTCTGCCTTGGCTGCAGGTGGGTCATTTTACCCACTAACTGAATTTGATCCATCGGGATTCGAGCCCATCATGGAGGTGAATTTAGGACTTGAGATCTCAAACATCCAGCCCTGTGCTGTCAGGGGGACAGGGATGGGACAGCCCTGTCCCCAGCCACCGGTTCATGGGTATGTGGGTCTGTGGGCAGTAACCATGCCCTGCCTGGCTTATTTATCACCTCCCCAGCACTCTCCAGGGCAGGATTTGGCCCGTACATTGTTGAGCCAGTGTCAGCACGCCTGATCTTAAAAATTCCAAGGTCGGGCAACAACGTACCCCTGGCTGCAAGCCTGTGGGTAGAGGCATGATTGGTACCGAAACACATAGGGATGCAGAAACATGCAGCAAAAAGCAAAACCGGTAGCAGTTTCTCTTTGCTGGGAGCCTGCCCTGTGGGGGGGTATAGGGGAGCGGGGCTGCCTCTGCTCACACCCAACACCCCCAAGCAGGCTGACCTTTCCCAGATGACTCACGACGGATGTATGCATGGCTCCTCGCCACCTTCGTGCGTCCCCTCCTCTTTATCTGAAATCACAGGGGTGTCCTGCCTGCAAACCCAGCCAGGGAATAAGAAATGAAAACATCTGCCAAGACAGTTTATGTCAAGATGTCCCTGCCAGGTTGCTTCCAGCCCCACTCCTGCGCTTTGAGAGGTGCGGTGTTCCCCACCACCGTGGAGGGACAAGCCCTGGAGAACTGTGCTGGTGGTGGCTGGGCTGGGGACTTGCTGTGCTGTCTTGCAACCAGGAGCAGATGGGGGATTTCACGCCCTTCGCTGGCGTGTAAGTGATTGCTCCTGGATCATTTCCAGTACATATATATGTGTCTGGTTTAATTTATGCACACTTGCTTTGTGCGAGAAGACAGCAGCTGACCGGTGGTTAAGAAAACTGAACACCCTGAAAAGGTCTAAAATTAGAGAAGAAACAAGAGCTGCTTCCTCCGAGCCCTGGAGCTGCCTGGGTTGCTTCCAGGAGAGCCCTGGGAAGAGCCTCTGCCCTCCCTGCTCCCTCCCTGGGACTGCTCCGCTGCTAAATCCCCTCCTCGCCTGCTGCAGGGTGTGCAGCATCTGTCCCCCCAGCACATCTCCAGGCTGTGGCATTGCCCTGCTGTGCCCTGGGGCAGGATGGACCCTTATCCCTTTGGGATATTTTCCAGGGGACATGGGGCTGGTAAAGCGCCAAGTGACCTTGGGAACTGGTACAAAGATGCTTTATGTTTGGCGAGTGGTCCCTGATGGGACAGAAGAGCAGTCCGTACCCCTGTGTGACAGTGTGCATCGGTGTAACCACATGCTGGAGGACGTGTCACTGCGATTCTCTGAGCTAAATCTGTGTCCCTTAACCAGCATGTCTATAATGGCAACCAAATGCTGAGTGCAGGCAAGGCTGAGGTGTGTGGTAGCAGCTATGGCAGAAATCTCCCTAGCTGGCTAGACTTCCTGGGAATTTTTTGAAATCCTGACATAGCTTTGTTGGTTTTTAACAACCTCTGAACCTTATCAAAGTGCCCAAAAGGCTACAGGTTTCCTATTTGCAAGGGTCACTTTAGGAAAATAATACTCTCTCCTGCCAAACCTGCTTTGATGCGCCCTCTTGGGCTCCAAACCTCACCACTGAGCCCTGCATCACCAGCACCCTGAGGGTGCTCAGCTCCTGCTGATGCACCTGGTGCCTTGTCCACAGAAAGTCCATTTGGTGGTCTTCTGAGATGGCATGGTGCTTAAGCTGTCTCTCCGTGGAGGGTCTTTCCTTGCCTGGAAGAAATAGCGTGTCTGCAGGTCATTCCCTGATGCTTCAGGAATGAGTGTGAACTGTCTGTATGTGCTGTAACACACAGCTCCAGGTCATGCAGCCTCAGGGCAGATGTCAAATTGGGAAGAGTAATTTAAAACAAGTGGGGACATGTCTCAAAGCTGCTTGTGCCACCAGGGCAGAGAGCGACAGGCTGCATGGCAGCTGGGGCCTCACCCCAGCTGTGGGCTGGGAAGTGGCTGGGCTGGGTTCATGCGGGGGGCTCCACATCTGTTCTCAGCCAGCTGCTTGGAAAACAACAGCTCTGGTCTCTGACAGGAGCTGTGGACAGGACACAGCCTGGCTTTGTCCTCGCTGTAGAAATTAGTCCCGGTGCTGCAAATTGCACGTACATGGAAAACCCCCCAGCATTTCTCAGTGCCCTTGATCAATGCCAGCAGATTTGGCAAGGGTCACCCCTGCAGCCTGAGAACCCCACCTTCTGCCGTTGCTCTCTGGCTCCAGATGTCATTGTGATTTTATGATATGTCAGGCAGGAATTAGGCTAAACCCCTTCCCTTGCACAGAGGGTCTACCAAACAGGCAGGGGTAGGAGCTCTGACACCCAGGCTCATCCCCAGTGGGATGACATGGAGGGGACACCGGGTGTCCCCTTTCTCTGAACCACCCCAGCCTGCTCAGTCAGGACACACTGACCTGCAGCCCAAGCCTTGCCTGCTCTATTTTATGGCCAAAACAAGCTATAAATCTCCTTCCTCAGAGCTGGAAGGTGCAATTGCTTTTCTGCGGTGCAGGTTTTTCCTTGCACGCCTTGTAGCATCACGTGAGGGAAATCTGTAAGTAAAAGTCAGGCTGGAGCCATTTATAACGGCAAAACCATGATTGTTACTGCTGACAGCTGCAATTACAGGCACTCCCTTCGATCGCTCCTCGCTGCGGGGGAGCGGAGCCAGTACCAGAGCTGGGAATGGGTCAGGAGAGGCTTTTCTGGAGCTGTGTCCCCTCTCTGATGGACCTTGTCACCCATGGGCAGTGCTCAAGGAGGGTTTGGGGGAAGGATGCAGGATGCTCTGCAGTAAAGTGAGCTCATTGAACACATCAGCTGGTGCTCACCTCCGTGGACATGACACCAGTTGGTGCTCACCTCCATGGGCAGGATGGGGGATTGCCCCAGGGCTGTGAAGGGACAGACTGTGTGTCCAAGTGCTCGCTGGGGAGAAATGCTGCTGGTGGCCCCAGATCACCCCCAGGTGGGCTGCAGGTGAGGGCAGCATCACCGGCGGGTCACTGCCAGGCACATCTTGCCAACACCACGGTCTAGACCTCCTGCCTGTGAGATGTCACAGCACCTGGGGAGCTGCTGGGGGATCTGAGAACCAGGTACCTGTGCCCAGAGGGATGCAGAGCCAGGGAATGGGTGGGCAGCAGGCCTAGCCTGGGGGAGGTGGAGAGCAAAATGAGAGATGTTTATGGCCTTGCAATGACAGGGCAGTGACAAACGGAGCCATTACTTGCTGTCTGCTGCTGTGCGGAGATGTGAGACAAGGGGGGGCTGGCAAGGGGCAGGGGGCATGGAGGCAGCAGCCCTGCAGCAGCCGAACCTCAGCGGGGCTTTCCCTCTGAACACCTCAGCTCTGTCTTCTCTACACAGTTTCAGGGGAGCTGAACGTCCGAAAGTGAGCTAAATGTCATTATTAGCTTAGGTGAAAACAAACAAACAAACAAACAAAACCAAAACGTAAGAAGTGACTTTTTATTTTGCTGGTTTCAATGAATAACACCTAGGGTTTCATGTCAAAACTAAGGGCTCTGCTGTTGTTTTTGCACATGCACGAAAAGAAAATGGGAAACAGGAATAATGGAGCTGGAGGCTGAATAAAATGAAACAGAAATTAAGGTTTTGTGCTTGTTTCACACCAAGCAAAACACTCTAGCTCAAACAAAACTGAAATTTCTTATGTTTTCCATTTGAATTTAGAAAATAAAATACCTTACAAAATTTCAGCTGACTGCCCTAAACCAAAAGGGTTTAGCAGTGAGATACCACAGAAAGACCCACTATTTGCATAGCTCCAGCTGCAACCTTTGAACCGCCGGCCAGCCACGGTGTTGCAACTGCACTAGTGCTGATATCAGCGCTGCAACGCTTCATGCACGCTAGGGGAGCAGCGCTTGGCACCTGGCAGAGGAGTTTTTCCACCAGTATTTAAAAGGTTTAATGATATGCTGGGGAGAGGGGAGATTTATGCACTTTTGAGAGGGGTGATGCATTCTTTTTCCATCGTGGCTACTGATTTGTATTCACCACAACGCTAGAATTTATGGAAGGAGGGAATCGATGTTTTACTGATATTTAAAAAACCTGTATGATGGATGTGCTAACTGCATGCTT
This sequence comes from Streptopelia decaocto, assembly GCF_964273445.1. Classification (NCBI taxonomy): domain Eukaryota; kingdom Metazoa; phylum Chordata; class Aves; order Columbiformes; family Columbidae; genus Streptopelia; species Streptopelia decaocto. Next base: position 7,547,088 of record NC_138659.1, on the reverse strand, counting down.
TTCTCCCAGAACCCCTTTATTGTGCACAAACAGATGGCCCTGGTGTTATAATGGATGCAGGTAAAATGTGCAACGGAACCGAATGCCGTCGAGGTGATGCATGGGAGAGAGACCTTGCTTATGCCAGGGCAGAGACCTCAGCCCTTTGTTTAGCATCTTCCCTGGCCAGTGATGAATTTGGGTTTCCTGTTGCCTGTGGCCCCATTTCCATTCCATGGAAATCACCTCCCTTGTCAGGGACAGGGTGGACATGGCTCTCACAGCCATGCTGCAGGCTCCTGGCTTCTATGGCATCTATCAGCCCCCAAAAATATTGAGCAGGGTGTGCATTTGCTCTGCCTTGCTAACACGGGGCACATTCACAGGGTGAAAAATGAGCAGGTTTATTTTTCATCTCAGTCATTATTTTTCCACCAAGAGGATGCTTTGGCAGGCAGCTCCCATTCGTGCAGCTGCAGGCTTCGTCAGTGGGCAAAGCCTGGCCTAGCCTGGGGGTCCCTGGCTTTGGGGGGGCTTGGTGGTTCCCCAGGGAATGCATGGCTAAGGCTTCCCCTGCTCCCCATGCTCCTTGTCCTTGGGAGGGCACACGTGTCCCCATCCTGCTCCTTCTGCATAGGCAGGTGTCTCCCGCAATAAAATGCACAGACACAAACAAACCAGCCCTTAATTCCCTCCTTCTCCTTTTGTTGTGGAAAAATATAAATACATATAATCATAGCTTAGCTTGTAGGGATCCCTTCAGATGTGCCTTTCAGGCTGGCTGGGGTTTGGTGTGCGCAGTGGCCTTTACCCTCTGCAGAGGGACAATGACAGGTCTCCAGGCTGACCGGCAGGATGGATATGATAGTTATACAGGGATATTTTTTTCCCTGCTCAGCACTGCTGGTCACAGCCTGTTATTGTGTCTCTGCAACACCAGCATGGGACGTGGGGCTGACCCACATGCACAGCTCATACAAGGACCCTATGTGATTTTCTGTGCTACTCGGTGCCCATAATGTTTCTGGTTTCGTGCGCTCCCAAGCCTGGGTCTGGGAGAATGGGCTGAATTTGGCCCAGCTCATACTGGGATGACCAGGGCTCCCCCAGTCCTGAGCTGCTTGTGTTCACAGGGGTGGTTGGTGCATCCAGCACAAGGGCATCGGCACCGGCGTCCCCGGAGCACTCGTCCTGCTCTCTCCCAGGCTGCCAGGGACCAGCAACCAAATAAACATCATCCCACAGAGCAGGCACAGTGTCTGAGCCCAGCATCCTCATCCGCAGTGTTCCCATGCCCGGCTCCCAAAGCCTCCAGAGGTACCTTGTCTCAAACCTGCTCCCACGCCTGCCAAAGTGAGGGGGCGGAAAGAAGGATCAGGCCCTCAGTGCAGTCGCTCTTGAAAAAAAGGCAAGGAAAAAGTGAGAGAGATCTCGTAGGAGCTGTAAGTGCTCTAGCGAAGAAACCCAGCAAGGTAGCGAGGCCTTTCTCACCATGGAGACGAGCCGGAGAGCGTGTGGAGGCTGTGCGCTCAAGTTAATTTGCTGCAAGTACTTTTTCCAAGCTATTCAGGGAGGGTTTCATCCTGCCAGCCTGCCCCTGTCCCTTGCTGAATGCCGGTGGGCTCAGATCAGGCGATGCTTCCCCACGGCGAGCAGGGCTGGTTAGGGTGACACAGACAGCTTGATGGAGCTGATGGGCTTCTGGTGGAGAGCAGTGGGGATGATGATTTCACAGTCTGTTTATGAGGTTGGGTGTTAATCACACACTGGGGAGGGGCTATTCTTTTTTATTTACAAGCAGTAGAGCCAAAGTGTTTCAATCTTGCTCCCCAGCTTCCAATTAATCTCTCCTGTGCAGGCAGGGAGGCTGTGGGGGCTGCAGACCAGCTCACAAGGCACCCTTCATCTCGGCAGGCAGCCCCACGCAGGCCAGATGCCAAGCCCACCTCTCCTCCAGTACTGACCAGAAACTGGGGCCCCATAGCCCTTCTCATGCAGGCTGGGACACAGAGGTCCCCTCCTGCTCCATGCAGGGCTGATCTGGCATGGCTATGCTGCTGCGATTGGACTCTGACCCCCTTCTTGTACACACGGCCCAGGGACAGGGACATTGCCATGGCTTGGGTGGCCCAGCAGGAGAGTGGTGGTGGCCCTGCAGCGTCATATCCAGGGGCTCCAGTGATGCTTCAGCTTGCTGCCCTGGCTGTCTTGGGGCTTTTTAGCCCTAAGTAAAATTTCCTGCACCCAGTGGGGCAGGGAAGAGGCTCTGAAGGGAATAAGAGAATAAAAGCCAGCTTATTTCTGGCTCTGATAAAAGGTCTTTTTTCCACAGCTCCTGCATTTCCCCCTGCAAGCCCCAGGATGGAAAAGCGGGTGCATGCATTGCTCACACACTGTGTAAATGAGTCTGTAGTGTCTGGCATGTGGCTGGGAGACCTCAAGCAGGTGTGCAGATGGACCCCGTCATGCGTGGGATGCACCTACATCCTTGTCCTTGTTCCAAGAGGAACAGGAGGAGGGCATCCAACAGCCAGTGCTTTGGGGTGAGACGGGGACCTGTAAAACCATGGTGCAAAACCCCAGCTAGCTGCTTGCCCCTTTTTGCCTCAACGTGGCGACCCATAAGATGGGGTCACGCTATGGGTCAGCCCCAAATGCGATGCAGCGGGCTGGGGGAAGCAGCGTGACCTGGCTGAGGTGGCCGGAGGAGGAAGAGCAGGTCGGGGTGCTGCCAGTGTGGCCAAGGTCTCCCCAGGGGACCCAGAGCTGCCATTTGCTGAGGACGGGGGTGGAGGAGGGAGATGGACTCGACAGCTGTGCCAGGGAGGGGGGAAAACTTTCCGTCCGAAGTAGATACCAGCCTAAATATAAACCGCCTTTGGGCTGGCGCTTGGCCGGGACCCCCGGAGCGCCGGGTAAGGCAGGCAGGGCCCGCCGCCGGCACCCCGCACCCCGGGAGCTGCTGGCTGCGGTCCCGCTCCGCCGCCCCTCCCCGGCTCCCCCCGCCCCGTGTCGCCCGGAGCCGCGGCGGCCTGCGAGTGCCCTCCAGCGGCTGCGGGAGCGGAGAGTTCCCCCCCGGCCCAGCGGCCGCGGGAGCGGTGACACCGGCCGCCGGGACAGGACCGCGGGGGACGCGGGTCCCAGCCAAGAATAAAGGGAGGTTTGGGAGCACGGGGTGCTCGGGGATGCTCACGTTTGGCAAAGGTGATTAAACGTGAGAGAACAAGGGCAGCCCCCTCGACAGGTGTTTCTGTTTAATCACCATCAGCAGAGTCGCGGGCGGGGCTTTATAAAGCCGGGCTTAGGGGAATATGTCCCCTGCTCGCCGACACGCTGCCCGTGGCCCCACGGCCGCCCCGGAACTCTCGGGCACGGCTCGCGTTTCCCGCCGGGCGGCCCCCCCCGCGCGTACCGAGGCGTGCGGGGGAGCGGCGCGGCCGCGGACCGGGCGGGCGGCGGGCAGCTATGGCGTCGCCCCCGCTGGTGGTGGCGGCGGCGGCGGCCGGGAGCGGCGGTGAAGTGAGCTCGGGCTCCGAGGAGACGGGGACGGCGCCGCCGGGCCGCGACCTGGCCGTGCTGTTCGAGCAGGCGGCCGAGCGGCTGCCGGCGCTGCTGGGCGCCGCCAGCAAGGAGCAGCTGCTCTACCTGTATGCGCGTTACAAGCAGGTGAGGCGAGAGTGGGGCCGCGGCCTGACACCGGCAACTCCGCGGCTGTGGGAAAGACCTGGGGCCCGGAGGAAGGAGCGGGGCGGGGGCGGCCTGGTCTACCCGAGTGCCCGGGCCTGGGGCTCGCCAGGGGCCTGTGGACACTGCACAAAATGTGGCTGTGCAAGTGAGAAAAGTTGTGTGAGGGCTGTGGGAGCGTTCTGCCTGGCACAGTGTTCGGTGCTTCACCTGTGTTGAAGGTGGATGAAGTCTGGTGGGACAGGGTCCTGCTAAAGTAATCCCTTGCTGGCATTCCTCGTGTTTTCCCGTTAGCGTGGATGGCCTGAATGCTGTTTGCCTCTTTCACGAAGACATTGGTTTGGTTTCAGCGGGACAGCCACAGTCTGGTGTTGCTGTGGTGGGTTTGGCTCCTGTCCTTGGCTGTGACAGGTCACCAGTGGGTTGGTGGCCTCTCCCAGCAGCCACTGAGTCTTTGTGGAGTAATTTGACTAGTAATACAGCTCCCTGGCTTGTGCTTGTATCACGAGACAACTGGGGTGGGTTAGAGAAGGTGGTTGAACAGTTTTGTAGCGCACAGGTGGGGTCCACCTCCCTGTTAGGAACAGCAGGGAACATCACTAATAACCCAGCAATAAATTTTTGGGGGTTGATGTGAGCACAGGAACGTCCCTGTGCAGATCTGTCTGTGGCGGGCTTTAGAGCAGACCAGGAAACTAAACTGATTGGTTCTCTGTAATGTTGAACGTGATTCCTTTTCCCGTTCAGTCCCTGTGAATTGAGCAAGCTCTAGGATGCATCCCATGGGAATGCACAGTGTAGCTTTTTGCAGCTCCTGTGAGCAACATTATGTAAAACAAACCAAAGAGCACCAATGCAGATACAAAAGACTGTAATAATCACTTAACCTGGAGAAACAGAAAAATTGTAAGTATTGTTACACTTGGAAGACTGAAGAGTAAAAGTACAAATACAATTCAGGTGTGTGGCAAGATGCTGCCTGGATGTGTTCCTGCTCCGACAGGGGGACTGAACTAGGTGATCTTTTGAGGTCCCTTCCAATCCCTAACATTCTGTGATTCTGTGACTTGAAAACTGAATCCCACCTGTTGGGATTAGTAGTAGAAGTTGGGTGTGCATGTCTTCCCCATGATTTTCTTCACATGTGGAACACCCTTGTCCTACTGCTGCCACTTGTGAGTGCTTTCATTTTGTAATGCAATATTTAATTGTCATCCAAGCTAGTAGCTCCTAGGCTGTGGTTTATGGACCATTATTTGTATTAAAAGCAGACTGGTCATGTGAGGTTTTGTTTTCAGATTTTTCTAGTGTTTAAACAGGTCTCCAGGTTTCTCTTTCCCTTTATAGAAAAAAAAAAAAGATATAAAAAAAATACTAGGAGAACTTTTAAGAATAACAAATGGTAACAAGACCATGCCTAGGATGAGGTGAAAAGAAAAGGTGTTTTTTTCTCTTCTGTAATGTTTTGTCTGTATTCCCAGGAGACTTGTTGCAAATAACCTCTTAATTTTCACTCTGTAGCAAATACTTAGTGACTGTCCTCGGTGGAAATGTGAAGGCATTACCTGAACATCCGCTCATGATTGTCAGCAGACTCCAGAGGGTTTTCTGGTGTTAGCTCTGCAAGACCAATAAGGCACTTAATGTTAAAAATCACTTAAATCAGAAGCTAGTTCACAACAGTTTTGGCACAAGTCAGAAAAAGCTGATAACTAACGCTGTGTCAGCGCAGATTTCCAGTTGCCCTCAGCTGAGGGGAGCAGAGCATTTCTGTCCTCCTCTCCTCCGTCCTTGTCTGTGTCTGAGCAGGTGCCTGTGTGATGCTTGGTTTTGGGCTGTGCCGGGCTCCTGTGCTTCGGTGCCTTTGGCTGCCCAGAAAGGTGCCATCCCTGTTACCGAGTGCTTGGAAGGGCAGCGCTGGCTGCAGAGGTAGAAGTTTGGCAGCACAGCTACTACTGGATTACGCTCTGCTAACTTCGAGTTTTGCAGCGTTCTATGCTTTAAATCAAAACGAGGGCGCTTAATGCAAGTTTTTCCTATTTAATTATTGCAGCCCTATCAGTATGCATAATGGGCTGCTAATATATTGCTCCGGTGGGCACTAGTTTTGCTAACATGCAAAAGGTGCTGACTCAGATCTGTCCACCGTCCTTGATTTGGCATCCTTGTCTTTCCTCAGTTTAGTGTTTTATGTCACTAAGGGCTTTGATTTAAGATACAGTGCTATCATAAAAGAGTTGACAGTAACAGCTGAACTCTCTGTTAAAATACTGTATGTTATTTATTTCAAACTGTTTGGGTATATAGGCATTTTCCTGGAGTTTTATTACCTTTTATTGAAGGCCATTTCAGGATTTTATTACTTTTCTCTCTGATTTTGTTTATGTGTCAGAGACTTGAAAATAAGAGAATTGCTTAGTTGTCATCTCCAGTGAGGTTTTTAGAAGATGTTGCTGAGTTTACGACTCTGCCCCAGAACAGGAGGAAGAGCAGACTAGTTGGTAGGGCTCTGGACTGGGATTGATTTTTCTGTTTCTCCCCCTGCTTTCTCTGTGGCTTTGGGCAAATTGCTTGTCTTTGCCTTGAGTCTGTAGTGGTGAAAGGAAGACAGTGCTTGCTTGTTGTGTTGAGGACACAACAAACAGAGGTTCAGGAATTGTAGTAATGGAGACCAATGCAGTGGTTGTCATTCAGAGAGGGGAGCGAATCCAGAACTTGCTGGAAATTATTGGACTGAAAAAATAAAACCTACCCTGCCAGGAGGATGTGCCAGTGCTGAAGTAAATGCTGTGGGGTGCAAGCAAGCTGGAAACACAGTGCCCCTGGCAAAACAGGGCTTGTGTTCTCTCTGGGTGTAGGCTCAAGTATATAATCCCCTTTTTGCATGATGTCTTTCAGATATTGTAGAATGTGGTGCCACAAATCTTCCCTGAATGTGGGAGTTTCTGCGTGCAGGTTCCTTTTGCACAGAACAGCATAATGGTGCTGAGCTGGTGTCACCAGTGTCACTCTCTCTGGGATGTAACAGCCGCTTGACTTCTGTGGTTGATGTCTGCTTGTTCTTACACTTTCAGTCAGTTGAGTACAGGGCTTTTCCATGGTATGGGGCAGAGCTTTGGGCAGGAACGGGTAAGGATTCCTGTCTTGCCAAAGAAATTCAGCTTGCTTGGCCTGTGTACAGTTAAAACTGAGTCCTGCTGTCTTTGGAGGTGAGTTCTGTTCTTGTTTCTACTCCATAGAGACGCTGCAAGTATTATTAACTTCACAAGACTTACAAACAGGTAAGACTATTTGGACGGAGCTCCCTGCTGTACAAATATATTGGTTAAAAAATTAGCAAAGAGCAGTTTTCCCAGGAGGGGGGAAAATCCCCCTCACCAGGATGTGGTTGTGGAGTAGGATCCTCACAGTCTGGACCAGCAGGTGAAGTTGTATGGGGATGTGAGCATCTGTCTGTCTGAGCACTCTTCTTCTGAATGTTGTGACCTTCAGCTCTCAGGTGAAGGTTCCATCCAAATTTCTAATTTGGCCGCAAATGGAGACGTCTGCAGACACTTTCCATTTGGAGCTGCCTGGGTCATCTTTGTACGATTCATGACTATAATGCCTGCGGGTGACTCTGCACACAGAAGCAATACTGGGAAAGTATTTAATGCATTCTGGCTGTCTTCTTTTTTTTTTTTAATGCAGCTGATGAACTGTAAATGAGGAGAGCTAAGCATCAAGTGACCAGTCAGCCCTCTGGAGACCATCAGTAATTACTTTGTGGACACAGAATGAGAAACTCTTGACTTGAAATACTAATATGGGCTTTTTGTCTTTTTGCTGGTTATGGAGAAAAACAGCTTTTGAGGTCCTCCAGGGAAGTAGCATGAACACAGAGTCTTTTACAGAATTTTGCCCCCAGTTATTTGTCAGCAGTGGTGTATTTAGGTAAAACTCCCCTTCCTCAGCTGTCAGGCTCTTTTAATGACAGATTCATGGTTGGTTTCTGATGCGTTATGGAGTCTTGCAGCAAAAAGAGGGAAGCCAAAACATTTCTTCTTTCCAGCAAAGCCACTGCAAGCCTTTTTAATATACCTTAAAATAGCAAACAGGGCACAAGTGCAGTTTTTTCCCCTCTTGATGAATGAAATTTAACTACTGTCCCTTGATTTATATTACTATTGATGCTACTAACAGTCTTTGCTGGAACAGCCTTTGAATGCCAGATCTAAAGAAAGGAAACTGCTGTTGTATTTTGATGATGGTAGTGGAAAATTTATATTAAAACAGATGAGGTTTTTTTAATCCAACTTTGCCATTTCTTGGACATTAGATGGTGAACTAAAGAAATGCCAAGCAGGCATTTTCTGTACAGATAATGAATTTGCATTTTATTTCCATGTTTTTATTTTTTAAAACAAGTAGTCCAGTCCATGTCTGAGCACAGGAGACATTTACATTACAACATGAATTGTGACTGACTAATAGGAGAAAGGGCTAGCAACAGTTAACTCCTATTTCTCCATGAGATGCGATATGTTGTTTTAAAGACCAGCTAAGATGTTCTAATTTGAATGAATTGCTCACTGGGAGACAGTCAGATGTACAGAAAATTAATTTCAGTTATAGTCACTCATATCCCTTAACACTTTAAATGAAAATATAGTGTAACTAATAAATATCTCTCAGCATGGGCATGCTCTCTTTAAAGCCTGATTAACAATTCCATCCTCAGCATAAAATCCCCACCCTGTTAAGGTGAAGAATTGTTAGTTGATTTAAGCGTTTCACCTGCCTGAACACTGGAGCATATTTCATAAAACAATTGATGACTGCGGTCTAGTTTTGCTTGGCCAACAAAATGCTCAGCCCACAGCCTTTGCCCACCTCCAGAACACACCGGTGTTCATCTCCAGGGTCTGTTTAAATACCGTGCGTTACGGGGACGTGCTTCGATAACTGCTTCCCAGGGGCTGTTGCATTTGGAGCTGTGGTTCTCTTCTGGCTACTACAGTCTTTCATCCATCAGCCCTGGGGCATAGATAGCACTTTCATTTAAAAAAAAAAAAAAATAAAATCCCATGTTTTGTGCAAATTCATTCCCTATCACAATGATATTTTTATTTCAGTTAGATTCATTTTACCTCTGACACCTGTGTGCAAAAGGCTTTATTTTCAATGAGAAAAGGCACAGATACCAGCCAGATCTGGTGAGTCCTGGCCTGTATTCCTTTGCCCTCCCAGGCAGGGACAGAGGCCCATTCACTTACATGTTCCCCTGAGCTGATTTGAACAAAATATCTCTTTTGCCCACATCTCAACCTGCTGATTGCTCTGTTCTTGAGGCATTTGTCAGTGCTGGTGTTACCGCAGGATTGTGGTTGTGCTTTGGGAGCCTCTGTCAGAGACTTCCCTGCAGTGATAGGAAGGACTTGGTCCCATCCCTTCCCCACCCTATGGAAAAATACCTGAATCCTGTTGGCACCAACTCCATTTTACACTGGCTATAAGATTATTTTTTTTTCCATACATCCATCCAGCAATTCTGTCTCGTTTCCTTTTATTTCTGATTTTATCCCTCACCTCTTAATTTCTGGCTTGCTTCTGACAGCCTGGTTCATCTCCAGCACTCACAGTACCTATGCAGCCAGGTACCTCAGAGCAAATCCAGAAGTTGCTTGGCACTCCTTGGCTCGCAGTTTGTCCCCTTGCCTTCCAGAGGACCTTGAAAATAATTAAGCAAAGTTGGTTTACTTGAGCTTTGTGCAGAAGCAGGCAAATCTCAGCCTTAATGAATCATTAGTTCTATAGGAACCCTAATCAACAGGATTTTTCTTGATACTGGTGGAGGATGAGGTATTTGGCTGGGTAATAAACATAACATTAAGTGAGAAATCACTTGCTGGTTGTCTCTGGTAATGCATGCAAAAGAAATGAGCTGCATAAAAAAAACTGCTTCCCTTGCATCACGCAAAGAAAACACAAGGATGCAGAGGTGCTAATAACTGAGAGATCCAAAGTGAGGGTAAAATGGGGTTGTCAGTTCTTTCACCTCAAAAGGCTTTTCTCTGGCACAAGAACAAAATTACCCTGAAACTGTCAGAACTCGGTATTTCCTTAGCAAGTCCCCTTCCCTCTGGTTTATTCTAACAGAAGGAATTTTTTTTCTTTAGGTGAAATGTGGAACCTGTAACACTCCCAAGCCAGGCTTCTTTGATTTTGAGGGAAAGCAGAAATGGTAAGAGGATATCTTTGCAATTCCTAGCAATTTCTGGTTCTACTTTTTGCTGTGTTTTGTCTCATCTGTTTGCAGACTCTGGACCTAGAGAATGTCAACTCAGAGCCTGCCACTGAACTGACTTTAAAATCCTTTCTTGAATAGGGAAATGTTTGTTGCTCTGCCTGATGCAGACATGAAATACCAGGCTCTTGCATTTAACTTGTTCATCCAGAATTAGCCTGCGTGCAACAGAACTTAGCTACAGCTTTACTTAGAACACAAACTGTGTTCCAGCCTGGATCAGGATCCCCCAAAAGATCCTTCTGCAGCCGAGTGCTGCACTGATAGTGGCCGCTTGTGGCTTCAGAGAAAAGTTGACAGTTTCAAACTGAATGAAAGGTGGGTTTGCACACCCTGAAAGTGCTTAGAATGAGTTGCTCACTGGGTTCCACCAATGACACTATGAAAAAGCATTGCGCTGTCTCCGAGCGGCTTGCTGATGTTTTGTTCTCTCTCCTAGGGAGGCTTGGAAAGCCCTGGGAGACACCAGCCCTCATCAAGCCATGCAGGAGTATGTTGCTACAGTGAAAAAACTGGACCCCAGTTGGAATCCACAGGTAGGAAATGTGAAAATACTGTTCAGAGAACAAACTGGCGTTTGTCTCTTTGTAAGCCTAACGATGGTTCAGCTTCGCACAGATTTTAATTGCCACATGGCAAGCTTCATTTTTTGAGCACATTATAGTCTAAATTAATTTTTAAAACTCTCCTTTTGTTATGACTGAGACATGAAGAACCATCTCTTTCATTCATAATTATCTTCATTACAGGGAGCGCATGCACAGGGTTGGTTTGACTATAGTGATCTAATTTATTTTGCTTTTATTGGTTCATGCTGTATTTAGCATGTAAAGATACTTTTATCCTTTTCTCATCTTTCTCTTTTCAACTACTATTTAAATGTTGATCAATACAAAGTAATCTCCATGAAAGTAACATGAACTGAATGATCAATTCTAAAAATGTTTCCTTTTTGTTTCGATGCAGCAAATTACCAAATCTGATTATGATTAGGTACTCCAACATAACAAGTGTATTTGTAAGTACTGTATGTGTGTGTTATAGAGAGACTGTACTGTCATTTTAATTAATCTGTCTTTCATCTTCCAGGTTTATTACTTGATTGAATATTTAAGGATATGTCCCTGTTTATAGACTGATTTTAATACAATTTTTAAATAGGATTGCTCTTTAGAAAAAGTATTACCTTTGACTGTGGATAGAATAGAGATATTTCACTAATAGCAAAAAGCTGCAGGCATGGTGATTTCTTTTCATGGTAGGAAATTGATTCTTTTTTGGTCCTGTGCTTTGGAAGCAAAATCTTGCATGAGCACAAGCCTGTGAATCAAGAACTTGGTTCTCAGTTGTCTTCTGATGCTGTTCTGGAGACTTAAGAGTGATTGTTGTTTTTTCACTAGTTGATGTTTCATGGCGTCGATCCTGGTTTTGCAGCAAAGAAATATTGCTGTTTAGAGGAAACTCTTTTTAGTGCCCCTGGGGAAAATAGTTTTATATGCTGTGAAGTGCAGTTAGCAGAAGTCAGCTGCACGCTGTGTAAATTCTTGTCCAATCTGCTATACAGAAATAAAATAACTTACAAAGAATCACTGTATGATCGTGAATGAAGAAAGTGTCCAGCAGTGTAAAGTGAAATGTATGAATATTAAGCAATAAAAAATAAAAATAATTAAAATAATTTAAAAAAATATGCTTAACACTTTACTGAATTTTTATGGGTAGAGGTTCTGTTCATAAAAAGACTTCTCATGCATAGTGACAGGCTTAGCTGCGGGTAGGCCCTTCACTTTCTTACCTCAGAGAAAGACTTATTGTCACAGATGTGACCCTGGGGTTACAGAGCTTGGAAAGTGGAATGATCTGTTAGGGTTTTTGTTTTAATAGATATTTTAAGGAAGCCATACAGCAAACAGAGAATGGTTTGCAGCGCTGCTCCTTCCCTCTTCCCCTTATGTGAGGGCTGATTGCACATGAGCACGTTTTTCTGGTTGCTGTCCTTGTGCAGTCATGTCCACAGGTATCAGCAGAAACCAGACCCTGCTGGGTAATGCCATTGTACCCACGTGTTTGCTTTTTCGTTAATTGCTTTGTCCTCCCTTTTAGAATAGCGGATCCAAGAAGTGTGGGCTTGCTGGAAGAGAGCAATGCCTGAGCATGAACAGAAGTTTCTGTGAAGGTGGCAGGGCTGAGCTGTCAGGGTGGTTTAAATAAATGTGATTTTCTTCCTTTAGATGCTTTTGTTGCAGTGGTTAGATAGCTGTGCTTCTCTCACTCATGTAACCATGCATATATTGGCTTTTTAAAGCCAATGATTTTCTTTCCCATGTGGTCCCAGAGCTATAATGCTGAGGAAAATCCATAGAGCAGTATCTGATTTACTATCCCTGCACTGCTGCACAGGTGCCACGTTTCTTGTTCTGATTCTTTCATTTTCCTCTGCCTTGCTTATGACTGAGCTAGAAACATGTTGGAGAGATCTGAGCACTTTACATTGAAGGAATATGCACAGGTGCGGAAAGTCTTAGCAGAAAAGTTTCATTAGCAGAGTGTAATTTTAATGTTAACATTAAAGTATAGGTAACATTGGTTTCTTTGAAAGAAGTCACCTGTCCTTTCTACCACATCTTCCTTTTAATTCCACTTCTGTATGACCAAAATGCTGCCAGTTTTCTCACTCTTTGTCTCATGCTGCTCTGTACTCGCTTTTTTTTCTGTTCCCCCTACCAAATCCTCCTTCTGGAGCCACGAGAGGGAGCTCTGTTCTTTAAAATGATGGAGTTGCGTGTGTCAGGGGATGGAGATAAAATAATAGCGACTTTAGTCTTCAAATTTCAAGTTGTATTTATAGGAAAGATCCGTGAGCACATTACAAGGTGCTTCATCAATGTCATTGTGTCTCCTTTACATGCTTATCTGCTGGGGTCCTTTGTGTTTTTCTTATGTTCAGTAGGTCATGAATGAAACACTCCTATGTTTGGTTAAAAGCAGTATAAAGTGCTTGGAACAAATTTGAAAGTTTCACTTTCAGATCATTATGAATTGTAAATAGCAATTACAAGGGTGTTTCATTTCTCATCGTGCAACTTCACGAGTTTTGCTATTGTAAAGCTTCCTCAGTATTGCCTACATACTTTCTCTTCAAGAGTCCATCTGATCCCTTGAAGTAGTTCTTGTGTGTCAGCTCCAATCCTCTTCAGTCTCCTGTTTCATATATTTGCAAAGGGTTTTTAGTCTCTTGATCTTTTAGTACTAGATGTGCAGAATTTAAAACTTAGGAACACCTTATCTTTTTCATAGATTCTTTTTCCAGCAGATTTGCTACTGTTCTGCAGCTTTCAGGCTGTCAGTATTTTTCTTAATAAATAGAATAGAACTAAATGTGATATTTCTTATGCAGTCCAAATAGATTCACTTCTTCGTTCCTTTTTCTTGATTCTTCATTGATTCATATTGACCTTGCAGTGTCTGTATTGGTATATTTTTAGCGTCAGACTGTAACTGCTGTGATTTAGTAATCTTTGTTTTGGATGGAAAAAGAGTGAAAGCATTCTGATGCAGTACGAGCACCCCAAATGTGTTTGGAAGCACTGAGAACACCAGTAGCAGCCAAAATCTGACCTGCTTCCCTCTTAGTCCTGCATGGACTTTGGAGAACCTGCGCTCTACTAGGAGACGACTGGACGTGGAGAGGCAGCAGCACAGGTGCTTTCTGCTCTGTGAAGCTGGAATGTCACTTTTGACAGCAGCAGCACATTTGTTGGTTTGTCTCCATGGCTATTTCCAATGCGGGTTAGGTGCCTCTTCACCCTTTCTGCCAACAGGTTGTCTGGTAGTCATGCCTAATATTTTTTTTCAGAGCTTTGTCTGAAACCTTGAAAGAAATTATCAAGCTGTATTTCTTCTCAGCAATTTTGTTTGCTAGGAAATCTTCAAAATAGCAAAGAACCTAAAGGATAGTGAGGTGAGATGCATCGTCTTTACATTTGTGCAGGAATCTCCTTGCTGCTTTTGTCTTGAAACCTTACGTCTAGAACCAATAACCACAATTGTCTTTGAGTGCTTTGCTGTTACATCTTCCTGCATTGGCACAGTCTGGCTGTATTTTTGTGTCATGGGTTGTTTTGTTCCTTTTCCCAAGAGCAGCTGTTAGGAGGAGGCCAGGACTAGACTTTTCCACGCTTGTTTCCATTCTCCTCTCGATGCAGTCTTCCTTCGTCATCTTCTACTGTTTAGTGCATCTTTTGTTTCTTGTTCTTTCTTGTGAGTCATTCCTTTCAGTCTGAAGTTCCAGGCAGTGCAGAAGGAGTTGCTTGGACTAGCTCACTCTATTTACATATTTCAGAGACATCACCTGTCCAAGTCTATTCACTCTTCCTCCAGAACAGGGAATAATTTATGAAGCAATTCTTTTGCATGCTCTATCCTTAAACAGAAGCATTTCATGCCATCAACACCTCCCACTGCTTTGGGTCCTGTAGAGAGGTATTTGTGTCCCAGCGGCTTCACTTCTCGTACCTTTACCTGTTGTCTTCCTGCTTTACTGGCAGCAAATTATGTTTTTGGAAACTCTATAACTGAGCACTTCTAGTACTTGCAGTTTTTGAGATGTTCTTACTGGCTGTATTGCCCTTCCCTCACACACTCTAAAATTCTAACCTCTGGCACAAATCCCTGTTGGCTTTAAGCATCCAGTTTTTCAAACCTCAGGTTGCCGTGGGAGCTTTTTGTCCGCAGGCATTGCCGGTCTGGAGGCAGGAGCGGGACAGCAGCTCTTTTGCTCGGCAGTGTCGTACACATCTCTTCGAGTTTGTGGCACAAGGGATGTGGCTGGAGGTGTGTACACGACACTGCAGCGAGGCGGTTCGGAGCTCTTATTGATCGTTTCTCGTAACAAGATGGTTATATGGCACAGCTTAAACAATAAAAATAAAAAAAAGCATCCAGATTTGCTCATCAGTTTTAGCTTTCCATTTGCTGATTGCAGTTTTGGCATCTCTTGATTCTAAATATTTCCTTTTCCTATTTCTTATATTGCACTTTTACCAGTTGCAATCTCAACAGCTTGTCACACTACTAACTTCAGTGGGCATCCTTCCCCAAACACTAGAGGCCTTCTTGCTATTTGATTTGCTGAAACTTGCAGAAGGACTTAATGATTTTTCTATTTCTATATTTAAAAAAGGCATTTTAACTTGTTTGATTTGGCTTCACCAAGAATGCACTTAGATTTCTGCTGTGTAATGAGGAAAGTTGTATATTGGGAATTCTGAAGAGCAGAGAGATGTCTCCAAGGCAAAGTGGGAAGAGAGCTCATGTTCAAAGAAAACAGGCAATCACCAAACATCTTTTTAAGCTCTCAAAGGTTTGAAATTCCAGTGCTGATGTTTGCAGGGGAGAAAGCTGCCTGTGTTTTTCCGCTACTGTTCTGTGCCTTGTGTGAATAGAGGAGGATTTTACTTCTCTGTACACTGGACTAAGCAATTAAATACCTCTATTGCTGTGTTGGTGCAGGAGCATTGGGTCATGGTATTTGGAGCAGCCTGGAGAGGATCCTGTGGGGACAGTGAGTCTCATGGGAAAGAAAACAAAATTCAGAGTGAATAAATTGGCAAATGTGCTATTGCTGCAGGCTCAGAGCAGTCTGCTAAACTGGAAAACTTGCAGGAATAAAGCAGACTGATTTGCCCGGTGGCCAGTGGGTGTTTTTGCAGAAGTACGGCAGGGGGCAATATTTGATAAGGTGGGTGGCCAGTTACCCTTTGCACGGGGCTGGGCTCCATCCCCCCTTCTTTCTGTTGAAATAACCTTTCTCTGTCACGGTTTAAATGCTACAAGCAAGTTGAAACTAGAAGGTGGAAAAGAGAATTTGCAATTTGAGGATACAGGGCAAAGCAAGAGAGACAATTTCCAGATTGGCAGAAGAGTTGAGCTTGTATATATGCTTTCTGTAGGCTGCAGCAGGTGTCACTGAAATATTTTAATGACAGATTTAAATTGATGAGCCTCTTGTATTCAAGTAGTGTCTCCAAGGCAACTTAAAATTTCTGTAGTGACTCAAATACAAACTGTGTATCCAACATTGTTAAAACAAGCATTTAGAAATCCAAACCTAATTTTTTCTTAAATTTGGCCTCATTGCTCAAATCTGGCCTGTTCGGGTCTGGAGCAAGAAGCTTTGCTCTTTCGCAGTTTACAGGTTTTATGTTTGGTCAGCTTCTAAGCATTATATTAATGAATGGTACATCACACTGTAGTTTCAGACTGAAATTGGTGGATTTCTTGGTTAGCACTTCAGGTTGATGGAATTTCTTCAGGAAATTAAGAAATGCATTAGGAAAAAGAAATGTGGCCTGTAAACAAAATGAGCGCACCCATTGTGTTTTTCTGTTTTGTCTCCCACCCAAACAGATGTCTCCCTTGATAATCTGCCCGAGCAGCCACGGTTTGTGGTTGGGGAAGAGCAGCAGAGTGGTGTGGGCAGGATTACAAGGGGGAAGGGAACAGACCTGTTTGGGTCCCTGCCTCTGAGGATCCGCAGTGTGTTCATGTACCCGCTGTGTGGTTACTTTGGGTAAATTCTCAATGTACAGCTTGCTAGACTGAGAGGTCAAAAACTTGGAAAATAGGGACTTTTATTTCTTTTGTGGTATAAAAGCAATTTAATAGCGTTGTGTAAAGTGGGGACTAATGAAATTATGGCTGTGCTCCTTAAAGCTTGTGTTCCTGTGCTGTGCTAATGCAGAACACTGGGGAGAGGAGCATCCTGTGTTCTGTGAGCTGGTTTTGCTCATCACTGCTCCTGTTTCTTCTTTGGTTTGTACAGATTCTTCTGTGTCATCTCACCTTTGGTGAATTTCATGTTCCATGTTTGTTCTGTCTTTACCCAAGTGTCAGTAGTTGTACTTAAGAAGAAAAATTGTTCCAAAATGCAGAAAACAAACTGCACTGTTTGCTCTATATATATATATTTTTTTTTTTTTTTGAAAGCTCTTCTTTCAACGGATGTGACCACATTGGAAGAAACAGATTGCTGAGGTTATTCATAAGCTCTAATCAGGCTCTTCCCCCTTTAATTCTTTTAACAGAAAAGGAAGTACTTGAAGTTAAGAACAAAACAAAACGATCCACCCCAGGCTTCTGGCTATGGGGCAAGTAAGACTGCACTGTCCTCTGGGTTTGGGCAAACCACAGAGTTGTGTTTTTTGTGAACTGTGCAAGGGACAGTCTGTAGTGTCCAAGCAGAACTAACAGTAGATGCAGCCTTCCTGTGGGATGGAGTAATCGGTGCCATGCGGGTCTGACAAGAGCTCGCAGGTTGTGTGCGCCTTACTCATATGTGCAAGACTGCAGGCGGAGTGACCCCCACATTATTTTATCCATGTTGGGAAAAACGACAGGTTGTTAGCTGCACGAATTGGGCCTTGAGTGTTTTGATTTTGGAGTGTGCTTTCAGAGCCAGGTTGTTTCCTTACTAGGAAGGGGATGTTTTCTTGGTCCTGCTGTGCAAGACTGTAAAATATCCCATGACAAACATGAACTAGATTTCCCCGTTCTTCTGCAATAAAGGCAGATAGTGTTGCATCCTTTCCTTCTCTGTACCTTCTCATGAGGGAAGTATGCTGATGCTTTAAGTACTTGATATAGGTCCTACTCATAAACAAAGCTGTCCATAGGTTATTTGCTACCTTTCTGTCCCTGTCTTTGCACATCTAACTGTTTATCAGTTTTATTCCATGTGAGATAGCTCTGGCGCACCAAGTAGCAGGTAGTGTGTTGCCCACCTGCTTTGTGATACAGACTGTTATGCTCTGAGCAGCAAATCAAATTCTGTTTCCTATTTACATTTAACTGCTTTTAAAAGCAGCACAGGCTCATGGGCAGTACTGTGAAGATAACACTGCTGTCCTGTGGGCTATTTAAGCGAGGGAGGGGATTAATAAAACAGCACATGTAACTTGTGTTTTTAATGATGACAGCGGTGACAGGAGCTGGCGGTGGTTTGCCCTGAGCCCGTGGCCTGAGGATGGAGTTGTCAGAGATGTCCTGAGGATGTTTTCTTCTAGCAAGTAACTGGCAGCCGGGGTGCTGTGCTGGTGGGGCTGTCAGCTGCGGTGATCTGGGATTTTACCCGTGGATAAGCTAGATAAATTACGGGGCTTTTTGTCTTCTGTGGCTGCATTTTATTGCAGTGCACAAACCAAAATGCCAGGTCCAGAGTGAGATTTTTTTCATTTTTTTGAAATTGTGGCTCTGGGAAGCGGTGCAGAAGTGAAAAAGTTAAAATGAACAAGTGTCTCATAGTAGAAATATAAACAGCTGGAATATGTGTCAGGCTCCCACCCCCTGGGAGTCTGTTGGATTGTTCTCTTTGATTTTACATCTCCGCAGAAATTTATGGCCTCAGCTCCTTTTATTTATGACATTGCAATCCTTGTTCAAGCGATTGATTGAAATACAACAGTGCCAGGCTGCAAGCCTGTATTTTAGAAAGATTGAACTTTAGAAAGCAAACCAGCAATGCAGACAGTTGTGTATTGAAAACTGCAATGGAATCCTATACAGAGGATGCCCATGTTTCTATGTTCCTAATCTTCTTCAAAGGAAAGAATGATCATTACAAGAGTTTATATCTCTTCTCTTTCCCTCCTCTTAAGCTGCCTGGTCTTGCTAAAAACATACTATATGTTAAATACGCAATCTTGCTACCTCTGTAAGGATTAACTTTTGATTGTAATGATGTTAGCCCCTATTTTTCCAGCTCAGATCCAGCAGCGCTGATGCATTATGTTGTTAGTGTACTGTGAGCAGCATAATATATTCTCTTGCAGCTACTTGAATGTCACAGTAGTTCTTTTCTGGAATTGCAGGCAAGAAATTGGGGGGTTCATCATTGTGGTTGAACATTTAGGCGAAGATGAAATATTTGTTCCTTTTGAATACGTCAATGAATTAATTTTCATCATCTTGCACTAACTCAAGAAAATATCTTGTACTATCTGGAATGTATTCAGGAAAAAGAATAATTAGAGGTGTAGCTCTGCCTTGCTGACGCTGAGTGTGCTGCTGCAGCATAGTGATGTGGGCGACATCCCAGTGTCCTGATTCCTGGCTTACTGGTGGATTAAGACACGGCGTGTTAGCCAGATATCCCAGAGGCAACTGGAGAAAAAAAAATCAAATTTATATATAATATACATATATATGAAAACTATTGTTTTTTAATGATGACAATATGTAATAAAATTAGAAAAGGTACTTTATTGTCTAACTTTCTGCGCAGGAGGGACGTAGTTGCTTTTTTCTTTCCCCCTGAATAGGTGTCAGGAAGTAACAGGCTTTGCATGGCTGCTGTGTGATCCCACAGCACCTGGTTGTTCTGTCTGGGATTGAGAGGGCAAGACTGAATTTAAGATGTCAGAGCACAAGCTGAAGTGGCTGAGATGCAACCAGGTGTTGCCCTCTGCCATTTCTGTCTTGAGGTGGCAGTTTCTGGCAAGGCAAGGAGCCTTTTAAATGCTACGTGCAGCTTGCTTTTGCTGCAGATTTTAGCGGCAATGCTGCTTCTCTCCAGCAACAAAAATGTGGATAACAAAAAGCATTGGAAAGCTTGTTTTTATGAAGCTGCTGTGTGAGGCTGTAAGCAAAAAAGAGCAATATTGTGGCATAAGTGACTCTACCAGCAATCAAAACTTTCCCGTTAGGTGCATTTCTGTACCGAAACTCTGCTGGATAAAACCAGTTTGGGGAGGTTGCAGTATGGGCCTGACAGAGGCAGGTGTTGCTGTTGCAGAACTTTCAAGTTGCTGTGTTAGAGGCTGTTAAAAAAAATTCAGGAACTTAGGTAGAAATTCTGGGTTTACCTTACTGTGGAATATGTAATGCCTTGATTTCTTTAGGTGTGGAGTTGTAGGCATTTACTTGATGGGATTTAGATACAGGAAGGGTCCGTGTACCCTGCTGCTTCACATGGCTGTGTAAAGGCTGGTTTAAAAGAGAGAATGTGTTGAGTAAAAATAGTGTATGCTTCTGGTTAGGAGAAAAGAACTGTAATTACCTTGTGTATAACATAAGCTATAGCATAATTAAGCTGTTTCTTTAGCGAAAATAACCTTTTTCAAACTGAAAAGCTGTAAGTGGTTATGTTTAGCTTACTTTTTTCCTGAAGTATCAAGAAGGTATTGAGTGTAATTACTAGAGATTAAGATTTTGTGTGGATGTTAGCTAACACATTGATTAATGTTTTGTAAGTGCTGTTTGTCTCAGAGTGGAAAAGGAATTATCCTTTAAAAGAGCATGTACATTCTAGTACTTAGATACTGTTGTAGTGAATTATTCCTATTGTAGGGAAAGATGGCACTCCTTACATGTCTCTAGAGCATCCTTATAAGTATTTTTTAGCTGAACTAACCCAGGCAGGGGTGTGTGGAGGCTCAGACACAGGGTCAGTGCACAGCACTGAGGGCTGTTCAGCCGGCAACCGCATCCCGATCCTGCTGAATCCTCCTGGCTGAGCCTGCAGGTGCTGACACTGTCTGTGCCTCCAGAAACCTCCTGCTCCTCCCTTCACACAGGTCTGTGGGGACAGGGACCGGTGCAGATCTCTTCATTCTGCGGTTCCTCTGTCTGCAGAGCTCATAAATCCACCTTTTGCCTTTACCATCCAGATCTGTTGGAGGAAGCAGGTTTCAGCGACGCTGGTCAAGCAGCCTTGGAGCCGTTCCTTTTGTGAATGGGGAGATTGGTCTCTGCTGCTGCTGTGATGCTGTCTGGCCCGGTGTCACCCCAGCGAGGAGAGGATCAATGTGTCAAGACACAGGCTGGGGACTGATGTCCTATCACTGCTTTGGATCTCAAGAGTCAGGGCTGCCTTCAGCTTCAGAACGCATGTTTTAGCCCAAGTTCAGCCTTCCAGTATTTCCAGTTTGCCTCAGAATATATTCTGAATAGAGTATATTCAGAGAAGGGCAGTGGAGCTGGGGAAGGGTCTGGAGCACAAGTGTGATAGGAGCAGCTGAGAGACCTGGGGGTTCAGCCTGGAGAACAGGAACTGAGATTAGACCTTCTGATCTCTGAACTGCCTGGAAGGAGGCTGGAGCATGGAGGATGTTGGTCTCTTCTCCAAAGTAAGAACTGATAGAATGAGAGGAAATGGCCTCAAGTTGCACCAGAGGAGGTTTAGATTCAATGTTGGGAAATATTGCTCTCAGGCATTGGAACAGGATGCCCAGGGTGGTGGTGGAGTCACCATCCCTCGTGGGATTTAAAAGACATATGGATATGGTTCTTGACAAAATGGTTTAGTGGTTGACTTGGTGGTGTGAGGTTAACGGTTGGACTGAATTCCAACCAAATATATTCTATATTTCTTGCCTATATGAACATCTATGTAGATCTATATAAATTAGTATCTTCTGTTGACAAAAACCCACAGCTATTACAGTATGGGCTGTGTTTGTATGTGTGCTTGATCCCCTCTGCCTGGGTGTTGGTGGATTTTGGTATGGGCGCTGTGGCAGAGTTGATTGCCAGCTTCCAGGGTGGCCAATGCAATGCTCTGCGTTCCCCTTGTGAAAGCTCCATATTTCTGCAAGCTGCCTCTGGCTGGAAGGCTGCAAACATCCCACCTGCTTCAGCCTTTGGTCTGCAGGCATTGGGAGTCTGCTATTTACTGCGGAGTCTGCGAAAAGGCGATGAGGGAAGGAGTCTGCTGTCAGTCTTGTGTTTGCCACCTACTATGTCTTTCCATTAAAAAAAAAAAAAAACAACTCCAAAAGCCACTGCATTATGTTTTTTGATTGTGCATATTATTTCATTCCATGCATATGTTAATTTATAGTGAGTCATGAAATCACAGCTACTAGCCAGCATAAAATTTGCTCAAAATTACATTAAGCATTTTACATTAATTTCCCCTCCCCTGGCTGTCTTTACTACTAATTTCCAACTGTGATTATGGTGAAGTTATTAACTGGTTATAGGCTCAATGAGTAATCTACAAGCCTTGTTTTAGATCAGTGCTGTTGAGCTATGCAGCACAATCATATTATAGTATGTTTGTTTTTATTTTTTTAATCTAATCTGGAAAATATTTACCCTTAGATCACATTTGTAAAAGGAAATTCTACAATGAGATTTAAAAGAACCAGAATTTTTTTTAATGTAGCCATTAATGGAATGTGAACTAAACTCTCTGCAATATTTAAAACAAACAACCCACCCTCCCCATATTATCCTGCGGAGCACACTGCTGGTTTTTATAGGACAGTGTGCTCAAATTGTACAGGTCCTGGTCTCTTGAAAAGGCTCCAGGTGCTGAGTCATGTGCACACTCTCCCCCAGCTGCTGCCGGGAGCCAAGAAGGATTGTTGAGAGAGGAATATTAAAATAGTCTGTTTATGACTGCTGTTAATACGGCTGGTGCGGAGGGGACAGCAGCCTCTCGTGAAAGGTGGCTTTGCAGCAGAGTATCCCAAGGAGGCTGTCCTCTGCTGGGCTGGGTTTTTATCTTGTTTAGATATAACTGGCCTCTGCTAGTCTGTAAAGAGTGGGGGGAAATGCTGAGCTCATGCGTTTTGGTGGAGAAGGGAGGATTTTATTAGTCCTGCTCAAGTGTTTAATATACTGCTTAATTTTATAGATGGCCAAAAAAAAATCCTTTAGTAGCATCACC
The DNA here is from genome assembly GCF_964273445.1 of Streptopelia decaocto. Classification (NCBI taxonomy): domain Eukaryota; kingdom Metazoa; phylum Chordata; class Aves; order Columbiformes; family Columbidae; genus Streptopelia; species Streptopelia decaocto. Next base: position 7,524,469 of record NC_138659.1, on the reverse strand, counting down.
TCTGAAGGGTTAATATTTCCCTCCGCACCTGTTGCAGGTAGGATGAAGTTCAGCCCAGCTGTAAAGATAGAGGTGGAAAATACCTCTGGAAGAGGACATTGTCCTCATTTCATGCTTCATTAGCTGCCATGCCGCATTATTCCGGGGTCAGGAGCCTCCCGCCGTGTTGGGGACGTCTCCTCCCTGTCCAAGGGCTCTCATCTTCAGACCACCTGCATTTGGGGTGGTGCGCACCCTCCTCCCCTTGGCTCTCCTGGCACTGGCCTGAACTAGCAAAGGAAAAGACGGCAGCAATTATGGCACACACAATTAACGAGCTTCTAATCTCCAGCCTTGCGTGTAATTGCTGCTGTCAAATACCATTAGTGTCTGCCCACGGTCCCTTCCCAGGGGATGGCCAGGCCAGGGCACAGAGGGAGGCGAGTGCCTGAAACTTTAGGAGACTTTGTTTTCTTGTTGCCTCTGTAATAATCCTCACTCCTCAAATTGTGTCCAGAAATGTTAATCCAGAGCATTACAGGGATGTGGTGGCCAGCTGAGCAGGCCTTGAGATCTAATGTTGGCTTAACTCTGAAGTGTCTTCCATAAAATTTGTCACCTGAGACTATACCAGCTTAATTACAATTCAATCAGCACACTTCAGGGATTTACTTGTGCCTTGACGTGAGCCTGATGGGGTTACAGGATGTCTCCTGCCACGGCAGCCGAGACTGGAGCTGCTGATCACCTCCCAGGTGTAGTTTGGGGAGTTGGGACGTGGGCCAGGAAAGGAAAAATAAAACAATTAATAGCCTCTGAGCAGGTGAGAGAACTTCTGTGCAGTGCGGTGGCTCGGATGTGAGATCCTGATGCATAGCTCTCATTTAAGTCGTCTCACTTTTCTGTTTCCAAGGTGTGTGATGATAAAGAACTTAAGTCTTGACTGTTTTTAAGGCATTAGTTAGTGTAACTTCAAAGATAAGTGTAATATTTTGAGGAGATGAACCTTTTTGCTCGCAGGTTTCTCTTTTTCTTGGATATCTATGCATATGAAACTAAGGTTTTGGGTGTGGGGAAAAGCCAGGGTGAGATATGAGGAAACTGGGGGCGTGACAGAAGTGCTGGGCAACACCTTGCCAAACAGCTATTGCTGCTGGGTGTTTAGACATGCAGAGCTGGCCAGGCAGAGTTCTCATTTCGCTCTGGATAAAATTGGGATGCTCTACATTTAACCTATGCTTAGGGTCTAGCTATTCTGTTAACTCCAAGTTATGCTATTTTTTGTAAAAAAAGCTTTAGCTGAAACTTGTGCTCTTCTTCCTGTTCTGCGGCATCTTGCAGGACTTCCCTGTACCTTTCCTTCTGTGAGTTGTGCATCCCTCACCTTACATATAAAATAGCTGGGTATTGTTTGGTCCAGTTCAGTCCCAGCTCATCACCAATAGTAAGTTCACTTGCATCTCTATAAGTTCTGGCACCTGAGTTTGAAGTGAGTCATCTCAAGGGCCCTGGGAAGGGCCATTGTGTTAAATCTGCGGTAGCCTGTTTTGTGTGGACTGGAATGAATCTTGGGCTCAGAGATGAAAAATAATTAATCTCTGTCCCATCTTCAGGGATACAGCAAGAGGTTGGCCCACCAAACCAAGCCCTGACAGAAAACTACCAATCTTCCTCTTAGGGAACAGAAATGGATCATGCTGTGATCATGGGAGGCTTTTAAGACCAAAATAGAAGGTGAACTCAAAACCCTCACAAAGAAAATGTTTGTCTCTAATTGTTTTCAGTTTCCATAATGCTTACTCTGATAAAACTATCTTCTCTTTCTCCTTTATTTTTCAATCATGATTAGACTTTAATGTTGTTAAAGCTTATAAGTGAGTTTGAGCTACTGTCTCATTGAAGAGAAGATGGAGCTGAAATTGTCAGTGTGGCACTGGACAGGGTTTTTTAATGTGTCTGTCATTATATGTTAACCTCTGAACTGGGACACGACGTCTGTTTTATGGCTGACAACAATTTAAAGGTATATATCTTGACATCGTGGATAAAGGAAGAAGGGGGAGTGGAGAAAAAAAATGAATTAATGATGTTAGCAAATATTAGTCCCTGTATTTCCATTTTGTTCAGAAAGTGGTTGTCAGGCTTTGGGGCCGTCTGGAGCAGCATTGTCAGTGACAGCCAGTCGAAATGCGATTGTACCTTGAATCAAGCTGCTCTTTTATTGACAAATACAGTGTGCTGAGGCAGGGATGAGGATGCTCTGCTGTCTGTTCCGGGAGGAGTGTGGCTTTTCTCCTGGCATTCCTGGTGACATTTGAGAAGGATCATTCTGGGCTTAGTGGAGTTCCCTGCGCCAGTCCATGGGCAGATTGGGAGTCAGGGGAGTTGAAAATGTCTCTTAATGAGTACGGATGCTGCATACTGAAGCACAAATTTGCCCGTGATTGATGCTGGCTTTGGTCAACCAGATCCACCTGCTAAAGTTAACTGTCAAGAGTAATAGTGACTTTGATATCGGCTTTAATTGTACACGAGCAACGGAGAATCAATGGGCAAGAATTAGGGGAAAACACAGCAATTTCCAGCGCCTCTTAAGGCATCTCTTACATTTCTCTATAATCTCTTCACATATCTCTTACACGCCACTGCCTGTGCTTTGGCCCTCGAGTACAATCCTCAAAGTTTTCTTCCCATGCTGTCACAAATTCTCCTTTATCCCCCCAGTTTTTAGCTGGCAGTTTGAGGGTGAACCCCTCAGTAACTTTGTCTTTTCTACAGCATCTCTCTTACGTGGTCTTGATTGTGGATAGCACTGCTGTCATCTCTCTCGGATTCAGGTTGCAAATTATGGGAGCCTGGGATCATGTTGTTTCCTAACTATCATTAGTTACATGTATATCTGCAGTGCTCTTAGGCAGCACTGCCAGCAGTGAAAGAAATTGAGCTGGCTTAATTGAGATCCACATAGTTAATTATTAGTGCTTTTTCTTTTTTTTTTAAGAGGAGGAGAGAGAAAATTCACAATGTAGTTTTTAATTTCATTGTGGTTTGCAGGCTAATGTGACTTTAAACTCACTGGTCATTATCTGTAAATATGTACCATTTCCTTTATCTTTCCAGCCCTTTTCTGCTGTAGAAACGTCTTGAGACTTAAGAAGGAAAAGTGTGTCTGCACGTTACTGATCTCTTTGGTACGAGTGACAAATAAAAGCTGGATTCTGATAGAGCAGTAGCTGTGACCTGGTTGGGAAGGAGCAACTGCTTTGTCCTGTCTCTTTCATTACTCAGTTTAGCCCGTTATGCTCAGATATTGTGGGTCCCTGGCACACTGGGCCATAGAGGTATTGGGAGCAGGCGGATGAGCTCATGGCATAGGCAAGTTATCAAAGGCGGCTGGTAAGAAACTAATTTGTGTCTGTGTTGGGGCAGAGTTAATGTTTTGGGGAGCAGCAAGCGTTCCTCATAGCCTGGGCAGATTCCCCTTGGGAAGCCCCGGGGTGATGAGCAGTGGGAGCCCAGTGCTGTCTGTCATGGCTTTGCAGAGCAGAGGTGCACATTAAATTCTAGGAGAGCAGAGACTTTCCCTGCACATTTTTCATAAACTCATTCTACATATTGAGGGCTGGGGTGAAATAAACTTGGTGCAACATTCATAAGTTGAATATAGAGTTACCTGTTTCTATGTGAAAGAGGTGAAAGAAAAGCTACTTGGACAAAGAACTCGTATATGGATTAAGAGCCAGAGAAGTTTTTGCCTGAGCATTTTTTGGGAAAGCCTTTATCGCTGCGTTTCCCGATGACCTTATGTGTACTCAATCAATGTGATTAATCTTTGGTAGAAATGCATTGGTTGTACAAAGAAGGTGAACTTAATCCAAGAAACCTTTCTTACGATTTCTGCCTCTAGAAAGATGAAATGTATTTTCTCTAGTGTTGTTTCTGACTTTGAAAAAAAGCAATAACCAAAAACTGTAGTGGGAAGAGATGAAAGAATATAGATTAAAACTTTTTGTAATTTCTGACCACTGTCCTCAATATCAAAGAGAGAGGCAAGTTGTGAGTATAGCTTCATGTGGTAGAAATAAATCTTGCATGTGCTAGCAGATGATTTGAAATTAATTTTCTTTGTAACTGGTGTGGAAATAATTGATGGACAGTAAGGTTCTCTGCTAAACAATTGTTTTAAGAGGGGCATTGCACTGTAAAGACTCCAAAGCCCTTTCCCTTCAGGAAAAGAGAACTTTGTGTCATCTTTTGCTCTAAATTAAAGAAAGCCTACTTGCCACAGAATAGTTTTCAAAGCCAATTTCCATTTTTTCTCTTAAAGAAGTATGTCTGTGATATCTACAAACCTAAATATTACAGCTTTGGGCTGAAACAGGAGAGCTGAAAGGTGGAACTCATTGGTTCAAACTGTGCAGAATGTTAAATTAAACGTATTATGAGGAAACTGTAGATTGTTTTAAAACAAAAGCAGCTCAAGGAGCAGGAAGAAAAACAAATGTAATCATGTTTTATTAACAAAAAAATCAACATCTTTCTATGTAGAATTCTGACAAAGGCAGTAACTTTTTGGTGTAATAAGCAACATATTGCAGCTACTGAGAGACTGCAAGAGGTTGGGATGGCTTTCCCTTTGCTTCTGATTTTATTCACCCTGGGTGTGACGATCTTTTGCCACAGAACTATCAATCAACAGCAACATATTGCAATTAATGGGTTGGTTTTACAAAGAATTACTGCTGTGAATTGCAGAGCAGTTTTGACTGCTCACCTGAAGACTGAGAATAGTAGATGCCCTTGGAAGGGTTGGGGTTTCTGGTGCCCTGCACCCCTGGTAGGGCCAGGCTGGCAGGCAGCAGCACTCAGCCACTTCTGGAGCTCTGGCATCCGTGTAAAATCAGCCAATTGAAGATCCCAAGCTGCAGGATTATTCCTTTTTAAATTTTTTTTAAAGGTAGGCTTGAAGCTCCGTATCGATCAATCATTATTCTAATTGTTCATTTCTATTATGGTGGGAATCATTCAGAATCCTGGAGTTCCTGGGAGTAAATCATTTGGAAATGCTGCCCATTATAAAATTTCATTTTAAATCTATATTAAATAGATTTATAAAGGCAAGCTTTGCAATCTAGTAACAGAACATTATGCTGCCTCACAGAGGCTCGGCTTTTGGGTCCTAAGGGGCCACAACTGGGAGCGAGCAGAGGCAGCGCGCTTGGGCTTGTGAGCGGGACAGTGAGGTTGCCAAGCTGGCTTTTTGGGTGGCCTCCTGGGCCACCCTCAGAGGAATGTTGATCCCGTCTGCTGAGGGATCCATCCAGCTGTTCTGGAGCGAGTAGGGTCGTGGGATACCCTCTGCTGTGAATTTGGGGCTTCCAGGGGGCTGATGCTGTCCCTGGGGCAGGGGAAGGGGTGGGAGACGACTGGAACAGGATGGGAGCCAGGATGCTGAACCAATATTTCTTTTATTCTTTCAGACAACAGAGAAGATGGGAAAGGAAAGCAAAACTGCCTTTGGAGGCCCAGTTGTCAGCTCATTATATCAAGAAGAAACAATCAGGTGATTATCTGTGCAGGATTTCAGTTAAAACCAGTATTTTTCTAATGCCCTTTCTTTAAGCTTTCTTTTTTTTTTTTTTTAATATTGCACAAGTGTGGTGGCAACTACAACAGGATAATAAATGACAGGAAAGAACTTTTCAGGTCCATAATCATTTAAATCAATAACTGCCTGTATCATTGCCAGGTAGTAACCTTTCCCTAGCACAAGATGTGGGGGAAGGGCAAGGCTTCCCATTTTTCAGTTATATGGCTCAAAAAGGTAATATTGGATATTTTTAATAGAAAGCTATTCAGACACTACCTTTTTCAAATAGTTATTTCTTTCCCAATACATTCGTAAGGATCGTTCAGTGAAGGTTTTAATGTTGGACAATGTTTGCCTTCAGGGAGAGTTTGTACCTTATATCAAATTAATTTTTTCGAGCATCTGCAGCCAGCATAGCAGAAACACATTTTCTGAACTAGAATGGCTGCTATTTAGAAACTGTCAAGGTGCAAGTAGTAATTGACGTTAGCTACTGAATAAGGAAAGCTGGGTTTTTTTGTTTGGTTGGTTTTTTTGCTGTTCTGGACTACTAATCATGTGTATAACATTAACTCCAATACCTAAATGATTACCTGGAGAATCTTTCAGAGTACAGCACCGTATTTTTAGTTAAAATGAACAGTCAGGAAAGGCTAAATTTGAGCGATGTTTGCTGTCATGGTGCAGTCACCCAGTTATGTGTGTGTGATCGTATTTGTTTTATTGAATGTCTTGCATCATTTTAGTCCCAGGAAATTAGAAGATAAACACTGATTTCTCTACATACAGCCTCCCAAGCTTGCTGAGAACTTCCCAAAGTGTTAAAACTCTAACACAGCATTTCTTTGATTTCTTGTTGCAAACTAATGAAAAAATAAGTCTTGAGGAGGTGGCTCCGAACCCTTTGCAAGGTAGAAATTAATGTGGCCGCTCCGTGTAAGCAAAGAGTGGCAATTTTGTGCTCGGCAGTAGCGCGGGCATGTCCCTTGGCATTGCAATCTGCTTTATAGCGAGGTGGAAGGGTTGGCTGGGGTGGCCTTCACATTTGTCACTTGCCTCTGGACCTTGACCAGAGGTGCTCAGGGACCTTGGTTTAACACACTGAGGAACAGCATTTCTGCTTGCCACAAGTTCCTTTTTCTTCCCTGCTCTGTCAGTGCCAGTCTCAGGCAACATCATTGCTCTCACAGTTTGACTTTGTGCTTTAAATCCTGTTTGAGCTCTTCTTTTAGGAGTGGAACATGTCAGTGCTGCCCAGTGCTGGGTGCTGAGAACAAGCTGTGCTTAGTCCTACGGTGCTTTCAGAGCCCTGGCCATCCCAAATCCTGCCTCTGCCCCTCCTTGGGTATGAAACACAGCACAACGTACAGGAGAACAGAGTTTGCTCTGGTTGGCTTGACTAGTCCACATCTTCTTGTCATATTTTGGTTTTGTTTTCAGGAGAACAGGACTTGAAGTACAGCTCCAAATACACCATGAGGTACATATGTGCTGTCTATTTAGTGTAGTGTAGCTTTAGTCCTCACAAAATGAGGCCTTGGGAAGACATAGTCTCTGACACAGCTGGAATTGGACGATTCTGTTGAAAGTGAGTTAAATGAAGTCTCCTGACTGCTGGCAGGATGGAAACTCATGTGATCCTTTAGCACAGCTTGACTCACAGGCATCAGTATCTTCAGTGAGCAAGTGTCATTGTAATCTCACCTGTGTGCAGACTGTACAGCTTCAGCTTTCTCTGTGTAGTTGCCCATCTATTATGGCTTTTGTCTGCCGTTCATTCTCTTACTGGAACAGGGAATAAACGTGTGCAAGTACAGGCACATCTCTAATGGTGTTAATTATAATAGTGAAAGCACGGCCCTAAAAAGCAAAATTGCCCTGGTACCAAATCTGCAAGGAGATGAGCCAAAGGAGGATGGCTCTAGACTTTCCATTTGGCATCCAAGTTTATCTCAAGCACGGAGTGAATTGGTTTGATAGTCAGACCACTCGCCTGGGAAGGGTGACTGTTCTGAGGCTGTGCATGGTTACTTAAAAGAACATAAGGTTAGCATTCAGCAATACTTAAGCACGTTTGTCAATAGAATGTAGTCTTAAAGCATTTTCTGTAGCGAAACAAAGTGAAAATGTTTTAAGGGAAAGAAAATTTAATAGCTTGAGCCAGCATAAACACATTGGTAGTTATGGGCAAGTTCAGTGCATATGTGTATTGTGTGAGCCAGCAGAGGCAGGACGCAGGAACAACCACAAAACCACGAATGAAATGCAGAGAGTACATTTATTTTACTGACCTCGCCAACTGGGGGATCCCTGAAGCAGCACCCAGGCAGAGGGACACAGGCACCACGGAGCTCGGTCCATGCCGCGGGATCACCAAACCTCCTGTTTTCCCTGGATTTCAAGGATTCACACAGGTGTAGTTTACCACTGTGTGTTGATCCTTCCCGCAGCAGGGCCGGAATCTCAAGCATGTTCGGTAGGATGCCTGTAAGCCTCTCATAGGCCTGTGTTACCTAAACACAGATGTTCTGCTAGTCCAACACACAGGGCTAAACAACAATTAGTACAATATATGTGCTTTTCTGCACCCCAGCTGCAAGTCACTTGAGCATGTTTACAGTCCTCCTTGCCAATCTTGCCTTATTTTCTCAAATGCAAGCTACCTCAGAACCTAAGATCCCAGAAAAGAAAGTTTGATGCAAACTATTTTGACTTGTTATGGCCCTACTGAAGCTTTACAACAAGTTTGCAAAAATTGGTGTACAAATTAAACCACTTCAGTCTCTGCTTCTTAGGGCTGTTGATAGGATAAACATTTCCTAGTTATAGGATCACATTAAGGAAGCCCAGAAAAAGGTGATTTGTTTTTGTTTTGTTTTTCTTATTTTGTGTACTGAAATCCAAAACTCAAAGTCTCATCAGCCCTGGGTTCTGCCAGACGGCTGAAAGTGATTTCTTGGCAGGCATTACTCTGCCAAACCCAGCCTACCAGGTGCCCTTTAGGATTTCACTGATGCGAAGGCAGGAAAGGGCTGTCTAATTTATCTGAAGCCCAACATCGGCACAGCCTCACCTTGCGCCAGGAGATAGACAGGAATGCAAGTGCAGGCCTTTGAGGGTTCACCTATGCAGATTTACTAATTTTATTCTTGAAGCTTTTGAACAGTTTATCAAATTATTAACCTCCTCCAAGCTACTGCTATGTAACAGGAGGATAAGAGATCTTGTTTTAAATAGAGTAAACCACCAGTTTACCATCAGCAGCAAAATACCAAACAAAGCAGCAAAACCATTGCTTTCAAACTGTCTAAAATTATGCATAAATAGTGCTTACATTCTTTTTGTGGAATGAAATGCTTGGGTTTTAGGGTGCAAATCTGTAAATGTTGGACTAAGTGGAGTTACCATACCCTGCCCTAAAGTCAGATGGATCAGAAGTAGGAGGAACTGGGATGGTGCCAGGGCTGATTTTTGCCTTATCACTAATTATCTCAAATGTTTCTGCTTTGAGAACTAGATAGAAAAATGGTCAGTCTGGCTCACAGAAGTACCCTGCACTGTTTCCAAATAAATTCAAGAACATCCATAGAAACAGGTTATACCGACCTAATTAAATCAATTTAGAAAGAGATTCAGTTAAATCAGTGCAATTTGTGTGTTCGTAGATCAATCCTCAAATCAGGAGAAGGTCTCTTGAGCTAATGAGGCGTAGCAGTTATTTACTTTGGGGTGCTGGGCACTGGTCGTCAATTAGGAGTCATTAATAAACCCTGGCAATAAAGAGCTCAAGTACCCTCAGTGACTAATGGGGAGCAGTTGCAGAATGTATTAACATAGTGCTCTGCCTGTGTGTTTGTCTGCAAATCACTTACCTTTCTTCAGGCGTTACAGAAAAATAATGTATGCTGGTGACTGGTGATGGGAGTTGGAGGTTCCCCTGGAAGGAAGGATTTGGAAATCATCTGTGATTGCAGGCTGGGTATAGTGGTGGGGTGTTTTACTGCTATATAAAGCTTTATGTCTCTTTTCTTGTCTTATTACCAGAACAAAAGCAGCAGTAGTTGAGCTCTTTCATGATCAAATAGCTATAATTACAGTTTCACAAACCCTGGGAAATGAGCAGTGAGATGAGGTTGACTGATGTGTCACCAATATAAATCTAATCTAAGACACAAACTGAGGGAGATGCCAAAAATACCATAGCATTGGAAATTCAACTTTAAAGTTATTTTTTAATAATTTTTTAAAAGCAGAAGTGCGGGGGAGGCATTTTATAAGTGCTTCCAGCAAACAAAAGCATTGACTTGGCAGATGGAGAATGTGAAATATTATTAATAACGTTGCTAAATGTTTGTGTCCCTTCCCACTTCCACGGGAGGAGCCCTCCCGCGCTCTGCCATGGGCTGCGTGCTGGGACAGGAACCACATCCACCGGTCGGCACAGCAGCCTCCGTGAGCTGAACTTCACGCTTCTGCCATCCCAGGGATGCTGAAGAAGCCCTTTTCTGGTAGAAATTTCCACCTCTTCCTGTAACTCTTGGGAGCAACCCCAGTCACGAGTGGGGCTCCATTGAGGATGGGGGTGTGGAGAGGGCACCCCTTGTATTCGGGAGCCCTCCTGATGCTGCGTAATCTATCAGAATTGTATTAATCCCGCTAACGCAGCCGCCATCTGGCCCTGCTGCTGGGCCAGCTCGCACGAGCCCCCGTGATGGATGGCCTCGAGAATTGATTAGTTGTTGTGCGAGACAAATGAACTGTTTTGGCAGAAAATACCAGAGGTCACTGCGTGTGGTCAGGCACAAAGGCTGCTGAATTTTAAAGAGCTGCTTCCAGTATCCATTGCAAGGATGCCGCTTTGGAGTGGTGATGGCTTTTGAGATGAGCCTGGCGCTCCGGAGCGTAGTTGCGGTTTTGTTCTCTCCAGCCTGTTTTCGGGAACACTGGAGATGAGAGATGCTGCAGAGATGCAGGAGCCAGCATCCTGGTCACGTTGGGAATTGGGTGCTCGTGCTGGCATCGTGCGTGCATTTGGGTGGCTGTGCCACAGGCGTCGTCTGCTCGCACAAATGCTGTGCAGTCCCTGTGGAAGAGTTTTCCCGGTTGTGCTGCAGCGTGCTCAGCTGAGGCACATCGCAAACAAAACACCTGCAGGTCTGGGCAGCTGGTGTTTGGGTTTTTTGCAGGTCAGCGTTATTTAGAAATGGATGCTCTTCTGATGATCTTTAGCCAACAAGTCCCTGACTTCAGGATGATTGCCAAGTTTATTGCTTTCCCCCTTTTTATTGTCCCCAGAGTGGTGACCCTTGGGGCTTTGCTTTGTTGTGCAAAGGGGCGGCTTGGCTCGGGCCTGCCTTCCCTTTGGGAGAGCCCATCCTTCAGTGGCAGCTCCTATTTGGGATTTGCACGGCCGACTCCACTCGGGTGCTACCGCTAATCTACCAAAGTGCGTGCGGCAGAGGGTGGGGAATTGGATGACACATGTCTCGCTATGTCCCGGCTGCTCTCAGAGGACGGCACGCGAGTGTGCCGGCAAGTGGGCAACACTTCCCCCGGGACAGCCTGCCGGCTCAAAATAAACTTGAGTTATGGATTTATTCAGCTTGTAAAACCTCAGCTGGCATAAATAATTGAGAAAGCAAAGGTTTGTCTGTGGTGCATACCTCAGGGACCCGCTCCTGCCTCCCTCCCTCCCACCACCCTTTCTTATGAAAATGATCCCAGTTGCACTGATAGATAATAACAACACCAAGCAATTAAAAGCTATGGGTGGCTGGAGAGAGGAGAAAAGGTTCAGTTAATGAGCTTTTCCTCTTCCTGTGCCCAGGAGAGCCTCAGAAGTGACGAGGCGATTAAAGCGAAGAGATAATTATAGATTATGTGAAAATGGGTCCCTTGGGGGCCGAGGGCCTTGACATAAGCGGTAAGTGTTGCGAGTGTCTCCGGGCTCCCCGCACGCCTCTGGCTTCGCTCCACTGCGCTCCCCCTTGCTCGGCAGCACTGTGCCAAGCAGGAGGGCAAAGCCACCTGTTTGTGGCACCTGGGGCCGCAGGGATGTTGCTTGGATCAGCCCTGGGAAAAAGGGGAGAGGACACCCAAAGCAGCAGCCACTGGCAGCCCTATGGGTAGAGCTTTGTGCTGGAGGTAACCTGCAAGGTAGGGAAAAGGGGACAGGGCAAATCTGGAGGATGCTCTATGTGCCAAGGTAGAATATTTGAATTTCAGATATCTTCTGTGCCTCTTTTTCATGGCAATTTGGAAAGCAAGGAGATTTGCAGCGCTCCAGGTAAGAAGGAAGTGAAGCCTGATTAACTGGCAGCGGATCTCTCCCGTGAGCTGTTTAAAACTGTTGCGTCAACACGTGTTTCAGACTTCTGAAGGCTTGTGGAGCCTTCCAAGCCTGGGCAGGGTGGCTCGGTTTAACTCCTTCAACAGCCTTTTATCTGAGGGTGGAAAAAGCTGCCCATGGATTACCTGCAGGCAACAGGGATGCTGCAGCTGGAGGCTGAATCAGGGTTAGCATCTCTTACTGGGGATGGGGATAGCAGAAGAGAACAGCTTTGGGCGTTGAACACATGTCAGCGAGGGAGAAGATAAGATTCTGGCCTTCCTCAGGAAATAGATATAAACACGTTCCCTGCCTTTCCTGACAGTCAAGTTGTCACTGACTTGGAGACTCCTTTTTAGCTCAATGTCAGATTGTGTGAAATGCAGAATTACATCAGTGTCTTCCTGTTAGCTACAGGTTTTAAACATTTTTACACATCTCCCTTAGACTGAATTTCAGTCTTTCCCATCTGAAAATGTCTTGAATGCTGTGTTTTTACTTAAATTGAGGTTTGTTTGTTTGACACTTTTATCTAAAAATACTGATAGAAATGCTATGGGCTCCCCACCCCTATAACATCTAAGTGATGTATTTGCAGTGTCACTTTTGTGCTTCCGATGTACTTCTATCTAGTTTCAGACTGTTTCTACCAAGTTCTGGGCCTTGTTGTTGACTCTTAAGGGTTTTATGTGGAGTGCAAATTCCTGCTAGGAACTGGTCTGATGAAAACACTGCATCCTTGTTCTTGTAGCTACTACAGTGGAGGAGTTATTCAGCATGTACACATACACACATGAAATAAAGGGGGGAAAAACCATCTATCTTGCAAGGTTTTTAAGCTATGTTTCTTATTTGTCATGTGTGGTTTTGAATGCAAAGTCAGCAAATAACAGTAACTTGTCTTTATTCCATTCAGACCATTCAAGTGGAGCTTTTTGCTTTGTATTGGTCCCTCTAGAAATCTGGTTTTAACTCCTCTGAGCTCTTCTCTTAATTTCCCTTCCTGATTTTGGCACATGACTGGATCAGAATGGTTTAAATGTCTAGAGCTTCATGTGGCTATTTTGTTTGCAGGTAAAATGTTTCATTATGACAGTATGGACTTTTCCCTTGAAACTATTTAGGAAAAGGCTTGTTTCTTCTTGTTAATATTTATAGAAAAGTTGGAGATAATATATGCTAATTTTTTTTAAAGGGGGCATGAGGGGCAGAGGAACACCTTATTGAAAAATAAATGCAGAGTAGAGGGATGAAATTTCCCAAAACCTTATGTTCAGGTGGGGAAATTGCTATTCTGGATTAATTCCATTGTGGAGACTTCTGGAAGAAAAGTGTTTTTTTGGAAAGGGGAATGTATAGACCATTTGCAGAGGTGGTTATTCCAGAAAAGCTAAATCATATCCGAATAGCTGTGTCAGGTCATTTCCCCCTTACAGACAGTAATATCCTCGGGAAAGGACTGTAGGAGGCTTGTCAGGAGGCTGTGGTAGGAAGACTGGTGATTACTGTCTGAGTAGCAGCTTGACCCAAAAGGCTGGTTTTGGCAGCCAAGGATGTTTGAGTGGCTGGACTAACAAGGCAGGACTGGAGGGGCTGCCCAGTGTTATCAGATCAGCCTTGTTAGTAGGGGCAGGCATGTCCTATAACCTCCATCACGAGTCTGTCAAGCTCCATCTCACACCATATAAGCTTTTTCCTTGTCTAATCCTACCATGAGATTTTTTTTTTTCCCCTAGAATTCAATGTAATTGCCTCCAAGGTATGCAGCGATCTGTTTTCCAGGAACTTGTATGTAGTGTACAGTCAAAATCTCCAATAAATGAGTTTGCAGGAGGCTGCTTAAGAAACTCCAAGACTTGTGTCATGTCCCTAGGCCTATACGTGGAGTGTGAAATCTTGTGTGGCACCTGGCTCTTCACTAGAGAGGTACAACTCAGGTGTGCAAAAAGGGACTGCTTGTGAACAAAGAGCAGGGATGATGTGTGAGACGCTGCCACCGATAAAGCAAGGTCAGAGGAAAGACTTCAGAGAAAGCTGAGTATCAACACTTTCTTCCCACCTTTTGCTGGCACTGAGGAAGAAAAAACAGGTGCTTGAGATCTGAAGAACAGTGTCATGTAGTAAGCCGAGTATGTCACAATAAAAGACTAAGTTGATGTTGTGTCATCTGCCTGTCCTGACAGGAGCAGGGGACATGGTCTTGGTGGCATTGGTATCTTCATCTTTGTTGGGACTGCAGGTCAAAAAGCATATATTTTTTTTTTTTCTTTGTAGCCCATTGCTCAGGAATATAAATGTTTATATTCTACTTTTTCTTGCTCTGATGTTCTTCAGCCTGTGAGGTTCAAGAGCAGTGCAGATGAATGGGAGGACAACTGTTGCCCTTTAGCACTGGGGGATCAATTCTCTTCAAACTGCCCCATTGCGTTGCAGAGACTCTTCTCTCATGTCCAAAAGGCTGAGAGCAAAACAACCTCCCTTTCACAAATCCCTCAGCAATTACCTACCAAAGAGTGCCCTGTAATGTCAGGCACCTATTTTAAAGCCACCAAAGAATGTACTTGCCCACTGTTCAGCCCTTCACACACAGAACACTGAGCTGTAGAGTTTGTCCTTTAGAGAGGCCGAGAGTATGAATGTGTTGACGAGCAGAACAGTGTGGAAAAAGGACCTGGAAAACACTGATAAATGTGCTCATTGGGATGCAGCCTCTACCTGCACAAATCCTGAAGCCACCGAGTTTCTACAGCTGGGAGGATCTAACTGGGGACAGATTGATTTGTGTGTGTCCTATTTCTTCTGGTTTTTCCTGCAAGCCACCATTAGTGGCCTCTGTGGGAGATGGATGGCATTGAAAGGGCCTTCGCTCTGACCCCGCGTGGCTGTTAGGAGTTTGTATAGTAGGGAGAAGAGCAGCTTTAGCCTTTATCTTCTGTGGGATTGCAAATACCAGGATTTGAACTTGGATTTTGCTGGAGAACTGTACAAGCTTCCTGTGCCAGTTCATGGGAATAAGCTGACTTTTGCCCTGGCATAATATAGTTTAAAAAACCCTTTGTTTTCTAGGAGGTGGGATCTTCTGTCTCGTACCTTGGAAAAATAAAACATGTTATTCTGCACGTGCAATACCAAATGTCTGTTTCAGTCCAGTGATACTACTGAAATGTCTGTAGCAAAGTTAGAGTATATGGTGTGCATATACTTTGTGTTGTTCAATAACGTGGTACTTCTTCTGTTTTTGTTTCTTGAATAGGGAAGAGGACAAGAACATTTTTGATTACTGCAGAGAAAACAACATTGACTATGTAACCAAAGCCATTCGATCAAAAAAAGTGGATGTGAATGTCACAGATGAGGAGGTATGGAGAAGACCATCAATCTTTTAACTGCTTTGTGTATTAATTCAGGGCAACAACTTCTCAAAATTCACTGGTTAGGATTTTTATGACAAGGTGCTAGAACAGCTGGACAAACATTTGGTCATTGAGACAGGGAAAATCTATTTGAAAATGGCTTTCCACTGAATTCCTAGTAGTGTAGATGTACTGACTGTGATGCTGTAGTATATTGGAAACTTACTTTCTATGTTATTTTCAGCAATGCCAGCGACCACTTGCAGAATAAGATCTTCTAAATACCCCCCTTTCCTTACCTTGTGCATGAAATGTGGTCAGATAGAAGTAGGAAGTGAGGGAAATGGCTTTTTTGACCAATTAACTCTGGTGAAGTAGGATTTCTGCTGTGCCATCAACTTTTCATCATTCCCAGGTGGCAGGCAAATGAGCGACACCGGCTTTCTAGCTTCACAAAAACAGTGACATTGTCCACTCTGTCTCTGCTCATCAGACTCAAAATGGCATTTCCCCATGGGGAGATAACACAGGCATTGCCAGAAACCTCCAGAAAAAAGATAAGTGTCTAAAATTGTGGATTGGCCTGATCATTTTCTTGATAAAAGTAAACTTTTGGAGCAGACAATTTCCTGTCCATCCATCAAGAACCGTTGCAGTCCCAGCTTTATGGCCATAGTTTCAATGCCTGTGTGCTGCCCCCTAGCCCTGCTGTGACCTGTTGGATGTACAGCTACTTCTGCCCGCTGATTTCCAGCACATTGTGTTTTTGGTGAACAGATGAAGTGCTTACACATTCATAGACTGAGACGCCACAAATTCAGTTGGGTTCTCCAGTAGCTCTAAGCAGATTTCTGCCCTCTGAGCCATGACAGCCCCGGCTGGGGCTCTGAATGCTGATGGCAGAGCCTTTTATTATTAATCAGGAATTCATGTGAATTAATTTTCAGAGGAGAGGAGGGGAAGGTGTTCACGATCAGGACTGGAATTTCACATCATAAATTCAATGAACTGAAACTTGTCGTGTGCCACACAGTTGCTGCAACAGTGCCATTGCTGAGCTCCATCCCTCCTGCTGCTGGTCACAGGTTGCAGAAGTAAATGTCCAGGGCAGTCCCCTAGAACACAGCTGGAGTCCTTTTGTTAATAAAATCTCATTTTGGGGATCACATGCTTGCAATAAGTGTGTAGTAACATCATGTTAACCTTGCTTCGTTTCCACTGGCAAGCTGCTCTTTCATAGTTAGTGGCGTTCAGAAGCTCGTACCTTCCTTTGTGTTCAAGCAACAACTGTGCTTGTTTTCAGCCAAATAAATGTTTTTTTTAAAGAAATGGTGAAAGACAGGTTGAAATATTTTTGTGCTTTAACAATATAAATACTTAGAGCCAGGTGCCATCCTCTTTGAGAATTATCCACGAGCCTCTGATGTAAGAGAAGACCCGTGTCAGAACTAATAGGTATTAACATGTGACTGTTGCGGAGTATGGAATTGCTTCAGCACGGTTAGGATGTGAAAACCCTGCCTGCCTGTGCTCGTGGAAGGATCCCACTGCTGCAAAATTCCACCATAGATTAAATTCTCACAGTCTCGGTGTTTGTTTGTTTATTTTATATTATCCCAGCAAATGCTCAAACAGGGAAGAACCCTTTTTTTTTGGCTTCCGTAGGCTTGACTCCAATTGGACCAAGGAAAAAAAATATATAATTTCAGAAAAATCTGAAAAATACTTATTTCGTGTTGAGGAGCTGAAACCATTAGTAATGTTGTTCGATATCCAAATGTGTTCTTCATAGTCTGGAGTGTAGCTTATTTTCCAATATCATGCAGGTTGATTGAAGTTTTAGAACCAGAGATAACCCAGACCGAGTCTTTGGTAGAGTGAAGTGTATGCAGGCATAATCTTGTCATTTTTATTAACTATTTTAGTGTTACTGTAGAAATACATCCTACCATATCCAAAAGATGCCTTCCTTAGCCCTCTGAATATAACTCACACTGTCAATCCTTTGATTTAAATGCACATAAATTTAACATGACAGCAGGGATATATACAAAGAGTTAACTTGTTATGGAACAAAATCTCCTGAAGCACCAAATAGTCTTGTGTTAAACTGCTCAGCCTTCTACAATAAAGACTTGACTGAGGTTGTAAGGTGTTTAGATTTTATTTCCATGTGATGCATTAGTACTGTATCTAATTGTATCCCCCCATTTTGTGCAAACCTGAAATGAGTTAGCGAAAGGAGAAAAGAAATCAGGAATAAAAATGTAAAATGGGGACAAGCCAAATTACTCAAAGCAAAAGGATTTCAGAAAGGGCAATAGAAGTCCCTGGTTTTAGATAGATGTACTTGGCAACTTTTGAAGCATAAGTGGTCTCCTCCTCTAGATTTAAAAAAATAAAGATCTTCATGTACAGCATGCAAGCCAGTGTACCTGCTAACAGTTTGGATATAATGAACTTCAATTTAGAATTAAACAAAGAATCTAATGACAGTAATCATGTACAGGCTTCCATTTACTGTATCTAAATTGCCCGGAGTTCAACAGAGTCGCTTGCATTCACTTAGAAGCAGCACAGACTAAACCCGTTTCTCTTATGTATGTCAGCAGGACTAATGAAATAAGAAATGGTCTGTGGCTGTGAAGTCGCCATGGGCACATTCTGGTTGCATGAATTGCTTGCAGCCTTTTTTGAGAATAATATTTTTTCAACTTTTAACAAACCACAAACTGTTCAAAGGCATAGATTAGTTGCTTTTGTCATTTGTGACAAGGGCTGTGGAGGATATAGATAGAGGTTTGGGTTTGTTTGGGGTTTTTTTTTAAGTTGTTGGAGAAATCCCAGTAAACAAATGTTACCTGTGTGCAGTATTTAAGCCTGTGCCAAAACTTTAATGAAAGGCATCTGAAATGATGCTCGCTTAGTCACCAATCCTCCTGCTTTTGAGACAGCAAGTGCCAAATTGGTGCCAGCTTGCCAACGAAAGGGCGGGGGGGTGGGAATCAAGAAAGATCTCATGCTTATGGATGTGCAGGCTTATTCCCATCAGAAAAATGACCCAAATGTTTCAGTTTTAGAATTGACTTCCAAATCAGGTCTGAAGTCTACCTGTACAAATTGTTAACTGCTGCTTGATTCACTATGTCTGTTATCACTGGGAGGGATGCAGCAGCTCTGTATGTATCTCTTCTTAATTACTGGTAATAAAACACTCGCCACGAGTTAGCGTGGCTCTCACTGGTGTACAGCCGTGCCAGCTGCAAACGCCGTGCCAGCTGCAAACACCGTACCTAGAAGTAGAGCTTGATATTGCAGCCCATCCATTCACTTTGGCTTTGTTCTCCTCTTTCTCTGCACTGGCTAATTGATGTGAAAATCATTCCCATCCGTTTGTCTGCTGAGACTCAGTGTATCTGAGACAAATCCCTGTCCTGTGCTTTGTTTGTGAACACCCTGTGACTTGGAGCTGAGCAAAATTGATGTGCTGTTGGCTTGAGCAACTGCTGCAGGAGCTGGCCAAGCTGGCAGCGGTTACCCAAGCAGAGCACGGAAGATTTAAGAGGCAGGGTTAGAGCACTGAGGCTATTTTTATGCTGCTTTTTTATTAAATACTTCAAAGGCAGGGGAAAATGCATCCTCTCAAGTAACTTCTGCAACAACTGTTGTGTGCTTGAATTGCATGGAGGCAGCACCTTGATGTTTGGTTTTATTTAGTCAAGACCTCAGTACCATGGTGCTTTCCTCTAGGAAATCATTCGTGTTGCTTTGGGTCTCTCACTGCTTAATGAAATAGTCATGTGTGAAGCGTTTGGGGAAAGCTCAATCTGTGGCTCGTAAGATTTCTGCCATGTTATTTAAACACATGAATCCACCTTATATGCTGATATAAAGCAGCAGCTGTGCAGACTAAAGAACTTTTCAATATGCGTAGGTGATATCTTTGCTAAACAAAGATTTGGATTGTACATTCAGTGTAAGTTTGTCTTATTGCTAAGGTTTGTTTTAAGGAAGACACGGGAAACAAGTGGACTCTGTAGCTGTATAGATGCCTACGTACATTAGCCAGAACTCCTCAGCATTTTAATTTGCCTGATACCATGCAAACAGTAGTGAATATTATTTTGTTTTAAATAGAAGTTTCTTAGTAATGCTTTTTTGTTATACAGTACGTAGGTTAAGATACTTCTGCAGGTGCTTTTATTTTGACATCAAGCAGTGGGCTCTTGCACAGGAGGTCTCCAAAGTCCCTCACACTCTTTGCTTAGGGCAAAGGGTGCTGCAAGGATTCAGTTTTCTTGGGTGGGACGTGTCAGCTTTTAAATAGCACGCAATTACAATGCAGAGCCATTTAAGGCACTAATTGGAAAATATTGTATCCATTTAGAGTTGCAGAGAAAATATATAGGTAAGCAGAGTGTAATTACCCAAAGTGGAATTGGCCCAAGACTTGAAATCCATACTCCTGCAAATAGCACAAGGAGATTTTTAATGACTCTAGATGACCAGGCTTCAGCTCCTTGTCTTGTTCGAAAGGCAACGTTTGCAGCAAACCTGCCTTCCAGTGTCATGGGAAGGGACCGGCTGCAGGGTGCTGCAGCACCCCAAGCTGGCAGAATTTGCCCAAACTGTTGTTTTTTCCTTTACTGGTCTTAGCCAAGCTCAGCACCAATAAAATGAGATTCTGCTTGTCCAGAGACAAATGCAAACCAATGTATTAGAGCCACTAATCTGTAACATGAATTTTCATAGAAAGGATAGAAATGCCTTTACTTTGTGGTGTAATTGCACAATAGTTACACTTATGTAACTACAATATTATACCTCTACACATATATAAATAAATTGAAATCTTCTGTTGATTTATTGCTATTGTGCATATTGCAGGTAGTGTTTATTTCTTTTGAAATAAACATCTGTGGCACCAACAAAAAAGTTGGTATTTGTCCAGCTGAAATCCTAAGTCTTAAGTAATTACCAGTCCAGAGTTGAGTTAAGGATGCTAAACGCAAATTAAAGATCTTTTCATGTTTACCAATGGTTTCAAATTGTGCTCTTTCCCCCTTTTAGACTTCGATAGTGGTGTTGAGTGCAAGAACATTAATCATGAAATGGCCCATGGATGTCATCAGTGCTTCCATAGAAAGTCATTGTCAGAAAATTCATTCTAATTCAAGGTTAATTAGTGTAACGTTAAAATTATGTGTTACAAAAATTAATTACTTGCTGGGTCAAAAAGCATGTTAAAAAGCTTAATGCTTTGTGTCCGAGATCACGTTTCCTTACTCAAAATCATGTTCTACCTCTGCTGTCCTGCCCAAGAGCGTCCAGCAGAAGCAGCGAGAGCCACAGTCACAGGTGTCTTCTGCCTCTCCTGCTGTTCTGGCACCATGGTCAGGAAATTTGGCTCACGGTTCCCATTAGCAGATAAATGAGTTGCTCACCTTGTTCCCCACTGCTCTGCGGAGAGATTTATAATCAGGCGTGGGCTAATTCAACTGATTTCATCCGCAAAGGTCTGCGACTGTGTTGCGTAGCAGATTGGAAAACACAGGTTGGTCTGACAGTGTCGCAGCTTGGAGGATGATTTCTTGGTTATCTGCAGGGGGATTTCCAAGGAATCCCCCCCTCAAGCATGCCACACGCTGTCCTAAATCAGGAGAGACTGACACTAAGTCTAATTTACTAAGAATACATAAGAAACAAAGAAGAAAACCTCCCATCTCAAACTACTTTAAGCTACCTTTCTCTTTATAGTTGCTGATATATAAAATCTTCTATATATTGTAGATCTTTGGAGTTGCTGATATATAAAATCTTCTATAGATCATAGAAAATGTCTTGGACCTGCCCAGTTTTAATCTGTAGCAGCAGAGGCAGAGCCCGTGGGTTGAGTGTTTTGGACCTGCCACAGGAATGAGCTTTTGGGGACTTGGTGTCCAGGTGACTTGGGCAGCATTGAAAATCTTACTCTGTTAAGTCTTGCTCCCAGAACGGTCAGAAGTATCAAAAATCTCAAGCCTATATAGGAAAACAAATCATGTTATGGCTCCTGCTTTTTGCGCCTTGCTGCTTTTTCCCCCTCTAAATTTTTACTGGCTTATGGTTTTGATGCTAAATTAATGAAAAAATGAACTATGTGCCACTTTTAACATTTCTAGCGCTATTCTGCAAGTGCAAATCAGGTGTAATAGTATGTTACACACTAATATCAGTACTTTTTTTTAAATACATCCATGTTAGTTTTGTTAGCAGTATTCCATACTTCATAGCAAGACTGTGACTGTGCTGTTTTTCTGGCTGGCTTTGTTAATTTTCTCCTGCTTGTTGCAGGGTCGGGCTCTGCTCCACTGGGCCTGCGACAGAGGACACAAGGAGCTGGTTTCAGTACTGCTACAGCACGCCGCCGACGTTAACAGCCAGGTAAGAAAGGAATACCAAAGCTGAATTTGGTGTGTTACATACCCTCCTGATCAAACGTGTTGCACAAAACTGGATTCTTCCAAGAGCACCCGGCAAGTTCGTTCAGAGCGTTTACCATAGAGAAGAACATCCAAAAAGGTAACCTGGGAAAAACAACAGAATTTGGTTGCATGAAATACATAGTTGTGAGGGGCCTTTTTCAGTTCCTGCTGAAACTTCTCCCCGCAGTTGTTTTTTGATTACCTGGCTGTTGCTTCCAATGTGACTCCTGGTACCGATGGCGAGGGATTTTGCATGTACGCAGTGCTTGGTAGCTTCCTACACAAAGTGCATTCTCCAATGTGCTATTTGTAACGCTACGCTCTCAGCAGAGCTGTGTGGACTAATGGAAAGAGAATCCTGCTTTGCCTATCAGAAGAGCATCTGATAAATGTCTGGTTTTGACAGAGCACCCTGCAGGGGTACGTGATGCTTCAGGTCACGGCGTGGTAGGCACATGACAGCTCTGGCACAATTTTGGTGCTGACTTGAGGGTAAAATTGAATGGTTTGTATCATTTCCATCCCTACATACACACCTTACTCAATGGGAGTCGCTATTTTTAGCATAATTTGATTTAACGCAACATAAAGGGGCTTTTTAGCCACCACAGTTTGCAGCCTGCACATCTGAGATCTTAACGAGCAGCAGTTTTGGGGTGTCTGAGCTTAACCAGCAGCAGTGTTGGAGTGCCTTAATAGACCAGGCTGTGAGCAGTGCTGGTTCTGCAACCGCTTTGCAAGTGTTTCATTCCAGCCAGCTCGAGTCTGCCTGTGCTCATGAGTCAACTCTCCCGCTTTTGTCAGCTTGTTGTAAGTAAGGGCTGACACGCATAAATGCAGTCGTGTTCGGAAATAATTGTCTAACGTATTTCTGTTGAATTATGATTGACCAAGCATGGCACTTATTGGCTTTGTTCTCCTGCTCCGTTTGGACATAGATCCACTTCTGCTGACAAATTTACTCGCTCTCACCTGTGAGATCTTAAGAATCCTCGTGATAGATGCTTCAGGGATTTGCGAGAGATGGACCTTCAGCGCAGTTGCAACCTGCAGGCTTCTCAGTAGACCCAGAGTGTTCACAGGCTACAAATAGCTGTGTTGGTTTTTACACACACAAAATAGTTGTAAGAATTAAAAAAAAAAAGTATTTCTTGCACTTCCCAGGGAAGAATCGCAGGTGGGATGGGTGTTAGGAAGTGTGGCTATGCGGTAGATGGTGAGACATGTATCTTCATGATAGACCTCAGGGATTTTGGTTGTAATGAGTTTTGTAGGAGTTTTTCCTTATGTAGAAGAGGGCGGTGAGGCCACTACAAGTAGGGGGGCTCTCCAGCCCCACTGTCAGACGAGGCTGTTGCCTTTCAGTCAGAACTGGTGAGTGACGTGTCGGATACACATGGGAACAGCTTTGCCTTGAAATCAGGGAGCAGTCTGAAAAGTCACTTCCTTGCTTGTCTCATTTCTTTGGAGGTAAAGTCTCACTCTTAGAAGAAAAGGCTGAAGGGACAGTCATCTTCCCAAACATTAATTTTCTGTTAAATTGTTCTTCTCTTTTTTTTTTTTCTTTTTGATGTATTGCACATTTTCGAACCAGATTATTTTTGGCCAGTAACAAAAGGTTAATAATAGCTATAAAAAGAAAATCAATCTTTGATATTTTTTTTAATTATTTTTTCCCCACCAAGGTAATAAAGGAGAATTTTTTATAAAGGTCTCTGTTTGCTCGTAGGTGTGTTCCCAGGGAAGGCAGACACATTTTTATTCTCAGCCATATATAAATTGCAATAACACTTCAAGACTTTGTGACCTAATGTTTACTACTTTTTTTTTTTTTTACCTTTACCCTCTAAGAATTCACATCCACAGCAAGAGCAGGAGGAATTTTAAGAGCAACCAGAAGAAAAAGGGAGAGGGGGGAAAAACTCTGTAACAGGCTATGAACACCGCACACCTGCTGTTATACGTTACAAAATCACAGAATCACAGAATGTCAGGGATTGGAAGGGACCTCAAAAGCTCATCCAGTGCAATCCCCCCATGGAGCAGGAACACCCAGATGAGGTTACACAGGAAGGTGTCCAGGCGGGTTGGAATGTCTGCAGAGTAGGAGACTCCACAACCTCCCTGGGCAGCCTGGTCCAGTGTCTGTCACCCTCACTGAGAAGTTTCTTCTCAAATTTAAGTGGAACCTCTTGTCTTCCAGTTTGAACCCATTGCCCCTTGTCCTATCATTGGTTGTCACTGAGAAGAGCCTGGCTCCATCCTCCTGACACTCACCCTTTATATATCTGTAAACATTAATGAGGTCACCCCTTAGGCTCCTCTCCTCCAAGCTAAAGAGCCCCAGCTCCCTCAGTCTTTCCTCACACGGGAGATGCTCCACTCCCTTCAGCAGCTTTGTTGCCCTGCGCTGGACTCTCTCCAGCAGTTCCCTGTCCTTCTGGAACTGAGGGGCCCAGAACTGGACACAATATTCCAGGTGTGGTCTCCCCAGGGCAGAGTAGAGGGGAAGGAGAACCTCTCTGACCTCCTAACCACCCCCCTTCTAATACACCCCAGGTACCATTGGCTTCCTGGCCACAAGGGCCCAGTGCTGGCTCATGCTCATCCTGCTGTCCACCAGGACCCCGAGGTCCCTTTCCCCTGCGCTGTTCTCTAATAGGTCATTGCCCAACTGATACTGGAACCTGGGGCTGTTCCTGCCCAGATGCAAGACTCTACACTTGCCCTTGTTATATTTCATTAAATTTTTCCCCGCCCAACTCTCCAGCCTGTCCAGGTCTCTGGACGGCAGCACAGCCTCTGGCATGTCAGCCACTCCTCCCAGCTTGGTGTCATCAGCAAACTTGCTGATAGTACACTCTATTCCCTCATCCAGATCATTGATGAATATACTGAATAATACCGGCCCCAGTACTGACCCCTGAGGCCCCAGCACTTAATGTGTAGGCTACAAAGAGCAGTGGGTTAAGTGTAAGAGAATCTCTAGTGACTTCAGTTGATGCCGCTGTTATTTCTGTCCCATCGCAGGCTCCATGCCACTCAAGTCTCCAGGTGTTTCTGTCTCCTTCAGTTTTGCAGCAGCACCTGCAGCAGGCAGCATAAGAGATAAAGACTAAATCGGGTTATGAGCAGGTAGTGAAGGAGAGGAATGTTATAGACCTTTTTTCTTTTTTAATTGCCTGTGGTTTAGCATGCTTCTAAAAAGTTAGTCAAACAGCATGACAGATTTATGCTCTCTTCCATCTTGGCTCTCTTGGAGTGTGCGACAGGATTTAGCTGCCCTAAGCAGATGGTGATGGTGATGCTCTCCAGAGCAAGTCATACCAGTTTACTGTGCCTGTAGATTTGCCTTAGTCACTTTTTGCTGCCTTATTTTACTTGTGTTTGTACTATCTATTCTTGAAGCACTTGCAGTCTCTGGATGGAGAGGCTCTGCAGATGTCGAGCTATTGCTCTTTGTTGTTAAACAGCTTGGGAGCAGCAGGAGACATCGCCTGGCTCTGCTCATTGCTGTAGCGTGCTCCAAACCGCTTTAATTCTGGAAATAACCACACACTCCTGCACTGCAGTGGTCCAGCGCTTTTTGTTTCCAACAGTGGTACTGCAGTTTCAAAAAAGGTGGTTCACTAATGTCACTGAAAAGCTGCAGCCACTGAGTTCTCTGATGATTCATAATTAGCTCTAATAGCACGTGTGAAAAGAGGCTCTAAGGGATTGCCATGGGCAAGGGGACACAGAAAGGCAACAGGCTTCTCTGCTTTGTTGAAAAGAGGCATTTGTGTAATTGAATTACCTAAATCTTCAGAGCCACAGGCCATTTCGAAGTGGGTGGTGGTATGGTAATTTGGACCTCTGCTGGAAATACCTGGAGCTTGGGGCTTAGTCTGAAAACAGCCTCTTTCCACTGGAGCTGTTTGCCTAAAATGCACGTTTTTAATTGAGTGATGAAGGGGAGTATATTCATAATGTAACAGTTCTGACGGAGCTCAGCAACACGATTATAATATCCATTTCTAGCTTTAAAATATATGAAGACATGAATTAAGTTTTCCTTGCAGAGGATGGGCAACAAAGACAAGCTTGTTCCCCTATGGGGAGATTTTTTTCCTTGTAAAGGAGGATTTCCTGGGGCCAGAGGAGGCACTGAACACCAGCCGTGCAGAATTGCCCCCCAGCTTCATCCTCCCCTGTGGCTGGGCTGTGGCATCCTCGATGTCCACCAGGCCAGGAGCAGCGAGCTGGACTGATCACAGATTTTGTTTGTCCTCAGCTGTATCTGGTGCCGTGGAGACAGCAGAACTCTGCTCCACTCCTGGATGTGAGGTGCTGCTCAACCAGCTCTCAGAGGAGCTCCTCCGCGGTATTTAGGAGGAAGTTTAGGCACAGGTTAATGCTTTCGTGCTGCTATTAGGTGGAAGAGCACTCTTGAGGCTGGGTCTAAGTCTGGTCACATCTTCCTGCAAGAGAAAGGCAAGTAAAGCAGCTTGAAAAGGAGGATTCTGTGCTCTGGTGCAAAGGCCCCTTGTAATTGCTCTTCCTGTGCAGGGAGCATTGCAGGTGTACAAATTGCTAGGGCTGTTTTAAAAAAGATGAAAGGCACTGTGGTGTAGCAGTTGTCCAATGAGAGAGAGGACAAATAGTATCTCTCCTTTGTGATGGCAACAGACAGTACACTCTCCTCCTGGACTTGCTGTGGCTGCACTTTATTCCATTTGTGGCTACTCTTTATAATAATAATAATATGTGCGTCCAGGGTGTGCCCTTGGGTGTGTGTGGGAAACTACCCTGGAGTGGTCGCCACAGGTCAATGTACTGTGAAAAAGCTTTACAAGCCTATGTAGCCATGCAAACAATTCTTAAAATAAGCATTTTTAGTTGGTGGAACTGTATCTCTTGACACACAGGGTAATTTAGGGCTGTCTACATATCTGTGTGGTAGAGCAGCTGAATTAAAAATGTATCTAAATATTTTATGATTTTTAAACTAAATCATTGTGCAGTTCTATTAATCAGTTTGTCAGTGTTATGGTATTCATTTGTGTATGCTAGAATTGTACTATGATTATGACTACAAGGATGAAAAAAGCTATAACTGGCCGTCAGTTCTTATTTACTGATCTTTCACTTTCCTAGTAAAGGTGCAGATCACTGTACTGAGACATTAAACCGCTTGTTAGCAAGTTCTCACTGGTCACCCATGGACCTTCAGGGGTTTGAGAAGGAAACTTGAAAACCAAAGCTGAAAATCATTAGGTTAGGAAATCCGTGGCTAGTATATGTGGATTTTATTTTATTCATGCGTAGACACCAGTAAGTTCTGTGCCAAGCGTCTCGTGTCTGTGCTGTCTGCAAAGAGAGCTGGTTGCTCTTTGGTGCTGATGTTGTATCTGTATCTTGTACTAATTCACATGAGGTGGCATGGTTGGGGTTCTTGTCTGGTTGGTTTGGGGTTTGTTTGGTTTTTTCTAAAATATATCCTGTGTAGCAGAATAGCGCTCACCTCTCCGGCTCGTGTTTTCTTCCCGGTCCACTGCCACATACGTCTAGGTGACATCTCCATCCCTCTGCTCTCTTTGCACTCGAACACACTTGTGAGTCAGTGGGCTTCTGGAGTAGCCATCCCCTTGGAATATAATATCTCCACTCATTGGAAGGAAAAAAAAGAGAAAATCTTTTCAAATGGAGACAATACAAACATAATAAATGGCAGAGAGGGCTCATCTCCCTCATGACTCAATCCTCCTCAAACAACATTATTATTGACTGGCCTATTGGTTGCCAAAAAGGAAAATCAATTGTACTAGAAGTAGTTGCGGGGCTACAGATCATGGTACTAACCCAGCAGAGACAGGTTGATTTTTATCAACTATGCAAAGACTAATTTCTACCATTAGCTATAAATGAAAGTAGAAATTATGGATATGTTGGAAGATTACTAAGATTGCTGGTCTGTTGGTTTTGTTTTATTTGTGTGGGGTTTTTTTCTGTTTTCCTGCCTGACTCTAAAAAGATTGTGTTTGTATAGGATAAAAGAAGCAAGGGAAAGTCAGGCCTGCTTGCCTGCTTCTCACAGCCTGTTTTTTTTCTTTTCAGTCTTGTTAATTTGGGTTTCACAGCAAGAATACAAACTGCCTCAGTCTCTGCATGGGACTTGTGTTGGAGGCATTGCATAGACGTTAAAAAATGAAGCTGCTCTCAGCAAACACACATCCCTTCCCTGCCTCCTGCGCTGAATATAGCTCATACCCTCGTTTTTCTGTGTCTGTAGGGGGGTGTTGAGATCAATGTGGACATCTTGATTGTTCCAACCGAGGACCAAAGGCCACAGGATGTATCTACACAGCTTTCCCCTTCCCCATGCGTCCGCACAGCTTTGCTGCAGGCGGATGGGTGCAGACACGTGTAGGTAGGATGCCAGCGGCCAGAGCACTCTGCTGTTACAACCCTTCTCTAAACCTGTCCGAGATTAAAAAGGAGAATGTCTGAGCCTTGTGCCATTGCAGTTAATGTCCCCAGTATAAATTTTCCCCTAAATGTACCGAAAGCCTGGCTCATACAGCCAGGAGGGGCCCTATCCTGATGATTGCTGCAGAGGGTTTGATGTAGTTATGCTCACAGCAAAGGGCATTGCAGGTGCTGCTGAACTGACCATTGCTGCAGCAGGAAAATACAGCGGTAAAGGGGTGAAAACACTAAACAAGGTTGGAAAACAAAGAAATGAGAGCAGAATTATTAAGTGGAATAGTTTCCTTCTTTCCTTATACCCCCCCAATCCCTGTCTCGATATTTCTGTAGCCAGCTTTGCCAAGCAGATCTCAGAAGACTCTGCAGGCTCAAACCCCTTCAGAGTCTTGACATTGTTGCCAACGGGTGTGAAAGCCATTAGCCAAAAGAAAAGAGAGATCTGCTTAGTGACAGAGGGTAGCTTTCTACATTAAAGCATTGACATGGTGCCAGTCACACAGTTATTAGAGGTGGCACAGCTCCATGTCTCTCCTGCAGGTCTCTCTGTGGAATGTAGATTGGCAGCAGGTTGAATGTTAAATGGTCACCACTCAGCAGATGCTGATTTTACCTACTGGGAGAAAAGTCCCTTTCAGCAGAAACATTTGCAAAATATTTGCAGCTCTGAGTGGATGCTGGGGAGATGCAGAGATTTATCCCTGGTTTACTCTTCAGCTTCTGAAGACACTTCCAGCCTCACCAACACAAACTGTAGCTTGTATGGATGGGTGTTTCCTTCTGCTTGTGCAGACTGGGCTTTTTTGCATTGTTTCCTCCCATCTTCCATCTTGACATGTACAGCCTGTTTCTTCTGCTCCCTGTAGACATATGAATCATTGCTCCATCGCTGGCGCAGCAAAGCAGCTGGCACCCTTGCTCGGGCAAAGCAGCATCGCCAGCCCACAGGCTTCTGTGCTTTTCCAGCAGTGGTTTCAGGGTCCACACAGTCCTTTTCAACCTCTACGTGCAAAACTGGTGTTTGAAAAGTAAAATCCAAGAGCTGGTCCTGAAAAAACTAGCAGTGGTCTCTGCTTTACCCTTAGAATCTAAAGCTGTTTTCAGGGTAACCAAAATGCCGTGTTTAAAGGCAGGGATGAAGGACAGCAGCACGTTTTAGTGGGTTGCTGTGGGATTGCCTGGCTTCTGGGCATCGCTGTGTTTTGAGGGCACTCAAAGGAAGGCACTTTGGTGGCCTGTGCTGGTGCAGGAGGAATGCGATCTGGCACTACACACGTAGCTTTAGCTCGGGGAGCCTGACCACCCTCCGCATCAGGAAGCCCTGTGCCTGTTTCCAGGCCTGACCACCAGCACATCTGTTTTTGTGGTACGAAAGCTGCACAGTAGGCAGAGCCCAGCAGCGTTTGGCTTTGAGGTCAGTGCAGGTGACACAAGGGTGCTGTCGTGTGTCCTGGTGCAGAGGAGAAACAGGTATCGTACTCCCAAAATGTCTTTGTCTCTGCAGATGCAGAAAACGACGTTACGTAGAATGCCTCCCTGCAAGGACATGGGATGGTCCCGTGCCCCTTTGTGTCTTGGTCCCAGGGTCATCTTTGAAATGAGCATGTGTTAGGACACCTGTAATTTGTGAAGTCATTGTTGGAAATGCTTTAGCCCCTCATTAAGGTGTTTGGTTAACTGCGCAACAGGATACTACTGGCAGCCAAGCTGGTTTTTCAGGTGAATGTCACCATAGGAATGGTCTCTAATCACAGCAGGAATGGTCCTCCGGCCTTGCTTCATTTCCTATCGCCTTGGTGTCACCTCTCCCTGCCAGAGCGGCAACCTTGGCCAAGCAGTCAGCTCCTCTTTGCTCAGGAGAGGTGGTTCCTAGAACATCTTGCTTTTTTCTCTTTCGTTCAGCCACCTGAAAAAGCTTTCCCTGTTTTGAAGGAGTTAAATTGTGCCACTCGCCTCCTCCCTGAGGACTTTTCAATATGAGAAAGTCTGGTTTTACTTTCCAAATGAAATTTTGTATTCATCTGTTGTCGGCAGTTGTCTCTTCCAGTTTGCTTTAAAAAGCAAAGCAAAACAAACCTACATAACAAAAACTAACAACAAGGCAGTTCTGACTGCATCATTGGGACATCTTGAATTTGCAGTCCTTAGCGCAAAGGACTTTTGTTAGTTTTCCCAAGTGAGATTGTTCTAGCACTTCAGGTGCTGGGGAAATAACTATGCTTATTTTGTTTAGATTTTAAATAAGATTTTTGCTGATCATAGCTGGTTTTCAGCTCCATGGATTTTAAGTGGCAAAACAGCAATCAAAATGGGAAAGTTAATTTAGAAGGTTTCCATCTCTCAGCTTGTACATCTCATTTCTGCATCCATG
The DNA here is from genome assembly GCF_964273445.1 of Streptopelia decaocto. NCBI lineage: Eukaryota > Metazoa > Chordata > Aves > Columbiformes > Columbidae > Streptopelia > Streptopelia decaocto. Next base: position 7,493,919 of record NC_138659.1, on the reverse strand, counting down.
TGAAGAGCTGTCAGTGCAGGAGTCTTTCTAGCTCAGTATCGTGTCGCCAGCAGCAGGAACGAGTGAATGCTTAGGAGACAGAGTAGGGTAAGCATGCAGAGATAGTTCCATATATTTTCCTGGAGTCTGTGGTTTGGAGGCTTCCTGAACCATTGGTATTATCTTTATGCTCCTGGTGTTTTCTTTGATAAATTTCTCTCATCCCCCTTTGGATTCCCAACCTGTTATGCCAGTGGGAGTTCTGTAGTTTAACTGTGCATTTGCTTTGCACTTGCCATGATCATTTCATGCAAGATCCCATCATTCTTGTGTAATGAGAAACAGTAATTGTTCCCCAAGTTACCTTCTCTGTCCTGCTTTTGACTTTATTGGCCTCCTTGATTCCCCTTGATCACTTCTTTTTCAAACTGAGAAGTTTAATCTATTTAATCGTACCCCACTTGGAAGCTGCTCAGTAACTTTGCTCCTCCTTGTCACCCTTTGAATCAATTCTAGTTCTCCATTATTTCAGTTCAGCTGAGGGGAGCAGCGCTTCTCAGTGCCCCACCTGTAAGTGCGATATGAGGTTTAATGAAGCAATATATTGATGTTTTCTTATTTCCTCTGGCGTTTTTTTGCTTCAAATGCATTGTTGTTTGGCTTTGATTAACTACTATTTAATACTGAGCTAATGTTATGATAGAACTGTCTACTGTGACTCCTGATCTGTTTCCACAGAGGTAGTAGGTAGTTCGGAGCCCGTTGCTGTGGATTTAGACCAAAGATGGTTTCTCCGCATGTGCATTACTCGGTGTCTGTTCACGCTGAACGCAGCTTTTTCACCCTTTTGCTTTTAAGATCCTTTTGTAGCATTTGAGTCAGCTTTTGGCTCGAATTGGATGCTTCACTCTCAGCCTGCTTCCCCTGTTCACTTGTGTGGCTTGAACAACCCAAGCCCTTGCAGAGATCCCTCAGAGACACCAGTGATCCCCAGCAGCTGTGCAAACTGGGCATTTATTCCTCTTCAATCTTTATTTTTGTAATCAGTTATTAATCAGTGCGAAGACTCTGTGACAGTATCATTGAACAGCCTTTGGTGAGGGATGTATCAAAAGCCTCTTGGAAATCTGTGTGAATGAGCATGCCTGCTGGTGTGAGGGACAGCAGAGGTCTCGATGGTGCCTGCATAAGAAAACAAATGCTGGTGCCATCCTCCCTCTGCCTCAGAGACCCCCCAGTTGCTCCCTTTAGCAACCAAACAAGTAAATCCAATCCTGGAGTAACCTCCTAGTTTATCTAACAGACCAGTTGGCTGTCCCGCCTTAGACATCCCATGTTGAAATGGGTCTTCTATCCTCTCACGACAAGGCTTAGCTTGGCTGGAATAAATCACCTTATCCTGAGAAGAGTTCCTTGTAAAATGAAGGCCTGAACTTAGATGAAGGTGGAATGTGCGTTGAAGTTGTCTGCCGTGTTTGTTCTCAGGTTAGGACTTGGCTGTCTGCGAGCTGGATGCCAGAGGTGCAAGAATTGATAAACTTACATCATCTAAATCCCTTTCTCCAGTTCCAGCCAATTAAACATTAAAATGAGCGTGACAAATAAATGTTCGTTTATGGGTCAATAACTCCATAGTATGTCTGTGACATGGCTGACCGAGACAATCCACTTCAGTATAGTGCTGGGCAACCCGACATCTTCAAGTACGTAATTGCTTTTCTAGGGAAAGAGAAGTAATGAGGATAATGTAGCAATCAGGCCCCGATTCACTAGTTCAGAAACTTCCCATTGCCAATCAAATTTCTTTGGTATTCAGCCCGTTTTAGGATTGTACCAAAGGCCTTACTGTGATGTCAGAAAATATCCTGATGGGAATATGCATTTTCTCCAGTGTTAGATGTTACTTTCTTGAAGAAGCCAATTAACTACCTGTATAAAGATCTCTCTGTGCACGCTTTGTGGCAGTACACAGGGTTGTCTTGTCCCTCTCCTTCCCTTTGCCCCTCCCCTATTATATACATATATTTTCTCAGCACTATTAGATTATTAAATGCTTAATGACTATTCCATTCCTGCTAACTGTACTTTTGATGAGCTGCAGTAATAAAACTTTGCAACAGCAAAGTGTATGTCTGGTTCCTTTATAGGAAGGGCACATTAGGGGAGCTGAAGTAATGAGGGATAAAACTCAATTAATGAATAGAAATAAAAAGAAGTAAATGAGGTAATCAAACTCTGAGAAATTAGTATTGGCAGGTTCTGAATGATGCTCTTGGATGCACAATCTTTCAAAATCCTTCCTTGTATGCTGCTGCCGTCTCTTTATTTATTATTAAAATAACATGATCCATGAGGCGCTCGGGGTGACTCCCAGCCTAGCTAATTCTAATTAATCCAGTCAGGGAGAGCAGCAGGGTAAGTGGAGCAGTCTATCGGATTGAAATTCATAACTTAATTGAGGTCAAAGTCCCGGGTTGGGAGAACAAAAGTCTTTCGCTGGGACCAGGCAGATCAATAGCAATAAATATCTGGCTTGGATACAAGTAGCTTATAGTGACGGATTATCTGACACTGGCCAGAGGTCTTGGTCTTGTTGGGGGCAAAGTCCCATGGCACGTACAGTGTAGGGTGACTTTTGCGAGTGGTCCCTCCAAAGCCCTGAAGAACCCAGAAAAGGCTCCTGGGAGCCAGAGGAGAAGGATACCCATGAAGAAGTCCACTGAGTCATGCTGAAATTTGGATTTGGTTTCTCAAGGTGCAGGTCTCAGTGGTAGCACAAGGGCATGTGTCACATTAGTGCTGATGGAGGGTGGAAGAAGTTGCTCAGGCTTACAGGAACTTGGAGCTAAATCACAGCTTGTCCAGAGAAAGACCTTTAGGAGCAGGGGAAGCTGAGCAGTAGATGGGCTTAATGCCAAGTCTGTATTTTTAGTTTGTTTACATAAGAGGAGAGAGGAAGGTTGGAAGAGGAAAGTGTAAATAATCATTAAGGTAGATTTGTAGTGCTGGAGAAACGAGCAGAGGCAGATGTGGTCTTGCTTGTTCTTCAGAAAATCAGTCAGTGTCTCTGCTCTGACCTCCAAAAATGTGTATTTGTAGGGGTTTGTATGTGCTATGATGACTGGCTTCCCAAGCACGGCCTGACTTTGGGTTTGACTCCAGCACTGATCCCCTAAGTCTGGGGAAGGAGTGTGAGGTCCCATCCCGAGAGCTGCGGCTTTGTACCGTACACACAGCCCTACCCTAGGAGTGGTATTGAAATATTGGTCAACACCAGCAGCTGAAGAAGCTTCTCTGAACTCTTAAATAAGTAGGTCCTTCAACTGGAGTGCAATATCAAAATGCAATCTTCACCCTGTCTGTTATTAATGTGATGTTTATGCAGATTTGACTGTTCTGCTCGTATCCTCTTTGCAGAGGACAAATACTGCTGTGGTCAGCATTCGATCTGTCCCTGATGGATGTTGTTCTGCCAATGTACTTCAACACAGCTTGGAAGAGAGATGGAAACCGCAGCTTGGACGCAGCCAGTGACTTAGTTTGACATACCTGCTCCTCCCATTAACACTGCATAAGTCTAAAGCATCTGTTAATGTCCAACTTGCTAGAAATGCCCAGAAGATTTCTCCAGCTCTGCTGTTCAGGCTTAAAGAGCTCTAGATCAGATGCCTTCTCTGGTCAGCTTTTGGGTTTTAACTGTTGCTATTTCTGTGTATATAAATGGTTGCTGAATCCTCACACCCTTTTGAAACTGTCTCTGGAAGACACATGTTGTTTTCCACTGCAGGACATTTGCTTCATGTGGACAGAACAAGGCAGCTGTTCAATACGTATATTAATTGCTATTACTATATCCCACTGTTGCTACATACTAGTTGTTATTATACTACATGCTACTTGGCTCATTCATGGCACAACCTCAACCTCCTCCTCTTAAGCTGGTGGCTTCACTCTCTGGGTTTCTGTTGCATTGTCTCTGTGTTCCTGCCTGGTCAGGAGCAAAACAGAGTTCTTGAGGCTGTTAAATACTTACAGTTGCAAATAAAATTGCATTGGTGGCTGTTGTTTTCCCCATAATCGGGAGGAGAGGGGGTCTGAGTAACTTATTTTGAGTTCATACAAAAGCTAACAGAAAAATGCAGATGTACCACAGCGCTGAAGAATTCGCCACTTAACAGCAAAATGTCGTGGGCAACACGTGTCTTGAATGCACTGAGCTTTGAAATGAATATTTCCCTTTAAGTTGCGTTATGGCTCTGCTAAGGTTTAGGAGAAAGAAATTAAAATATGAATGGAACCATTTTTTTTGCTCTTCATAGAGGCACACATGTGATGTAGACCTGCTATTTGAAAATTCCAGATATACTTTCAAGTGCTTTTGCTGAACTTCAGGTGGTGGCGGTAGGCTAGTTTTACTTATTAGAGAGAATTCATTCTTTTTTTCAGCTGACAAAAATAACACCATCTGTCCATTCAGAACTGGGTTATCAACCGTTATATATATTATAAAATAACATAGCAGTAGATGTCTAGGTCTGTAGAATCTCTGTTGACTCAGTGAGGAAATTCCCTTTGTGGCTCTTTTCAGAGTCTAGTTCAGGTTTCTAATTCTCCAGTTTTGCTACAGAATCCTGGCGTGACCTTGAACAAGTCACTTGATTTCTTTGTGTCTTGGTTTCCCATTTGGGAAATGGTGGGGCAAATAATCGTTTTTTATCTCATGGATATAACAAGATTATAAAAATATGGTAGTTCTAAGACCCTTAGAAAACTGATCAAATGAAATTAAACAGATCTTGCAGTCCAGATAAAATGAGATGAAACAAGCATGAAACTATTAGGGAAAGAAATGTTTCTTTATCTTCTACAAATAAAAATGCAAAGTGATTAAGTGGGTCTTTTCTAGCTATTAGCAATAACAGCTCTAGCCAGCTGACTTCTGTCACCCTTTAAAATGAATTTGTGGGGTACAGTCTTGAATTTAGTGTGCTTACAATAAATACCCCTAAAAACGTTGTCACCTTCTCTGATGCATGATGTTACTGCTGCGATAGTACTGCAATTAGTTGCCCTACAGATAAAAAATGGCTCCTCTAAATGAGATACTCGAACATAATGGTTTGCAAATTTCTTTTAATTGATTTTTTTTTTTCTGTGATATTTCCTTCCTTTACTGTACAACCAGCAGTATTTTTGTGAGGCAGGGGAGAAGAATGGGAATAGCATTAAAGGTTATTCTTATCCAGGACTGTTCATACAATCACAGAATGGTTTGGTTGGAAGGGACCTTAAAGATTATCTCTTATAGTTCCAACCCCCATGCCATGGGCAGTGATACCTTCCCAGAGCCTTCTCTTCTCCAGCTGAACACCCCAACTCTCTCAGCCCGTCCTCCCAGCAGAGCTGTTCCAGCCTCAGATCATTTCTGTGGCTCCTCTGGCCCCTCTCCAACAGGTCCATGTCTGTCCTGTGCTGAGGGCTCCAGAGTTGGACACAGGACTCCAGGTGGGGTCTCACCAGAGTAGAGTAGAATGGTAGAATCACCTCCCTTGACCTGCTGGTCACACTTTTGCTGCAGCCTAGGACGTGGTTGGCTTTCTGGGCTGCCAGCGCATATTGCTGGCTTGTGTTGAGCTTCTCATCCACCAACACCCCCAAGTCTTTCTTCTTCAAGGCTGCTCTCAATCCATTCTCTGCTCACGTGGTATTTGTGCTCAGGATTGCCCTGACCCATGTGCAGGACCTTGCATTTGACCTTGTTGAACTTCATGAGGTTTGCACAGACCTGTCAAGGTTGCTCTGGTTGCCATCTCCTCCCACCCACCTGACCGCACCACACAGCTTGGTGTTGTCAGCAAACTTGCTAAGGGCGCATCAGTCCCACTGTCCATGTTGCTGGTCCCAGTACTGCTCCCTGAGGAAGGCCACTTGTCACTGGTCACCACTTGGACATTGAGCCGTTGACCACAACTCTTTGGGTGCGACCATTCAGATGTGCTTGGACTCAGCCAGAGGCAGGCTTACCTGTCTGCAGGAAATTTCAATTTACTCTTTTTTCTTTTTTTTCCTTTTATTTTTTCTTATGCTGGAGTTTTAGTCACATGCAGACAGTGCAGGTGAAATCTGAGTCATAAGCCAGGTCTGCTAAAGCTGCCTCTGTGATGCTCCGTTCCTGATGCTGTTGTCAGGATATTTTCAAGCAGTGCTCGCCGATTACACGGCAGTTTGGCTTCTGAAGTGGTGTGAAATTGAGCATTGCACTTTAAATTCCAGCGGCCAAACTCAGAAGAGATATGTAAAGTTATGGCTCAGCAATTACAAATGATCAATTTTTCATAGCTTAATAACCGAGTGCTGTTTTTTGAATGACGGGAAGCGATCATGTACACCCTTACCTCCAGTCCTAATTGCAAAGTAAAAGAGGTTAATTTAAACCATGAAGGCAGTTTCGATCTGGATGTTTCACAGCAGCAGAAACACTATGGTGACTTTAAGTCATTAATTTTACTTCTCAGATGGAAAACTTAAGCGCGGATGTGGTCAGTTTGCACGCATCAGCTGGTGAAAAACAACTTGCTAAGCCACAAGAGCCTGGTCGCTTGGGATGAACCGCAACGTAAAGACAGTTTATAAATGTATATCGAGTCTAAAATCAAAGATGATATAATGTATTCATATAGATCTGTGTTAAGGCATAGGTGGTTTTGTTTTGCATATCAGCTCAAATGTTCCTCTTGTCTACATATGAATTATAATATGAAATAGCTTTCTGAATTTACCTAAGAATAACTACAAAATCATAGAGAAAGTGTTATGTTTTGTTTTGCCTGAGGGAAAGGAAGGGCCAACTTAAGCACAAAAGAAAATCTCTTCAAGCTTTTAAAAAACTGACTAAAAATGCATGTTTTCACTGTTTTGCCCAGTTCTTTTCTCAGATGTATGTGAGCAGTGAATGTGACCGCAGTGCCTTTCTGCAGACCCAGCCAGGCAGAGCTGTCTGCTGGCACATAGACAGTGGCAGGTTTAATTGTGCCCTCAGCTCTTCTACCTCATTTTGTCTGTTTTAACTAGTAGAAATGCCAGTCGAGGCACCGAGCAAGAAGGAGGACTGCCCCCATCCCAGAGAGATCGTTTTGGCATCAGCTGCAGCGGGTAGTGCAAATGGAAAGGTTGAGCAAATGGAAGAGAACAAAACAGAGATCAGCAGAAAAATTGTATTCTTGGCTCATTGCGTCCCCAAGCAATGCCAGACAGCGGTGACACAGGGTCGTGGCAGAAGCTGTGTTACTGAGGATTTAAAGGATGGGAAGGTGGCATTACTGAGGACTCCTGATGAAGGATAAACACGTGAATTCCCTGCTGAAATCAGTGGGACTTTTACTGACATTTATCTTAGGGATGAATGTGTCCCTTTCTGGGATCGGTTGAAAAAAAAACAACTGCAAGTGTTGCTTTTTATCAAGTTTATTGGGAGATAAGTTCAGCGATGGGGAAGAAATTGGAGACTTTTCATAGAGAAAAAGAGAAAATGGCTTCATTTGCATAGGAATGTATCACAGCTGTACCCACTACAGAAAATGTTTCCTCTTGGGATAGGGTTTAAAAACACAGTCATCCAGCTGCAAAATTGCTTCTGATTTAGGCAGATAGTAGCACTGCATTTCTGGATGCATGATGCTTTCACCCTTGTGCCACCTGGTACAACGCTGGTCTCCAAGATGTCATCTTCCTCCTAAAGGTAGGAGTTTACAAACTGTTTCTAAACTGAGAATATCTGAGCAATATTCCCTAAGTGGGGAATTGTCTGTCCAGATTTGCCAACCACAACCCATCTGGTTTGATGTGGATACTGCTTAGCTCCTATAGCGGCACCTCCTGCATCGTTGGGTAACATATAAACATCCAGCTCAGTGCTTTTCAATCATTTTGTCTTTGAGATGCTTAATTTGTATCTGGGTACACTTCAGTAAGTCAGCTGGGTGTCCTGTGAAGTTGTAGCTAATCACAGATGGTCCAAGAGATCAGAAAATCCGTGTAAGGTTATGCTGGGGGTGCCTTGGCGTGCTTTTAGCAACACTCCTCATTTCCTAAATACGAGCATATTAGTGGTTCCTTTATTGTGTTTGCCTTCAGTGAGTTAGGAAGGAAACATTGTTGTGGCTCTGGAGAAGTAATAAGGTAGAAAAAAAGGAGCGTTTTGCCGTGTTTCGTTGGCTAAATAAATTGTCTTGAAAATATCAGTTCTGGTTATTGTTGCGGCCACCGACTTTACGTCCTACCCTGAGGAGGTGCAGCATCAGGCTGGACCCCTATTGCTGCGGTGTCTTGGCCAGGAGTGTGTTTTCCCATTGTTATTTTTCATTTTGGCAAGATCCTTTTTGCTGCTTCTCTTTTCAAAATACTCAGCCGGTTTTCACCTCGTTTCTCTCTTGCGTGTCCCTCCTGACTACTGGGCAGCTGAGCTACAGGTCTACGGAACATTACATGGAAAACGCCTGATGAGACCTCCTGCTGTCAAAGTCTGTTGCAGTGAAGTGCCCAGGTATCCCCAGGAATGAATCCTTTTGTTTTCCTTTTCCTAACATCCTAATTATCCAGTATCCACAGCTTCAGCATTGGATATTTTTGCACCCAATTACTGGGCATTGATTCATTCTGCTGCGGACAATTGCAGATTATAATCAGCAAGGTGCGTTGCCCTCCCTGGATACCACCGAGGAAAAGGAGAGAAATGCAGTAAATGCCTCATCTTTAGCGCTGAGGGTTTCATTTTGCTGAAAAAAAAAATCCTAAGAGGTGTTTTAGTGTAAGATTCAGAAGGTTTCAAAGAGGCATCAGTTAAACCTGCCTGCTCTGTGATAGCCAACAAGTGGATCTTTCAGATGTCTGCGTGTTCCCTGGAGGTTCACATTATTGATATCTCCCTTATGACAAGGTGGCTGTGCTGATGCCAGGTTTGGTTGTGTTTTTTTTCCCAGCTGGCATGATTAATTTTTCTTTCCTTTCTTAATATCTCTGAGCCAGATGCTTCTAAATGTCCTCATAGGGGTGTATTGCTGTTCTTAGCTACTCCTCTTTCCCCCCCGCCCCTTCCCAACTAATTCATATAATGGCTCCAGAGAAGCATTTTGTAGAGTCGCAAAAAGCAAAACTTTGAAAGCCTCCTGAGGTGATGGACTTGACATGTGCAAATCTGGCCTCCCGACGTTCCGCGTGGGCTTGAAAGCTCAGTGCCAGGTAGTCTGTCAATAACGTTTCCCATTTCAGAGTCTGCTTATTTGCCTAGCACTTTACAAATTATATCCAAGCAGAACTGCTGAAGTGCAAGTATTTCTGATGGGGAGAGTGACAGTGGGGTGTTGAACCAATGTTTTGGAGAAATCAGAGGAAGTTTTAGCCAAGGAAATGGAGGCACACTTGCATTATTTACAGAAAGTACCGTGCATCTTCAAGTACTGATTTATTTTAAAGGCTTCAAAACATTGTGGTACTAAAAAAAAATCGTTATTCTGCAAATAGAAAATAATTCTCATTCAAAGCTCTTCTTCCAAAGCGCAACTACGCAGGCTTGAGTTTTACCAGCTCGGAGAGCAGGAGACCTTAGCAAAGCTCTACAGCAAATGGCTCCTTTCCAAGGTGTTTGTACTTTTGCCATATTTATCCACCAGTTTCCTCCAGGTAGCAGATTTGTGGGTCTTTGGTATTTGTCCTCAGCTGTTTTCAGTCATTAGTACGTTCACCTGTATCTCTGGGGCTTTATTCCTGGAGGAAGCAAAACCCAGAAACAGAATAGTGGTAAATAGGTTAGGGTTTACTTGCTTATTTTTGTGTGTGTTAGTACTATATGTGGGAGGTAGATCACTGGATTTACTGATGAAAGTCTTAATTTAAGAAGCCTAGAAAACAGTGTTTCTTAATTTCTTACAGGGCAGGCTAAAAATCTCTTTACATCTGTTATGTTCTACTGTATTTCAGTATTTTTCAATTTGACAGTGAGAAAAGGTATAATACAAAGCAATGCGAATAGAGCTGTAATTACGGAAATCAAGCCTTTACTTTCAGTCTCTCTCTTTTCTGGGAAGGTGAGGATACTAAGAATACCCTCAGAGTAAGGATACTCTTAAGATACTCCTAAGAGTAAGAGGAGGAGGACTCCTACAGCATCCCTTTCTGTAACAGGCGCTGTGTACCAGGCAGCCTCAGACAGCCCTTTAGCCCCCAGCAGCACGGGAATTAACTTAAAATTAACCTGAGTTTGGAAAACAACTAGCACCACTTTATTTGTCCATTTAATTGAATTATATGACGCTGTGTGAGTACACTGACCCCCAGACGTAAGTTGCTCCACCCTACCCATTTCCCTGCTTAATTCTTTCATGCTAATGGAGCTGATGGGGAAGTCGACTGCACAGAGAGAGGAGAAAAAGGCTGGAAATAAAAGGGACCATTCCAGCCTCATGCAAACCTTCCCCTTCGGTGAAATGCTTCCGAGTGTCACAGCTGCACTAACCCTGCAGTGATCTTTGTTGCCATTAAGCTGATTATATCCGCTGCAGGATTCATCCAACTAATCCCACAATGCTGCAACCGGCTGCTTTATATTTAAGCAGTTTTTTTAAAATTTTATTTTTCTTTTCTCTAAGAAATAAAAGTCAGTTTGGCTTCACTGCACTCTCAAAATGGGTCAGGCTGTTACAGGGACCCACTTTTTATTTTTAAATATTTGGTTGGTTAATACAGGAAAATAGGACACATTAACGGGCTCCGCGTATTAATGGATGCACTCAGTTTGGGAGAGGTCTGTGCGCGCATTAGGACTCGGCAGCGTCTGGCGTAGTTTTGGGTGGATGTTCTGTGCAGGTGCTGTTGCTGTCACTAACCTTTGGCACCGCATCGTTTTGTGGGCATAGCGTACAGGCAGCAGCTCTGCATCTAACAGCGACTAATGGGAGAGACTCCAACAGGTTGGATTGATTTAATTGATTTAATAATCAATTTAAATCTAGTTCTTGGTTATTTTTCTAAGGAATGGTTGATTTTCATTTGTTAGTGGCCATTACAATATGTTCATTTGCAGCTAAATCTACCCTTTATAGTAAATTTAGTTCTTCTTGCTAATCAGATACACAATGCCTGTCCATGTTTACTTAATTATGGACTTTAACCTACTTTATTCATTCTGAATTTTCACATTTGAATCAGCAAATGAAACATCTCTGCTGGACTACTAATCATTCTGTTCTCACTTGTGTCTCAGTCCATCTGAATGGAAATTAATTTTTTTAAAATGAAATTCTTACAAGCAAATTATCAAAGACTTCTTAAAAAAATAAATTAAAATCTCAAATATGATGGGTTTAGGTTTGGAAGGGGACAAATATTGTATAAAATACAATAAATACAAATAAATATTGTTTTTATGAATAACACACTACGCAAAGGAGATGATGTCTGACACATTCAGGTAGTCAACTTTCCTGCCCAGGTTTTGTTAACAAAATCAAGGATTTTAGCAGCAAAGTAAAGGAGCAGCTGGAGGAAGATGAGGACCAAATATAGGCTTCAGTTCTGCTGTTAAGCATTTGATGTTTGATGAAGTTTTATCCCCTTTTATCATCTTGTCTGTCATCTACGCTGAGACTTTGGGCTTGACTCTGGCAGCCCAAGCAGCACAACTCCCATGGTCCGAGCAAACCGAGACTGGAAAGAACATACAGCATGTTCAGTGACAGGAATTATAAAGAATTACGCGTAATACATTGCCATGATTTTCTTGTGGGGTTCTGCAGTATTTTTGGAATTTCATGTCTTTTAAAAGCTATTCCTTCAGACAGTGTGTGGTTACCACTCAGGTACTTTAACTTTTTGCAGTGCTCCTGTGCTGCAGACATGGCTGTCGTATACAAAAGCGTATGGTTGTTATTTACAGTTCCTCAGGATTTTAAAGCTAGTAAATCTGTTGTGTCATACTTCATTTTTATCCACTAGTAGTCCAAAGCTGGTCTAATACCTCAAAAGAAAGGTTACAAGAATTTAGTTACTTACTGCTCAGTAGTGTTTCTTTAGAGAGAAAGCATCACATGTGTGCTGCTTGAAAGCATGCATCGTTTCTCTTTTCAACTGTAGTTATTCTATGGAATTGTATTCTTTTGGGCCATCATTTATGTTTCCCAGACTTCAGATATATCAGGGGAGTCGTCTTTATTTTAACAGGGAAGAAAAAAAATAAGAATAATTTTATCCCTCCTGAGAAGTGATTGCTTTTATTCCATAGGAGCATCTAAAAAAAGTATTTATTCATTATTCCAAGCACAACTTTTCATATGAGCTTTAAGGTCCTGTTAAAACAAATGATATTAATTCCTTTGAGATTTTTCTCTTTAATACTTAATTATTTAATTGACTAAAACTGGTAAATCTGCCTGCAACCAGTCCTTGGTAAAAATGAAGACGACTGAAGGTGACCAGCCCAAAGGAACGTGCCAGCGCAGCTGCAGCGGGTCCCTTCAGCTCATAGTTCAGTGTTTTTCACCTTTGGGCTCTTCATTGTTTTTTCTTCCCAGATTAATAAATGCAAGCAAGACTAAACATAGGCTAAGGTGAAGACAGATCTTATGAGAAGAGGGAAGACCTAGTGTGGAAAAGGACAGCATGTCCTGATAGTCCTGAGGGCTATAGCGCTGGGAGCTCAGGATCCCGAAACTAATCCTGGCTCTGTTCCTCATTTGACTTTGAGTAAGTCAGACACTAGCTTTTTTCGTGTGTGTCTGTCTCAGTAACATGGGAATACTATGTGCATATATCCCTGGGTCTTGCCTGGATTAATAAATCAATATTTGTAAAGTAAGCCGTGATAAATGCTAACTGTATTAATACACGTACTTGAACCTTGTGCAGAACTTTGGGAACACGCCGGTGTTTCTGCTGTGCGAGTGGCTGAGGTACGTTGGGACCCTGGGACGGGGTGGGCAGCAATGAGAGAGACCAGTTTGGGTCATGTTCTTCCTCCCTAGGGACCACCGGTAGCACACATCTGCTAGAAGGTCTTGAATACAACTTTTCCACTTAACATGCTCCCCCATCACCCACTGTCAGCAATGAGATTAAATTCTGTGCGACTGCAGAGGACGTGGCATGATTAAAATCCTCTTTTAGAAATTAATATGTACCGTCGCTCTATAGTACTGTGCCTCTTCTCCAAGAAGGGTATTGTCTCCTGAGCACTCAAGGTGTGAAAAGCCACCAAGCGAAGCTGTCTATCTTTGAATTTTATGCTGTTGCACAGTTGCTCTGATGGCAGCTACAACTGCACAATATCACAGGGACCTGGGAACTTCTCCCTTCCCAGGGTCACAGAGATGTGGGGTAAGTTTTGCAGAACAAGCAATAGAATAGCAAATAGAAGTCCCACTCACAGCAGAAAAGGTTTCCTGAAGGGGAAAGGATGGTCAAAGTCTATCTTCACCCTTAGGAAGCATCTCCCATAACTGGGTAAAAATAAAACAAAAAACAACACCTCAACAAACACCAGCACTTTGACCCCAAATACTACACAGCTTTTCCTTACCTTGTTCCCTGTATTAGCCCACAGAAATACCATAATCAGTGCATTTTCTCATCCAGATTCAGTCTTCATTAGGCATCAGCCATGAATGCAGCCTGCAGAAAAGCTTTACTTGCATAAACTTCACTTGCTCTTGGTAGATCCATATAGGTGTGCAGGGCTGCTGGGTTCAGCACAAACTGAAGCCCTTGAGCCATCATTTCCATCCTGCATTAGGTGCTGGGAGGCTTTGTGGCATGGCCAGGAGGTGCAGTAGGGTGAGTTATCCTGGATGGATTGATGGTTTTCTGGAAGCAGCTGATATTTGAATATCCATGTTTAATACCACTAGCAGGTTTCATGTCGCTTTCCAGAGGGCTTGACTTGTCCTACTCCTGGGGATAAGGGTTTGCCCTACCAGGCTCTGTGGCTTCTCTTTAAAAGCACTTGGATTTATCCCAACCCTTGTCAGCTGGGATAAGGAGGGAAGGTAGCAACTGTGTCTTTTTTACAGCAATTAGTATTTCAGTATAGAGCTGCGTTAGTTAAGGCTGAAGTGGTGTTCTCAGGTGTGTTCAAGGCTTTTCCAGCTGCAAGAGATTGTTGTAGGTCACTGTTAGCAGATGGAAGTCAGTGAGGAGGAGGTTGATCTGTTCCCCTTTGTCATTCTTTTGTAGTGTCTGAAGAAAACTTTGAAACTGTTTGTTTAAAAGGGAAGAGCGAAAAATCATCTTCTTTAAAGGCAGAAGTCCTAGTTTTTATCTGATAATTTTCTTCTGGCATATATTTAGGACTTCATAAAAATATGTATTTCAGAGGGAAGGTATCTCTTTTAATGGAATGATTTTTCATTTGAGAGTGTGTAAAATTGTAGCTTTACTCGCTGTTAATGTTTGCCTGGCATTTGAGTTTATAGTGCTCTGGTTAGAGCTCTCCTCCCACACTGCCCTCAGTGGGCGACAGGCAGCACTTCCAAGGCTTTGGAAGATCTGTGAAATTAGGTTTTACCAGGTTAGACTTCCCTGGCTTTTTCTAATCTCAAAGAAAAAGGGGGAGGCGGGCAGGAAATTCTGACCATCATGAAGAAGTCTTTAAAAAACATAAAGGTTGCAAGTGTTTTTCTTCCCAGTGAAAACAAGCTTTTTAAATATTGATCTTCCTCTGGATTGCATTTTCTCTGCCAGCTTCACATTGTGCCTGATTCTTCTTTTTCCCCAAGCCGCAGAGTGGACCCTGAAGGGCTCCAGGGCCTGGGTTTGTTCGGATCCATCTCTATCATGTATTTTTGTGCTTCAAGCAGCCTGATCGTGTCCCTCACTTTCCTACTTTGCTGCCAGAGGCCTCAACCTTATTGCTGGTGATCGTGCAGGAGTGGTGGAATCTAAAAAGACTTTACATCTCTTTAATTCTCTTGGTGCTGTTGTGTCCTTAAAAGCGAATTCAGCGTGCCTTAGACAAATAGCCGTCTTCAGAGATGTGCCTGCCGGACAACTCGGGAATACAGGCTAAGGAGTCCAGGTTAAAAACTATTAATCAGGTTTGCAAGGCGTATGCCCAGTGTGTCAGATCACAGGCTGGAGATGCAACTTTTCTGTTGGACTGAGGGGACCCAAACATGCTGGTGGAAATGAGGATAACCCCCAAGTCCTTTTTCCAAGGCTGGGTCTGAAGTACCGGCTGGCAGGAAGCATTGATGTACTTTTCATTACCCCCGCATCATACTTATTCCCCATTCATGTCTGGTGTGATTTTTGGAATTAAGACGCAATTCACACGTTGTATATGGTGGCGTTAAGGCACCCATGTGGTTTTACACTACTTTTTCATGTACAGAAAATGAAGTTGTCACCAGGAGCTGCTCTCATCTCGTAATTCGGTGCCTGTTGTTGAAGCATATGCCTTAATTCCTGCTCTCCTGACCTGCCTGAGTACCAGCTGTTGAGCCTGGGACAGACACGCAGACCCGCTTCAGCTTAATTCCCCTCCTGGAGTCTGAGGCACGGGGACGAGTGCCCCATCTGGAAGGCACATTCCCCATTTTACAGGTGGGGAAACTGAGGCACAGAATGGTTGGTGTTTGGCCACTGTTTGTGGTAGAGCTCCTATTCCCCACACTGTGCTTTCCCCGCCTCTGTAGGGAAGAAGTGCTGGAGTTGAGGCTCCGAACATGGATACTTTTGCCACAAGGACTGGATTATGAAGCAGATGGGATTTGTGCCTGCTGCTCCATGTTCTGAACGTGCATTCCTGCTAAAACCCTTCCCTGGCTGCTGGCGGGCTCCTGGCTTCCAAGGGCTCAGTCCTGTTTTTCCTTCAGAAAACAGGGGATCTGGGGGAATTTGTAAGAACACTAACTCAAAGCAGACACGTGGTTTCCAAAATTGAATCTGGCTTTCCACGGCTTTTAGCAGAAGGGTTGATTCAGGTCAAAATTAATGCAAACACTTGTGTAGACCATTTAACTTTTAGTTTATGGACCTGTTAAGGCAGCAGGATAATCCCTGTAGATTACCCGTGTAATTCCTAGTGAATATTTATTTTAAAGTGACTTCAGTGCCCTTAGTCATTAGCAAAGGTTAGTGATGCATCACACAGCTGCCAGACCCAATTCAACAGCATTTGTCAATGGGAGGGTTTCTCCTTTTGTTTCCTTTTTTTCGCTTGTTTGTTTTTTAACATTTCTCCAGCACTTGCCGGCCTAATCCCACGAGCTCATCTCTAATCGCAGGGAAGCATCCGAGCTGCCTCGGCCGTCTTGACTTCCACTTGAGCAAGGCTAAGGAGGGTGCCTAATCCTGGGCTTTTCTCCCGCTGCCTGCCGAGGGTGTTGGGTACACAGCCCGCCTGGGCTGCCGGGGGGAGGATGGAGAACGCCGCGGGTTCAAGGACACGCTCCCGCTTTAATGTGCGCAGACATGCTCCCGCTGCCTCTCTGATTGGCAAGGTTAACTCGGAGAGGCTGCAGCTTTTTAAACTGATTTGATTAGACCCGCTACTTTATCCCATTCCCTCCCCCACCACTCGGCCCACCACCTCCTGATCCTTTTAACACAGCCCTTGGTCCAATAACCAACCAGTCTGATTTATATTTTTTTTTCCCTCCCTTTTTCCAATTTTCTTGCTGAATTTTGACATTTGATAAAACAGATTATGCAGACCGACAGGGAAGATCAGGAGGCAGTGTTTTAGTCTCGGCGCTGTGTTGTATTGTGGCTAGTTGAGATTTGCCTCCTCTTCCTCACTCTCCCCAGCTCTCGGGGTGTGTGTGAATTAAGGGACAAGATGCTGAGAACTCACATACCCCACTTTGAATGCTTATTGCTCTCCAATTCCTCCTCTCCCTGCAAAACCGGTGCTGGGAAGGGATTATACGGTCAGTCCAAAATGACTTAGCACCCAGGTTCTCTCCTGCTGTGATCTGATTCGCAAAAAGAAACAGGGACAGCATGGATAGAGAGCTCCCTTATCCTGTAGGAGCAAAATGATGGTCTATTTTTAGTAGCAGACGTTACTAGTCAGGATTATTCTGGGAGAGCAAATCACCCCTAGTTTCCAGCTCACGAATGGGATGGGTTTGGAGGGATGAGGAGAAACTGTTTTGGCATTAATGTCCCCGGCCATCGGGACAGCGAGGGTTGAGTGGGCACCAGCCCAGCCTTTAAGAAGTCTGTGTAGCCAGTGTGCTTTAGTGCTTTGTGTGCTGCCAGCTTTCAATCCTGGGCTCTGCCTCTGGTACACAGCTTATCTTTGTCATATTAAATACTCCAGGGGGATTTGGAGCCTTTTGTGCATAAGTGCCTCTTGCCAAGTCTCTCTTGTCCTCCTATAAATAAGTAAATAAAGCCTATAAATTACAGCCGCTTACAAAAAGAGAGCCCCAACTCACAGAGCAAAATTACTGGAGAGTAACCAGCACTGCTGAATTTTTGGGAATCCCAAACTGATCCAGGGGAAGGCGCATCTCATCTCGTTATCTTGCTTATTTGTTCCACTAGAACTGATTTAGAGCGGTGTGGGCCAGTTGGGCAGCTCAGGGCTGGCAGGGACTGAATCCAGCAAACGGGACCGACCCTACAGAGTCACCCTGGTGAAACAGCGCAGAATATAGACAATCCCCTACATGCAATGTATTAAACCTTGACATACTGCATTACTTAAGAGGTCTCGGGGAAAATTAAACCCCTTTTGACTGGGTTTTGCAATGCAGGGAAAATTTTAGTGACATTTAAAAGGTTTCTCTTGTGTTCCTCTAATGGGATAAATAAAAAAAGGCTTGTTTTAGGCCAGCAAATGGGGGGACAATCCAATTTCCCTGATTCCATCAAGGCACTCTTAAAGCATTAGCTTGTGCAGTTTTAAAAAAACCCACAACAGACTGACCCCTCTGCCTGATGGCTTTGAAAAGTGTCCTGATGTGGAGGTATTTATCCTACACAACCTGCTTCATCGAGGCACTCCAGCAGCACTCCTAAATATACTCCTTTGTTATTAAACTGTTTAGGAGGACAACATGCACAGGAGGAAACACAAACACCAGTTTATTATTTACTGCAGCAATCCACACTGGGGCCGCACTCAGAGACTAATGCATGATGACGTGCTCTTTAAATTTGGTACTTAGAGAAAAAGGATGGCATTAACTAGTAACATTTCTGATGAAAGACCAAAACCTGAGCGTGCCCTTAACTTTATGTTTTTAAGCGTAGCTTTGGCTCAAGATAAATAAAGATTCCCCCGTGGAACGTTATATTTGCAGTTTGTTTCCATCAGTCAGAAAGATTAATGTATCAACACTTACTTCGAAGGGGGCCCTGGGGATTGATAATGGGAGATACGGAGCCTTTCACCTCGAGGTCACTGGTTCAGCTCCAGCCAGCACCAGTACCTGCCATCTGCTCCTCCCCAGTGCGAAATGGGCTGGTCCCAGTTCTGGGTGCTGGGGACAGATGTCCCAGCGGGCTCCCCGGGCTTCTCTAGTGGGAAATGGGACGGACCCGCTGAGCTCAGCCCCAGATGTGATACAGCCCCAGCCTTGGGCTCAGACTCAACACCGCCGGGGAACTTGACCTTCTGCCGCGCTGGTCCGACCCGTGAATGGCGAACCTGTTATTCCTGCCCCCGTGCAGAATAACTCATTCAAAAAGCAGGACATCCCTGAACATAAATCTGTCTGTTATAAAGTTGGCTGCGGTTTTCCCTGGTTGCCTCCCGCTCCTGCTGAATTTCATTAGGAACACTTCTATTATACAGCACAAGGAGGGAGCAAATGCTGCCTCTAGACTTTGAAAGAGCCCTTTAAAGCGAAGATCAATTTTGCGTCTCACTAAATAAGTAATGACAGACCAAACTGCAAGTACTTAGTTCAGCTTTATTTTAATAGCACTGTGGCTCCATCAAGAAATCCCAGTTACTGATATAGTTTCATGTCCTGAGGTAGTTTTCTCCAGACATTTTTCCTTTTTTTCTTTAGCATTGGCACTTTATTAATAGCTGTTTGGAAACCTGGCAGTCTGTGAATAAGCAGTACCAATAAACCTTTTCCCTCTCTATTTATTTCTCCTTTCTTCCATCAGGAAACAGTCCCAACGATCGCAGGCTGAGGGGTGAGTTTTCAGAGTCTGACGTGTGGTTGTACTTGGTGGTGGATGATCAAATGAAAGAGCAACTTCATGCCGTATAAAAAATAGTAAATCAGCTACTAATATAATTCACAGAGGCTGCTAAAAGGCTGTTGGATGTCAAAATAAAACAGCAACCCTTCGAGGTGATGAGGCGGGAGCTTCTTAACACGTGCGGTCAGCTTTTCCCTGGCGATGGTCCATTTTGGGGCAGGATCCAGGCTCCAGTGCCTTCCCCCTCCGGCAGACGGCTGTGAGCCTGCGAATGTCCTCTCTAATTCCAGATTAGCCACAGAGAGGAGTCATCGTGCTTAAGAAGCAGGCATGCTTGGGAAGGAAGGGCTGCCTGCAGGGCACCGCACGGTCCTAAGATGCTCTGAGATGTCTGAGCGAGGTCCCTGGTGTTGGGTTTTTCCAGAATCTTCATCCTCGCTGACTTAAAAAGATAAGGTCCCGAGGCCGATGACAGCTCCTGACTCTGCCTTTGCCCAAATCAGCAAAATTGCTGGGCCATCTTGTCTAGAACATTCTTTTGCCAAGAAAAGTTGGACCAGATGATCCTTGAGGACCCTTCTGACCTGGGATTCTATGATCCTATGAAATCAAACTCATGGGCTCAGGCAGGGCAACTGCTTTAGCCCACACAGGGGTGGTTTCTTTGCTTTTCTTTTGCATTTCGTTCTCTGTGATGGTTGTTGCCTTTAAAATGACACTTTATACAAAGGGGAAATGGAGAGTGGCAGCTTTGAGTCCATTATAGTCGACAATTAAAAGTGCAGCATCCCTTTGGCTATGGGTTCAAGCCTGCATAGGGCAAGAGGTTATTTCCAAAGTCCTGAATCTCTTTAAATAAATATAATCCAGCGTTTGCCTTGAAGTCAGAAGGGGCTCAGGTGGCAGCAGTGCCCTCGGCTCCCACTGTCTTCTGTCCACCCCGCTAAATTTAGCAGCTTAATCGAGCTTCCTTCCCTCCCTTTAATCAGGTGGAGCAAGTGGCCAGTTGTCTTGCTGGTCAGCACTGGATCCCCCATCCTGCTCACATCATTTCCAGCCCCGGGGCAGCGACCTGCAGAGCCAGATGCGGGGGAGCAGCGTGTCTGCTCGGGCACCGCATCCCCTTAATCCCTCTGCTCCCGTCCACACGTGCTGGCCTGATATCCGACAGCCGGTCCCGCGCGGGCCCGGTGCCAGCAGTGACTTTACAGGCTTTGTGGCAGAGATTATTTAAAGGAGATTAACCCTTCTAAACCCCTTAGATTTTAATTATTTCTGTATGTATTTATAAAACCTGCAGTCTGCTAGTTCCAGGGCACAACTGCCCCAGTCCCCATCCTTAACCTGGATTTGTGAATACACAGTGCAGCCATATTACAGGGCAGGGGCAGGACTGGAGAGGGGTCATTTGACTTATTTATTTATCACCATTCTGGAACATTATGGTTTCAAATTGTAAAAGGAGCTAATAATTCAAATTACTTTAAAATACTAGCGCTAACACTGCATTAATTGAATTGTTTGAGTCAATGCAGCATCTCTCACTAATTGTTTTGATTAAGGCAGCTCTGTAGGGTTCATGTGTTGGCACCCAGGAGAGGGAAGGCCTGTTTCTTTCATTCTCTCTCCTAGTAAGTTTTTAATATGTATATTAATGCTGTGAAATGATGAATTTTGGCAAACTGTCGTAGCTAGCAGGTACTGTTGTTTTTTTTTTTTTAAAGGATATGCACCTCGATCCTTTATTGCTTTCTCTCCTATTTGTTGGTTAGTGCTGGGCTAATTAGTTTTTTTAGAATTAAGGAGTGATGGAGGGAATTTTTCCACTCTGCATGCGAGCTGTAAAATCCAAATGAAACTGGAAATATCGTATTTCTGTTTCCCAGAGCAACCTGGTGAATCTCAGGTGATGCAGACTTTGCAGAGGTGGGAAAAGCAGCTCAAGAGTTGGTAAGAGTTGGATCAGAATTACTCCGGAGGCCACCTCTCAATATGGATTGAAGTTCTGGCATGAGTGCTGGAGCTCTATTTCTCTGTATTCTAGGACTGCTGCTGAAAAATAACAATATTTAAATGTATATCTGCCTGTTTTGTAAGTGCAAGCATAAAAGGTGGCTGTTACAAAGAAACAAAACCCACAGCATTATGAAGCCCAATGATCTGAGAAAAAAGTCATTTTGAATACATTTCTTTAAATCAGATGATTTTTATTTATTCTTGTCTCTTGAGCAAGGAAATAAATGCAGGCAGTGCCAAGGAGTCCATAAATAGATTTTGTTCTTGGAGCATCTCTTTAATATGCACACAGTCCTGCATTTGTAGCAGTGAACATTTGACCAGTAGCAATTAATTTCTTATCACGGTCTTTCTATGAGGTAAGAAGACATTAGTGTCTCCATTAGGAGGTGGAGAGCAGGAGCTCTCAGGGAGCAGACGATGAGCCCGGCTTCTCTCCGGCAACGCGACTGGATGCTCCTCTGCAGGCAGATCAAATGATAGACTGGGAAAACGTTCAATAACTCCGTATTTCAGAATAAATACCGTTAAGCTAATGAATTTTCAGCCTCTTGCCGTGAAGCATACAGTGTTTCCTTTAACGGCAGGTGGTAAAATAGAGAAGAAAAAAACCCCTGAGATCCCTGGTATAAATCTCTTCTGTCTAGGAAGGATGAAAAGAGGGCTTCTTACAAAACCAACCTCACGGAAAATAACCTATGATCCCACGGCACATAGATGATTAGGCAAACCATCCCAAAGGTTAATATGTCTTTTCTCATTCAAATGGGCAGGATCTCGAGCTGAAAGTGCCGGACTTGCGTTCAACCCCGTGCCCTAGAGAAGGGGGAAAGCAAAGGGTTAAATTTCAGGGCTGTAGAAGCAGATTGTGTTTTCCTTCTATGATGTGGGCTGACAAGACATCAGTATTCTATTCATCTGTTGGGAATTAGGCTGTTAATCCAATCAATGACTCTTGAGCGAGCTGCAGCCTGCCTCCCCACTGGGGAACAATCGGATCAGACGGGAGATTGTTTAAGAGCACAGCGCGGTCCCAGTGTCAGGTGGAATTTCCAAGCGTTCCCTAGTGAATTGGGGATGGGAAAGCTGTCTCAGCCCATTTATCCTGCCCCTTAAATAACCAGGTATCTGCCTCAGCCATGCTAAAGTGATAAAGCAGCACGAGAGCTACTAACTTTTGCATGGGGAGGAGGGGGCAGGGAAGCACCCTGAGAAGAGAGATTTTAACATCTTGCCCTTCGGAATATTGCCCTGCACAGTTTTGTTGGAGGCTGGCTCAGCTGCAGCGCTGTGACACTTGTTACAGCTCTAGGCACTGGCTCTTCCCAAACACATTTTTGAGGCTGAGGAAGCTTCCCGGAGCTTCCCAGCAGCTTTTATATTGCACCGACAAGCTTGTTTGATGACCAGAATGATGCCTGATGCTGGAAGTAACAGGCAGTAGCACATATTCTTTGGAGCAACCTTTAAATACATATACAAATACACAGCCATGCTCAGAGTGCTGGCTGTAAATTGGGGTGAAAATGCACAGTAAGAAAACAGCCCTGAGAGTTTCAAGGTTGCTGCATGAGCCGCTGCATGGATTCAGAAATCAGTTTGTCCTGCAATTAAAGCCGGCTGTGTCTGCGGTGGGATGCTGAGAGCCTGTATCTGTGCCAGCAGCACTACATGCTGATCATAGTAGACGCGATAAATCCCATTGAAATTGCACTTGGAAATTTAGGTGCACCACCAGTTAGAAACTGGGGCGATGAGGGATTAGCGTAGCCCCGGCACGCTGAACTCCTCTGGCCGGTGGCGTTTGGGTGCATTAGCAGATGCAGTTCCTGGGCATCATATTCTCTCCGAGCTTTCTTAGATCTGGTTTTAACAGCGGCTTTGCAAGTGGAGGGCTTCTCCAAATTAGTGCACCTAAATGAACCAGGAATATGAATATGAATATGAATGATCCCAGGCAGAATGATCCCCAGCACAGAGGCTTGGCTTTGAAGGGCTTCAGCGTCCCTCTTCCCTTGATCATAACTTTGAATCAAACAAAAGCTAATGCAATTTCCTTGGCCTTTCAGTAGCAGATTGTGCTGTAAGGGTTCATGCCATTAGAAATGTAATAATTGCTTCTCTATGCAGATCTAATTTATCTGTGAGGCACTTAGAAGATAGGCCAAATGATAGCCTGGCGGTAGGCTTTGGAGAAAGGCCCAAGAGGTGATGATAAAGATCTATCTAGCACCTTCCATCCTTACAGATATCTGTCCAGCACAGTGCAGGAGAAGATCTGGATGGGAGGAAGGGGGCAGAGGAGAGAGCTCTTGGAGAGGGACAGCTCAGTAAGAGAGGGGACCCTGACAAGCCTATCCACGTGGAATGGAGGTGGAAGAGTCCGTTGAGGAACCAAAGTTACAGGATAGTCAAGTCATGCACTTGTCAACCTATTTGCAATCCCCAAATAACAGCTCTTTGTGACCAGTGCATGGATTTTGGTTTTGCTGATGCTGGAGGCTGCTCTGCATCCTTTGTCCCACGGTGTTGGTCCTTGAGGAGCATCTGAGCTGCCTTCGAGCTGGCAACGAGGGTGGACACAGTGATATCTCTCAGCAGCCTGCGCTCAGCCTTAGCAACC
The DNA here is from genome assembly GCF_964273445.1 of Streptopelia decaocto. NCBI lineage: Eukaryota > Metazoa > Chordata > Aves > Columbiformes > Columbidae > Streptopelia > Streptopelia decaocto. The sequence continues at coordinate 7,470,146 of NC_138659.1, read as the reverse complement.
ATACCCTTACAAGCATTTTACAAACACCAGCTAAATAATTATCCTAATGTGGGTCACCCAGTCTAAAACAGCAGGTCACAAAGTATATTTTGCTTTAGCAAAACCAAAAGCTGAAAAATTGTGAGAAAACATAAAGATCTGCTTTATTTTTCTGGCGTCGGAGCTATTTGGGACTCTGGATGTTATGGCACAAGACTGTTAGATGGTGGTGTTTCTTTTTTGCACTGTCGCTGGCATTAAGACTCAGGAGGCACCTAAAATCAAAAGTCTATCTGTATGTGGGTGGACACTGGTCTAAGGCAGGGATTTTAAAAGAACAGGGTCAAGTTTTAAACTAAAACATTGCTTTTCTCTGCCAGCATTTGCACACACAGCAATCCACTTGTCTGTCTGCTTCGACAGGACAAGCATTCATTTTATATGTATTAATGTACATGTCCAAACCCAGGCTGCTGTGTGCAAAAGCAGCATGTAAATGGAAATAAAAGCTGTGTAGGGGCCATCCACTGAATTGTCTGGTGGAGTTCAGACTGGTTTTATTAGCCTGCGTTGCCTGGTTTTACATGTTGGTGGGTATTAGCATATAAATTTTGCTATGCTCTTAGCTATAGTCTCACCCTCAGTCATCTTGGGGATAAAATTTCAGCGAGAGAAAAAGAAGATGATGAGGTTAAAGTAAATTGTTGCGAAGTTGAAGTCTAAAGTGGAAATAAATGAGAAGTAAAACCCTTTTTAAAAGTGGAGGGAAGTATTTTCTTGCTATTTTTCATCTCCCTGGCTTGAGTGAGTGTGTGTCGTGAGGCTGCAGAGATTTATATTCACAGCTCCTAAGCACCGGTGCTTGTTCAGAAGCTGTATTATTCTAGCCCTTTTTATTCACTCACCTTCTAAAGATGTAGTGTAAATATTTATCTTCCCTCCGGCCTATCCACGCTGCCCAGGACCCAGCGCTGTTAAACACTCTTATCACCTCATCGCTCTTATCTCCTGCAATCCCTGCCAACATTTGGAGTCTGTCAATGGGAACACCTTCGAAGGCACCACGAAGGAACAGAAAGAAGAGGTGATGCAGGAGTAATAATACCTTAAAATAAGCAGTGCATGTGCTGTCGCTCAAAAGGGAGAGGTTGGTGCGTCTGTTTTCTGCTGTGCTCTTTGTGCTCATGGTGTCTGTGCATGAAGATGTGATTGAAGGTCTCTGTGGACCAGCGCAGGAGGAGAAGTGGGGCAGCTGGTGTGGAGGGCTGTCCGGCCCCGGCTTCATCACCAGTACATGGTCTAAGTGAACCACAGTTCACCAAGATAACCAACAGGTTTTTTTTCAAATTCCTCTTTCTGTACTTGTGCTAAATAAAACACGTGAAATGGAACAAGAGACAGTGTCTCCCATAGGGCCACCATCCCACTTGCAGAGGTTTCCGCACGCAGCTTGGAGGGCAAATGGGTGAGGTCTGGGAGATCAGTCTTTATATAACATTGTTTTAAAAACTGTCCTGTGAAACCAGCACGGTCAATCGCTGGCACGTCAAGGTGTGCTTGCCATGGCGGGGCAGTGGGAATCGTGTCTTATAGCATGTGCAGCATCTCAGCCAAGCCCCTCAGCCCAGAAACCTTGTGTTAGGTTAAGCAGGGTACAGAAATTCCCAAGAAATGAACACGGGATGGCAACACCGATATAATCCTATCACTTATAAGACAAAATTGACGTGCAGTAGCCATAGTACCACTTAACGGATAAGACAGTTGGTCCATCTGCGCTCAGTCCATCTTCTCTCATTTCTCTTGCTTAAATTTCTCAGGAGCAGAACAAAATCCTGTTATCCAATAAGTTACCCACTGGTAGTTGGATTTTCATTGAGTGACATCTGCCGCAGACCGTGGATGTAGGAGATACTGGTGATTTTGTAGCATTTTGTAGACGTGGGCATTTGGCTTTATTTTTAAAGTCTCTGGACTTGTCTCCCTTGAAGGCCGTGCTGTCATCCTTGTGTTGCCAGATGTGCCAGGAGGCTGTAAAAGGCACCAGGGGTGGCATGTGGCATGAGGAGGCAGGAGGAAAGCTTGGACTCGATCTGTTGTTGGTCGGTAACTTGCTTGTGTGGGACTAAGCGCTCCTACATCCAAGTGTGTAATGGTCTTTCCTTCCTTTGTGGTCATCTTCTGTTTGTCTGCAGGGGTTCTGCCATTTCCATGAGCTCCTTTTTATAGACAGGGTGTTGCTAAAAGGGCTCTGGGACAGGGACCTGCCAGTGGCTTTCAAGCCAAAAGCAAAGCTGTAGAGAAACACTGTGTATTACTGCTTTGAGCCTGGCCTTTTCCCCCTTTTGTGTTGAAGTTCCCTGAATCAGAGCTCTGATTTTCTCCTTTTTAACCTGTTGCATTGACATTATTCCAGCCTCCATCCTGGCATAGAGCAGAGCTCAAGGATGGCCCTGGAGCTGCCAGTCTCTTCTTCTGCACTCCCTGTCATCAGCTCCCCTACTCAGCACCTTCTCTTTGTGCTCCTGTCATGCTACAGAAGCTCATATTGGGACGGGGGGAAAAGTCTCTAATTTCTTTTAACATGCCTAAGCACAGAAGTTATAATGCACCATGATTACCTAACTTTCCATGGGCAGTTTAGAAATAACTGGTTACAGTATTGAGGTTTTTAGGGTACTGATTTATCGAACTATTGGTTTTGGTGTGTATCGATAGACTCTGCGACGTCTTGTACTTGCAGCTCTGTTCGATTTGCATTTCTGTAATCTGAAAGCTAAATTGGAGAGAGAAGAATTAAACCGTCCTGACAAACATCTCCCTCCAACAAGTATCTCGGTGGGTTTTGACGGAGAATAATTAGCTGGCTGTGCTTGCAAGCCTGATGAGCGACACGGTCCGTCTGATCACCGCCGGCATCTCTGCCTTCCTTCTGCCGCAGGGATGTGCTCGTGGCTGCGACGGGGAAATCTGGTGCCGGTGATGCCGGTGCCATTGGCCGGTGCCCTGGGAGGGTGCAGCGGGGTGAGGACAGAGGCTGTGGCGCTCTGTCCCTGTCCCCTTGCCGTTTGAGGTCATTGAGCCCAGCAGAGGCACGTCCTGGGAGCAAGACACACCACGCCTTACTTAGGATGCTCCAGAAAACACCACTTTCAGTCAGGAAATATCCCTTCCATCAGTGCCAGCTACAATTCATCTTAAGACCACTTCTGCGTGTTGTAAAAACAAACATTTCCAGCACCTGGTAGGTGATATTCGTCTCACGTAACTTCTGCAGTGGGATCTGTAATCCTCACTGTCACGGCCTATTTTTTGATTCGTTTCCAGGTGTGACCGTTTAGCGCTGACGGCTCAGCACTGCCATACCTGGAGCCAAGCGCTGTGCCGATTAGCCACGGTGGTGCTCCAAAAAGCCAAATCAAAGAAGGATTGAGATCAGCAGCCTCCCAAGGGCATTTCAAGGCCCTTAGTGAGTGACCACACTAGAGCTTTTTCCATTTACCTGGATTAAAATTTGTCACAGAGAAAAATACAAGCAAATAGCCTAGCATCTGAGAGGTAGAACAAATAGCACTTGGCCAGCCGTCTGGCTCAGAGGGGAAAAAGAAATCCAGTGTAACTAAAGCGTAAACAATGTTTGCATACCATTGGATTAATAGTTCTTCTTAAAAACCGCACTGGGATTAAAGAGACACATTTTGTATGCCGGGACTTGCGTGCCCTTCTTGGCCCAATAAATGCCAGTAAGTACATCTAAGAGAAATAAAAAGCCTCGTTAGCCCAAAGGTGGCTGCTGAAGCCACGGTGCTTTCTGCGGGCCTGTGGAACAGGAACAAATGGCTGTGGTATTCCTGGAGCAGCCCCTTCTATTTTATAAGGAGTTTTGCAGCAAAGCGTTCCCATAGAAAGCTATTTCTGCTGCTCATCTCAGATCCCATTCACCTGCAGGTTTTGCCAGCTACAATTTTGAAGGCGGTGTTGTGGAGGGGAGCTGGCTTTGCATCCGCCAGCACAAAGCGATATTTGAAGTCTTTTGCAATAACTCATTTACAGCACTGGCGCCTCCTCTTCCCCAGCCCTGCTCCCTGTTTTGCTGAAGTCAGTGCCGGCCCCGTCACTCCTCCGAGCTGGCACGGGCTTAGGGGCTCTGGCTCACATCAGTTACCTTATTAGTGTGGAATAACCAATGGATGCCGTCCTTGATTCCTTCGGTTCTTTGCTTTGCGGTATCTTCTAGTGACACCCGTTTGCATTATGCTCCCCGCAACCTGGGCAGAAATAGGATGCTAAAAAGAAGCAGCTCCAAACGTTGGCATGAGTGCCATGAATGGGGCATAGTGGCACGTGGAAGGAAAAACCTCAACCCACACATTTTCCCCAGCAAAGAGGTGAGATGGATGTTCAGGCAGCAAATGCCTGTTACATCCGGCTTTTCTCTTTTGTCCCTGTTGAGGCTGTGGTTGTTGTGCTGATGCAGTGTCTCAGAGCAAAGAATCTTCCACCCTAAAACACAAGTCCTTCCTAGGAACAGTTTTAGTATCAAACAGAATAACAAGCTGGGAAAACAGAATTCTCCAGACAGCTACGTGTGGGATTTCTACCTGTTTTCTTGTTCTTCTTTTCCCTTTCGCCTGCTCCGGAATCCACGACAGGCTGTAGAATTTGCACCTTAATCCCAGAGATGATGGTAATTAAAAACTTAAGTCTCCATAAACAGATGCAAATAAATTAAAGAGGCAAAGAACTGAATTAGAGGCTAATCCTGGTGGGGCAGTGAAAGCAAAGGGGGTGGTAATTCTGTCCTTCTGTTATTTCACCTGTTCCTGCGGCACGATCCCTGGGTTTGTCCGCGCTTGGGACGTGCTTCCCAACCACTGCAGCTGATGCTTTCGCGTACGTGTCGGCTTGAAGAGGGAGCTGCGTGCCAACGTCTTCAAATCATGCAGTTTGCTTTGCCCTTGCGCTGCAGGTGTTTCGCACGGATGAGTTCAGCAACCAGCTCTCGTTCCCCAGCGCTTTCCTCGCCCTCGTTCTGCAGGGATGCCAGCAGCCCCACAGAAATTACTTGGGCTTTGTGTCCACCTGAAGAGCAAGGACCTAAAATTTATTCAGCTGGAAGAAAAGCGGCTTTTTTTCCCCTGCGTTTTCCTTGGCACTGAGTTGTGCCTCTGTCCCAGTGCTTTACCCTTCTCTGGAGTATCTGGACAAGGCTGTGCTTGCACAGAAGCATCTTGCTCTAAAGCCTCAGGATTAGTGAGGGTCCCAAAGTAAGGCCGTGGGATTGGAATCCTTCATTTTTATGGGCTAGAAGAGATAACGCTATGAACTGAATTATCCTCCTGTCATGAAGTGATCCACGCTCTCTTGTGCGTGGATAAGTATTGATTATCCATCAATATGGATGGATGGTGTGTGATGATTCAAAGCCTGGCTGCCCGGTAGCTGCGTGTCCTGGGCTGTTTATCTAGTCAAATAAAATATTGCTGTGATTCAGCATATTTATTTAAAAGCGGGATTTACTTGTATCCCCACGACATTACCGATACCTCCAAAATCAAGTCTCTCTCTCTTTTTCAGGACGGGGAAGGCCAGACTGCACTCCATTACGGTAAGCTGCCTTTCAGCGTGGTTGTTCCCTCTTAACAAGGATGGCTGCGCTGCTGGACTAAATAGTTACATACGAAAAGCAAATTTCAGCAGAAATGTGAGCAGGGAAGCTGGATTTGATTAACTGGCGGCTACTTCACCAGCAAATCCCTGCATGGTAGGAGTAAGAATGATAAGAGAAGTGGCAAAGAACACTGCTGTCCTCCCTTCCTTCTCCTCTGCAAATTTCACCTCAGAGCCTTCCTTTTCCCCCGATTAATGATGCACTTTCTGCAGAGTTTTTCCTTTGCGCCTGTGTGATTCCAGGGCGCAGTCGTGCTGGCTTTAACAGGTTATAGAGGTGAGGGAGGGGGACAAACGTGTCCTTCACCTCCGCACGTCCTGGTGACAAACCCGCTTGGGCACAGCTGAGAGAGCAGCAGCTTCTCCACCACCAAAACCAGCAGAGTGAAGTTACAGTTTGTTTCCCTCCTACAATTACATGCTGATGAGATACATGATTTTATAGCCATCTTTTTAATTGAAAGATTGTTCTGTCTCCAAATGAGAAAAGTGGAGAGTAAAGTGACACATGCGGTGCTGATGTGTGGAGAATAGAAAAAAAGTATCGATTTAATCTGTATCATAATTTTTTCCAAAATTAAGACATACTCAGTTATTATTTTTTACTCTCTCTTGATGCCTGTCACTGTGTAATTAAGGGAATCCTTGTCATTCTGAAGCGTTTGTGTCTTTTCTCTCTGAGCGCTCCGCAAGGACATTAGCAGGATGGCAAAATTGCTTTGCAGACCATCACTCCAAGGCACCGCAGTTGGATCTGGATCTAAACTACCAGATTCCAGGGCCGCTGAACCGAGACTGTAATTATAATAATGTATCATTTCTCCTCATGTCATCTTTCCTGTAGGATACTTTATTTTTCACATTCTTATCACTCTGAAGCAGCAAATCCGTTGCTTAGTGCAGCAGCCTCTGCAGAATGAAGAGCACTTAGTGCCACGTTGCCTCTTTCCCAGCCCATTCCACATTTTGGGCTCTCCCCTGCTCTGACACTGATAGCCATCTACCAAGGGGTGCACGGTGGATTATAGCAGGTTGTGCAAAAGAATAGTGTGTGTAAGTTATCCTGCTTCAAGCAAGTTAAATATATGAAAGCAGAGCGGGATGCACCACCTGACCATAAATTCTGTGCAGGAGGTTGATGCTGGTTCATTAACACAAGCAAACAAATATAACTGTTCTAATTAACAACATTTCAGAAATGGTTTCTCTGATCCACTCAGCTCAGATGTTTCAATAGTGAGAGTTTACCAGGGATTTTTTTTTTCCTGAATATTTTAAGTGTTAGAATTTTTTCTTCTTCTTGAGTATTATCCCAGCTCCTGTCCCCAAATGTCACCTTTGGGGAAGCCCCCCGGGTTGCTGGCACACGGGTCCAGTGTGTCCACGGGTGCCCACTGTCCCTGGCTGACCATCTAATTGCCCAGGATGTCCAGACTCCCTCATTTAGCTGATCTGGTCATAAATCACCCCAATCTTGAAAACTGCCTGTTAAATGAGTGAATGGTTTTGAGTCAAGTGGCTGTTGGCTTGAAACTGGAACTCACTGAAAATGTTCTGGTGCCTTCTCGGTAAGCGCTTCGTAATCAAACTGCTAATTGCAACAGAGAGGCACAAGAGCAGAATGAAAACTGTCTCTGGCAGTGCCACTACAAGGTTTTTCATTTTCTTAGAGGCCGTTCAGGGAAGGGTTAAATCCCAGGAGCAAGGCCAGCCAGACAAGCCACTGCTTTTAGGGTGTCTCCATCCCTTTTTATGAGCCGGCGTGGCCTGACAGCTGTCCTTGCAGTGACAGCTCTCCTGATTACAGCCCGTGTCAAACCGCATCCTGCGGCGGGTTGTAAATCCTTCCTCCTTCCGATCGGCCCCGACCTGGGGTTTAATCGGAGGTTAAGCGGGGCCCAGCCGGCAGCACAGTCCGAAGGCACCGGCTCATCGCTGGAACCACCACCAGACCCGGAGGCCGCGGTCGGTGCTGTGTCGATTGGTACAAGCACAGTCTCCCTGCTAAACGGCCCGTTCGTCTTCATCTCCATCCATCCATCCATCCACCCACCCGCTGGGAATACTAAAATCATTGCCGCCGCCTCTCCCAGAGGAAATCAAGGCTTCTCGGAGCGCTGGTGGCCACGTGGCCGCGGGGTGGGCAGGTTCTGTATCCTCATGGGCACTCCGGCTTCCCTGCAAAGCACCATCTGTTCGGCTCTTTCTGTGCTGTGGCAGGGCAGTGGGAGGGGATGCTGGAGGGAAAATAAATAATAAAAAAAAAGAAAGGAATTCATCATCTGAACCCTGAGGATTAATGGAGTCGGAAGGCGAACTGCGCTGAATGGAAATTCATCTTCACTCGTGCCAGTGTCAGGGCTGCCGTTCCGGCCATTGACAAATCGAGGGTCCCAGGGTGCGATAAATCCAGCAGCTCTGCTCATCCCGGGGGACGTCCCCGGCCCGCTCGGGGACATGGGCTGTTCCTGCCGGTGGCACTGGATGACACAACCGCCTTTCCCTGTGCAGGTACCATCTCCCCATCCCCAGGAGCTGCGCCACAGCATCCTTGGTACCCCTGGAATTCAGCATTCTAAAAGGGTGCTGCACTGTCCCCCCAGGACATGCCCCAGCCCTTCAGCTCAGCCTCACCCCCACCTGCTTCCTCATCAACCCTCTCCCCTTTTTTTCCTCCTTTTTTAAATCTTTTTCAGGATAAGCTCCAATCACACGTCAAATTTTTTTAATTAAACATTTCTGCTTGTCCCTTTGGGTCAGTAGAAAACTGCAGAGTAATGCAAAAGACACTGTAATTACTACATTTAACAGCAAAGAAGAGTTAGTCAGTGATGTTGTAAAAGCACCTAAAATATCATTAAAACCAATCACCACCAATGCGAGAGGAAGCTGCCGGCTTTGCCATCTCTTAAGGCAGTTTGGGCCTGAGGCAGTTTTTGGCTTCACCAGGATCTGCATTGCATGGGCTTAAGGGAAGATCCAGGGACTAGGATTGCTGCTGGTATCAGCCAAGCCTGGCTCTTCAATGTTAAGCTTTCATGGTTTTTCTGATTCTTCCTTTTTAACATCCTTAGGCAAGGTTGGAACCAAAAGCTGCCGGGGCTGTTAGAGCCTTGGGCCAGGGCAGAGCTCAGCTCAAACTTCGTTGTCTCTTGACAGAGTAAATCAGGGTTGAAAAATAGAGTTGCTCATGGAGATATGGGTTAGAAATAATGGTGATGGCTCTCTGTGGGCACAGGGCTGTGCCCTGGAGCTGGTGTTCAGGGAAAGTCCAGATAGGAGCTAAAAAACATCGGAATTTTCCACAAGGAGCGATGATGGATGGAAGTGGGGAGTGAGGCAGCGCTGGCTGGGATGTGCTGCCCGGGGAGGTTCAGGAGGCAGGTGAGGGGCAGGCCGTTATAAATGTGTTATAAATTATAAATACATTCTAAATTCTGGGTACAAAAGCAGACAGGGAAGGCTTTCCCAGGCTTCTCAGCTCTGTCTCCAGTCCTGGACATGAAAGAGCATCAGCCAAACTGCACCCTGTGCATCATCCCAGGTGATGCGCTGCAAACCCCTGGGGCTCTGGTTGCACCAGTAACCACCCCCCCCAGACTTCTGTCTTTTCATTGCTTTCACTCTGTCTTTTTCCTTTGCACTGTTAAATCCAAAGGCAAATAATTTATTGAGTACCGAGCACTGCCCCAAAAAATTATCTTCTCTGCCTGGCCAGGTGCTGAGACAGCGCTTCCTGCTGCTGGCACACGCATGGGATGTCACCAGCCACAGCAGCAGCTCCAGAAACGCCCGTCACCGCCACCTCGGGTCAGGATCCCCAGACTAACCCTTCCCTTTCTCCCCTCAGCTGCCGCCTGCGAGTTTTTGGATATTGTGGAGCTGCTGCTGAAGTCGGGAGCCAACCCCACGCTCCGGGACCAGGAGGGCTGCCTGCCGGAGGAGGTGACAGACTGTAAAGCCATCACTTCAGCTCTGCAGCAGCACACCGCTGGCGGGACCTAACCCCGCGGCCACACGGAGGACAGGGACAGTCCGCAATAACCCACCCTTCTTTTCCCCGCTGCCCTCCGAAACGCCGTGGGGCTGGAAGGCGAGATTTTAGAGCACAGGGTCTCCAGCACGAGGGCTGGCTGGCCAAGCACGTATCCAGGGCAGGATGGGATCAGGGTGTTGCATGCTCTGACATTTATCAGTATTTTAGGGGGGGAGGGAGGGAGGAGAGAGAGCCTGGAGGAGGCCCCAAGTATTATTTTTAATGTATTAAATGCAAGTACTGCATTGGATGTCTCTCCAGAGCAGCCTGTGCTGACTGCTCCATGGGGAGGAGAGGGCTGCTGGGCCAGCTGAGATGCTCACCCCTCGCCTTCAGGTTGAGTTTTGGTTTATTTTTTTTATTCTTCCCTGGGTCCAAGCAAAATATTAAAAATAAAAGCACAGCATTGGGATGGAGCCTCTGTGTGGTTTTCTTGCAGGGAGTGGTTTGATTCCTTGTCAGCAATAAGGATGGGAGGCAGCTGAGCACTGGTGGAGCCCCTGGAAAGCTCTGCTCAAGCTCTCGACCTGTCCATCCCTCTAGTTCTCACCTAATATACGTAAGACAATGGCTAACCAACCTCTCGAATTTGAGAGGACTTTTACCACGTCACAAAAACACTTTGCTGAATTAAACGGCATTAAAACCCTCACCTCCATCAGCAGTTGCAGGGCCTGTCACCTGTTCGGACGCTGCCAGCGGCCAAAGCGCCCGATGGCACGGCAAACACACACGGCAAGGGGCAGGCTGGGTCGGGGGGATGAAAGGGCTTGGGCAAGTTAATGGGGTGTGCCTGCCCTTATACTGACCATGTCAATTTATTTTGCGTTAATATTGGAGGGGGTTGTCGGGCTGGGCAGCTGCTGTGGTGGGCTCCATGTTTTGGGAAAAAAATAATAAAAAAATAATTAAAAATACCCACAACATGCAGGGCTTTTTTGGAAGTCAGTAGGAAAACTGACCCTGAAGCCTTTTCCCGCTGAGCCTCCCAAACAAGGAGGCTGGAGCACGGGTGGCAAGAAATAAAATACATCATGTGCGTTTGTTTGCAGCCTCTTTGCTGGGGGATGATTCTGCTGCCGGGGTGTGACAAGGGGCTGGTGAAAGGCGCTCGGATGCAGCGATGCATGAAGCCAACTGCTGCTAAACATTCACGCCGCGCAGCACACGCCGGGTTTCAACATTTACGGTCCCCGCGGGGCAGTGGCGGCTCGACGGAAGCGATACAACAGCCCCCTGGGACGCGGTGACACGGAGGTTGGGGACAGGCGAGGCCACCCTTGTGCAGCGCCATAACGCACAGGCACTGCCTGCCTTGATGGACACGTTGGGTAATAAAACAACAACTCTCTCTTAAAGCAGGAGGAAAAGCAGTAGCAGCGATGCCTGTGCTTTCAGCGAGCACATTTGGGGGCTGAGCGCTCAGCCCTGGAGATGTTTATAGCACTTTAGGGCTGTTTGCGAGGTTGGAGCGTTTCCAAAAAAAAAAAAGTGGGGAGAGGGGGGGGAAAAAAATGAGAAAGACATACATTATTGTTTATAATCTGCTTTATTCAGCCAAACCTTTCCCCAGCAGCCTTGCGGATTGCTGTTTAAATCCCTCGGTGCCTTTAACTACCGATACAGAAAGTGGTTAATGTGCATTCGGCCTAAGCTTGGCATCTACTCCAGGAAATCACTTTAATTGAGAAGCATTAAATGTTAAAATAATTAAAATAGAGAAAAGCCAACACACCGGTGCCCATGGAGGGGTCTGGACACCCCCAGGCATGTTTTTTGCTTCTCACCTGTGCCCACAGTACGGATTTTGGACGGCGGGGGGGTCCCCACGGTTCCCCCGCCATCCCTGCGTGCTGGCAGAAAAGTTGTGAGCACCTTGGGGTGCCGTGTGGCAGGGATGGAGATGCTCCCCCCAAACCCACCCACCTCTTCGGCCCCGCAAAAAGCCAGGGCACTGTGACCCGTGTCACTCGTCCTGGATCCCGAGCCCAAAGATGCAACAGTGCCGGAGCAGGGGATGCCGACGGTGGAAGGAGAAAACCAATAAATCCCAAAACCAGCAGCTGCTAAAGAGCATCCCGAGTTTTATTTGACGTCGCTTTCCCTCCAGGCGAGGGGGTGACCGTACACATCTCATGCCAACGCGCAGGAGGGCAGGGTACAAAAGCAACACCCCAGGCCCGAGTTTGGGAGGACTGGGGGAGGTCCTTTCTCCCCAAAGACTTGGCAATAAATAAGGTTTTAATCTTTGATTTTTTTTTTAATTATTATTTTTTGTTGGGTTTTATTTTTCCTTTTCTTATTTTTTCCCTCCCCCCCCCCGGAAACAAGACTCACTTTCTGGAACTGTACAAAATTTACACAGCAAAGGGAGCAAGGGGGGACACATTTGGCCTTGTCAATGGAGAGCAGTGGGCACGGCTCCCCCGGCCCCCTCCCCGCCAGCCGTGCCCGGTGAGGCTGGGGGCTTGGCACACAGCAGCACCCAACGCTGGGGAGGGGGGGAGGCACATGGGTGCAGCTCCTGCAGCACCAACACACCCACGCAGGGGGGACAGGAGGGACAGGGACATACCAGTGATGTGCTTTCTTGTGTGGCAACGTTTTGGGGTTTTTTTCTCTCCTTTGATTTTGGAGCACCCCCCCACCTGCAGCCTCTGGTTGCAGCCAGGTAACTGGATCTGCCACCAGCCCCCACAAAGGGCAGCCTGGGACCATCAGCACCACCCCAGAGCTGGGGGGTGATGGTGGGGACCCCACGGCCAGGGAGTGCCCACAGGGCTGGGGTGGAGTTGGGCACCCCAGACAGAGAACGCAGAGCTGGATTTTATCATCGGGTCAAACACGTGGTGAGGGTGGGGGGGTGAGCAAGCAGCTGCCTGGGGTCTCATCCACCCTGTCCCCTCCAGTTCCCACCATGTGGGTGCTTCTGCAGCTGATGAAATGCCCTTTTCCCCCTCTTCTTGGGGGGAATTTTTTGCAATATCCTCAGAGCAAACATTCCCCACCTTCCCCTGACCCTTCCCCAGTTCCTCTCCCTGTGTCAGCCCTGCTTGGCCCTTGGGCAGCTCAGGCTGCGGGCTTCTATTTTTTCTTCTCTTTTAATTCCTCCCCACCACGTAACCAAGGTCAAACCCGCAGTGATGCACTGTAAGCACTCCTGGGGATCAATCACAGCCCCAGAGCCGCCCGCACGCAGAACAGCATCACCCCCGGGCAGTGGGGCGATGGTCCAGGCCTCACTAAAATAAACCGTTCTACAATATAGAATTTTCTTTCCACCAAGGGTCCGGGCAACGTCACATCGCGTATCAAGTCCATACCGAAAAATAATTCTTGAAAATAGCAGCGGGAGGGGCGCGGGGCTGTTGCGGGCACCGGGATGATCTCTGCCACCCCTGATTGTCCTCCCTCCTGCCGGCTCGCACCATTGCTCCATCGCGCACCCCGCCAAGCCCCAGCCCTGTGCCGGCATCTTCGCCATGTGGCCCATGTGCCAACACCTGTCTTGTGCTTACACCCAAAAGCATCTGTGCCCCCCAGCCCGGGCACAGCCGCCCCCACCACCGCCGATGCCATTCCCCCCCTCCAGCCCTCCGGGGCTGGTTCCCATGGGAAATCCTGGAAATGTCAATCGCCAGCGAGATGGCTTGTGGGCTGGGGGGGGCAGCGAGAGGGGACCGGGGTGGGGGGTGAGCGGCGCTTAGAAAGGGGGGTGATCCATGTCGTCCAGCCAAGAGGCCGGGCTGGTGGGAAAGTCTGGGTACCCGACGCTGCTCCCCGTGGAGATGTCGGAGGTGGGGCCCCCCCCGGCCATGGCCCGCAGCGTCTGACTCACCCCCTGCGCCCCGTGGGCCACCAGCCCCAGGTTGCCGTCCATGGCGTAGTCCAGCCCGTTGAGTAAGGGGGGGTGGGCCGGCAGGGAGGAGATAGAGGATGGCGACTGGGGGAGGCCATAGGGACTCCCGTCCCGCAAGTCCTGGTACGACTGTCCCGTCCCCTCCATGGAGAAGCTGCCGTTCAGCAACTGTCCGCCCGCCACGTCCCCCACGGTGCCATAAACCCTGTTGGTGTGGCCGAGCTCGGAGAGGATCTGGTCTTCTGCTGGGGAGAGCAGAGAGGGGGGGTCAGCACAGGGGGACCCCCAGAGCCCCCCCACCCCACGGCAGCACCCCGCTCACCGCGGAAGCTGAGCTCGCTGTCGCTGACTCCGCAGTCCTCGGCCGAGCTCTCCTTCTCCAGCTTGCCACCCCCCCGGCTCCGCTTGACACTCTTGTAAAACTGTCCCCAGCGGTGCCGCCCTGCGTCCTTCTTCAGCCGCTTCTCCTTGGCACGGCGGTTCTGGAACCACACCTGGGACGGGAAATGGGGACATCGATGGCATCACAGCACACTGGCACCCTTGCAACCTGGCTCCCATGCATCCATGCAACCCAGCACCCCTGCAACCCATCTCCCAGGCATCCATGCCACCCCGGCACCCCAGTGGGACCCCTGCGTGGGAAAGGGCATCCCCACGGCCTCACCTGCACCACCCTCATGTCGAGCCCCGTCTCAGAGGAGAGCTGCTCCCGCACGTGTCGGGCAGGCTTGGGGGAGTTTTTGTAGGCGTTCTTCAGTGTCTCCAGCTGCTTGGCCGTGATGGTGGTCCGGGGCCGCTTAGCGCCCGCCTCGGAGTCATCTGCAGGCAAAGAAACTGGTACCAGCCCCAACTGCAGCAGCGTGAGCAACCCCAAACCACCAGCCCACACCACTGGGGAAAAGCTCCCAAATAACAGCTGCCTCAGACCCCACAGCAACCCCTTCCCACAGCTACAATGCAGTGACATGACCCACAGCCACTCCTCGGTGTGATGTCCCACCTCATAGTCCTTTCGGGGTGCCTACCGTTCTGCTTGGCAGTCTCATAGTCCTCCTTGCAGACCAGCCGCCCGTCCTCCATCAGGTAGAACTCGTCGCCGGTGGCCAGCTGCCGGCTGCAGATGATGCAGGCGAAGCAGTGGAGGTGGTACACAAAGTCCTGGGCTTTGCGGACCACCTGGGTGGGGGGGATGCCCTGCTGGCACGCCGTGCATTTGGTCCCAAAACGTCTGTAAGGAGAAGAGGGCGACCCTGAGCCCCCTGGCGAGGTGGGCTTCACCAGAGATGGGGTGGGAACCAGGAAGACAGGGCAGAGTTTAAACCAGCAATCAACCTAATTATGCATGACACTTCACACGGCAGGGGTTTATCTTCTTCAGTGTGAAAGACCGGCCTAATGGAGCTGAGGAAGGTTTGATTTTAATGGTTCTTTTAACTAATGCTTATAGGCTGCCTGATTTTCCCCCACAAGGACAGTACATATTTCATCCACGTTAATACCAAATAAATTAATTACGCCGCCCCACTAGCATGATGAATCCCAGATTAATGCAGAATGATGGGGCTCTTACAGTGTAATGACAGCCCAACGGGTGCATCGGGTGTGCTGGCTTGGGGTAGGCGTGAGCCTAAGCAAGCCCACCAGCACGGCTGCGAGGAGCGAGCAAGAGGTGTGCAACCAGCATGTGAGAAGTGTGGAAGCAGCATGTAAGTACCATGGAAGAATGGTGCAAGGAGTGTGGAAGATGAATGCAAAAAGTGTGCAAGCAGATGCTAGAAGTGTGGAAGCAACATGCAAGAAGCATGCAAGAATGGGACAAGAAGCATGCAATGAAGGTGGAAAAAGCATTCAAGGACCATGTAAGAACGGGGCAAGAAGTTTGGAATGTGCATACAAGAAGCGCGGAAGCAGTATGCAAGGAACGTGCAAGAATGGTGCAAGAAGTGTGGAAGCAGCATGCAAGAATAGAACGAAAACCACGGAAGGAACGTGCAAGCAGTTGTGCAAAGAACATGCAAGAAGTGTGGAAGAAACATGCAAGGGCCATGTAAGAATGGTGCAAGAATTGTGCAAAGAGTGTGCAAGGACCCCATGGAGCCATCCTGGCGTTGCAGCAGCAGCGAGCAAAACAAATCTGTCCCCTTCACCTTAAACAGACCCCTCTGGGGAAAACACAAGCCCTTCAGCGCCCAGTCCCAAGGCTGCAGGGGCAGGCGGTGACATTTGGGGTTCCCCAGAGGGTACAGCCACCCCAGGCACCTCTCACTGCCCCTCCAAGGGCTGAACATCCCCCAACCATGCAAAAATCACCCTGTGAGACCCACAGCTGCCCGTGTCCTCACACTGCCCATGAAGCTGGGGCACAGCCACCAAAGCTGGGCCCCTGAGACTGTCCCCGAGTCATGCAAGTGTCACCCAGAGATGGGTGGTGGGCACCAAACATGAGTGGCACTGGTGCTATTTCAACAGCTGCCCAAAGGGGTGTTAGAAGCAGAAAGGTGAGGAGGGAAAAACCTATTTTGTCTCATTTTCTGGGCTTGTATCCTAAAGGGAGAGTCCCTGGACATCTGCTGGACTCTCCCAGAGTCAGCTGAGAGGGAGGGTGGGAGGTGGTGGAGAGAGGGCGGGAGGGATGAAGAGATGGAGTGAGGGATGAAGGGATGAAGGAAGGGATAGGACAGACAGACAGACGATGCTTTTCTGTGCCCAAGACTGAGCCAGTGCACACTGTGCAGCTCCCACCCTCCCTCTGCCCATCCATCACCCCCACATAACCCTATTAAAGCCATTTTAAGCCATGCTCCAGCATCCTAGGGTGTTTCCACACAACCTGGGGATGGCCAGACCAAGGGCAGAGCTGCCCACAGCGGGGGACCAAGCACTGCAATTTGGAGGAGGAAAAAAAAAGGTAAAAACCAGAAAAATCTGGTGTTTTTGTAAGTAGCTCCTGTGTTGCAAACCTGCTGCTGAGGTTGGCCTGAAATCCTCGTGTCCTCCACAGGTTACCTACCCCAAAATCAATGAGCAGTTGAAATAAAGGTGAGGCAAGTGCCGAGATGCTATTGATTGGCACCAAATAATCCAGGCAGGACCTCATCTAAGAAAGTCACTGATCTCTCGGCTCTAATTAACATTGATTACCCACACCTTTTGGGCGACTATTTAAATGACTTGGAGATTAATAGGCTGGAAAATATCAGAAGCAAAAGTGTTATTACCCAGGCTGGAGCGGCTGCTTTAACCGTCACACGCTCGCCAGCTGGGAAGGAGAAATTCAAGATATATCTTTGGCCCTGGTGGCTTGTGGGGGTGACACATAGGAGGCCTGAGAGCCTGGGGATGGGCAGGCAGGGAAAGTCCTGGCCAGGGATTAGCATGGGGTGTAAGCACCATGGGTTGGTTTAGCCGGTGATAGGAAGAGCTGGAGCACCAGGGATGCGCAGGAGATGATGGCCAGGATCCTCCTCCCCGCAGAGCTGTGCCCAGCCCCGGTGCAACACCCTCTTGCCATCCCTTGGGAAAGCTCCCGAGTATCGCCAGCAGCCAGAGCATCCCTGATGAAAAGTCCATTTTTAATGGGAAACAGGTTGTCCTGTCCTGGGGGAGCAGGGAAAGGCTGAGGCTGCAGCATCGCACAGCTCAGAGGCAGCTGCCAACAAATCAAATGAAGTTTTCACACTACTGGAAGGAAAAAAACCAAACCAAACCGAACCAAACCAAACCGAACCACTAAAAATGTAAAAGGATAAAAAGCAGAAGGGAGAAAAATGGCATCAGCAAACCCCGGTGAGGCGAGCGAGGGGCTCGGGCAGGAGCAGGCAGCAATGCCGCTGCCTTGCGCGGTTTTCTCCTGCCCTCTAGCTCTGAACAGAGCCGGGGCCGCCGCCGAACCACAGCAGCTCGACATCCCATGGGGGGCTGAAACCAGCACGGAAGAGGGACAGGAGCATGGCGGGGATTTGGATCTTTAAGAAGGTTAAATCCCAAGAAGCAGCATCCAACTTGCGGCAACAGTAGAGTAGCAACATATTTTTTGTTGTGACAATAAAGGAAAATAAAGATTTTGGAGAAATAACGTCTAAAAACAGGCTGTGTGTTTGCCTCACACACGGAGAGACGCTGCATTCGGGGGGCTGTGCCCCCAAGAAGTACTCACTTGAAGAAGTCCTCCTTGCAGTAGACGCTGCCGGCCCGGGAGAAGCAGCGGTCGGCCAGCTGCATCTGGCAGTCGGCGCACTTGAGGCAGGAGCTGTGCCAGTGCCGGTCCAGGACCTTGAGGATGAACTTGTCCAGGATGTGCTGGTTGCAGCCGGCGCACTGGGGGATCTCTGGGCAGGGCAGGGAGAGAGATGGAGAGAAAAAGCAGCGTCAGCCACCGCAGCCCCCTCCCGGCACATCTTCCTTTGCCAACCTTCGCCAAAATCCTCTGGGTAGCAAAGCCCATGGCTCTGCCATGCATGGGCACACACAGGTGATGCTCTTCCCTTCTGCAACCCATTTTTCAGGCTGCGCTCCCTCCTCCCTCCAGGATGGCATCCTGCAGTCCCCAAGCAGGAATACGGCTCGTTGCTCCCTGCGGCCACCCTGTCCCCCAAGGGCCAGGCTGCCAGGGGGACCCACAGGGTCCCAGCTGTGACCCAGGGGTTCAGGACACCAACCACCTCCACGCCACCTGCAGAGGATTTTTCAAGATGGGCAAATGTCTCTTCTCCTCCACTGCCACTGCATCCTGAGGACCACGAGCCACTTTGCATCCCTCCATGGTCCAAAACCCATTTGGTCCCCAGGACCCTGTTTTTCACATGATGATGGGAACAGCACATTTCCACCCATTTTTTCCCATCCAACTGGGGTGTTACAGACCCATCCCACTGGAAATAGCTGGAAAATGTGTGCATAAGTAAGGCCAGGCTGGAGCGCAGCTGCGGTGGAGAGTCCAGCCCCATGCAGTCCCTCCCGCAGCACCCATGCTACGGGAGGGTGCAGGGAGTAGGAGCATTTTCCTAAGGGAAGATGTACAGCCAGCCACCCAGCCTCCTGTGCAATGTCTGCCTATAGACAGACAGCTTCTATAGATCTGGAGAGCTGGATATTTATCTCTCTCTCTATCTGCCCACAGTTCAGAATAAACGGGAGGTGCTGTAAAAGTCTGCAGGAGAAGATTGCCAGGTAAAAGCCAGGCACATAATGCTGACACGCACGCATGAAAGAAGATTGATTTTGGGGGGAAGAAAAAAAAAAAAAACAACACATGCCCATAGCTGGAGCGTAAGAGCAGGAGTGATGTTTATGCATAAAGGATGCCAGAGAGCGCTGACAGTAAATATCGAGGGGGGGTGCCTCAGATTATTTCCTTTTTGCCGCTCCAAGTGCTGGGGAGGCTGAGAGGGGACGCGCTGTCCCCAGCAGAGGTGGCTCCTTCACCTACCGGCGGTGGCACCAGCCAGAGGAACAAGTCCCCGCATCCCCCCTGCACTTGGAGCCGGAGCCACCCTGCCCGGAACCAGTCCCCGCATCCCCCCCGCACCTGGGGCCGGAGCCACCCTGTCCGAGCATGGCGGGGCTCGGCAATGCAGGGGGAGAGGGAGCTCCTGCAGCCTGCCGGGAGCGGGGAAAAACAAAGGAGGGAAACAGGAAGGAAAAAAGGGAAAGAAGGAAAAAAAAAGGGGGGGGGGGGGAATAAAAAGGGGAAGGCGAAAAAATAAAAAAAGAAGGAAATAAAGGAAAAAGTGGGAAGAGAATAAAAATGGGAAAAGGGGGGGGAAAGGAGAAAAAAGGGGGAAAAAGAAAAAGGGGGGGAAGAAAAAAGGGAAAATTAAAAAGGGGGGAAAATGAAAAAGGGGGGGAAGAAAAAGGGAGGAAGAAAAAGGGGGGAAGAAAAAGGGGGGAAAGAAAAAGGGGGGAAAGAAAAAGGGGGGGAAGAAAAAGGGGGGGAAGAAAAAGGGGGGGAAGAAAAAGGGGGGGAAGAAAAAGGGGGGAAGAAAAAGGGGGGGGAAGAAAAAGGGGGGGAAGAAAAAGGGGGGGAAGAAAAAGGGGGGAAGAAAAAGGGGGGAAGAAAAAGGGGGGAAGGGAAGAAGGGAAAGGGAAGAAGGGGAAATGGAAGAAAGAAAAAAGTATAAAGAAGAAAAAAGATAATGTGGGGGAAAGGGGGGGAATGAAAAAGGAGGGGAAAAGAAAAAAGGTTAAAAAATGAAAAAATAAATGAAAAAAGAAAAAAGGGAAAAAGGAAAAAAGGAGGAAAGGAAAATGTGGAAAAGGAAAAAAGGAGGAAATTAAAAAAAAAAGGAAAAAAGGAAAAAAACGGAAAAAAGGAAAAAAACTGAAAAAAAGGAAAAAAAACAGAAAAAAGGAAAAAAGGAGAGATAAGAGGAGGAAAGAATGGGAAAGAGGAAAGGCGGAAAAAGAGAAGAGATGGGAGGAGGAAGAGAGCACAGTAGGAAATTGTACAGCCTTAAACAACATTATTTTTAAATACTTTGAGGTACTGATACATATCCCAACTGAAGGTGGTTTATTTTATCAGTCATGAGGTTGGATAGTTACAATCCCAGTGTCCTTCAGCCTGTATTTATTGCTGGCATTTAAGCCTCTGTTGCATTAACAACACCAGAAAAAAAAATACAAAAATACAATTAAAAAATATATATATATTATATATATATATATAAAAATATATATATATATATATTAAAGTATCTACAGCTTCCATAGGTCCCCCTCCTCCTTCCTGCCCTGGAAACACCTGGATGATTTGCTCCTCTGGTCGGCACCAACCACCTTTTCCACATTTCATTTGTTAAACCCGTTTCAGAGCAACGTGAAAACCTTTGGCACAAACGACAGCTCCAGCCCGAAGAGGAGGTGCGTTTGCTGGTATTGCCAAGTAAATCATCGCCATTTATTTCAGAAACATGTATGCTCGTTTAAGAAACAGGTTTTTATATAAGTGATTATTTATATAAACGTGTATACATATATATATATATACATACATGTATATATGTGTACTCACAAGCTAACAAACACAGCTTTCTCCTTAAAGGCAGCAACACAGCTTAATTTCAACAAATAAACAAACAACTGCAGCAGATGCTACAATGTCATCCTCCAAATTTCAAGCGATTTATTTTTTAAAAAGAGACCTATTTCTTTTTTCTTTTGATCTGTCTGTAAATTTACAGCAACAAGCAAATGCACACAGGTCTGCGTGTGCACATGCAGATGTGCAGAAGTCCTATCAACTTGTCTCCTCTTCCCTGTGCATAATAATAATAACAATAATAATAAAATAAAAATTTAAAAAGTGGGACCTGTGGGGGTACCAGAAGTTGTCCAGGTCAACACACTGGTTTGCCTGATGCACGCAGAGAGAATAATATCTTAACTACAACCCCTGCATTTTGCTTTGTGCTTTGACACGGCGGCGGCTGCGCCAGGGTCGGGTCTGCGCTGCCTGAGGAAAGCCTCGTATTTGTTTCACTTGTTTTAACTAAATTATTTGATATAACGGGTATAATGTTAATGACATTGATGTGCTCCCTTGCTGTCGTTGCCCACCAGCATCTCCGGGCTGGCTCTGTGTGTGGCTGGATGCTCCCGCAGACAGAGCGGGGGGGCACGCAGCCCCACAGCCCCCTCCTCTCCACCTCGGGGACATGGGACCGCTCCAGGGATGCAGCAGCCTCAATAAAAACCGTTTCTCGAGGCGGGGGAAAGGCTGGGGGTCACCCCCCCCACGCACGGGGTGATGTGCCAGGGATGGGGAGCCCACAGCCAGTGCGCATCCTGCCTCCCGCCCGGACAGGATTTGGCCGTATCCTATTCAAACCCGTAGCCAGCTCTGCAATCCCCCCCTCCCGGACACCCCTCCGCGGCGGGACACCCGAGTGCTGGCCTGACAAGATGGGCTGAGGTCTGTCCCCTCGCCGTGACCGTGATTTATTAGCCGCGGGTCCATCTTTCCATCCCGCTCCCTTGCCCCGACGGAAAAGAAAATAATAATAATAATAACGATGGAAACGAAACAAACCGGCGTGTGGCCTCAGAAATCCCTCGGACCCCAAAAATCTTCAAATGCGACGGTGGAGGCGATGCCGCGGCAGGGTTTGGGGAGGATGCACACCCCCATATGCACCCCGCAGCCCGACCCCACACCACGCCAGGCACCCAGGTGGCAAACCACCCGCTTCTTGGGGGGCTTTATTTGCTTTTAGAGGGAAGGAAACGTCACGCGTGGAGGGGACGGTGCTGCAGAATGGGTGTCTCAGCAATGCGGTGGAGAGCCAGAGCACAAAGGCGGTCCGGTCCCCCGGTACCGGAGCCTGCACCCAACACCCTCCCCAAAGAAAGCACCAGGTCGGGGTCTGTTTAAAAAGACTTTCTGCGGAGAGGAAATCTCATTCCTTCACATGAAAAAAAAAATCCTCCAATTCATTTCTCTGCAGCGCGCAAACGACTTTCCCAGTGGCGATTAATCAACCCCCCCGCAGCCCCTTGGCCAGGGGCTGGCGGCACTCGGGCACGATTCCCACAGGCTTTGGCAGAAGTTTTTACTTTGGTGAGATTTGCAAAATAATATTCATAAATAATATTCGGAATCACAGTTGTAAAAATCCCGTCTGCAAAGCTGGAGCTGTCAGGGGGAGATTCCCCGAGGCTCGGCTCCCCAAAATCTTGCTGGTGTAGATGCAGTAAGACACAGCCCCTAAATAAGAGAAATAAGCTAAAATAAGGAGGCTGTGCGGCGGTTAAACAGAAAGAAAAATCTGCGATTTAATAGGGATTAGAAATGAAAATATCAAATATTTTCATCACAGGCATGATGAAATATCGAGGTGCTGCTGGGGTGGGTGACCCTGGTGAAGGCAGCGGGGCCGAATTCCCCTTGGGAAGGTGTTCCCTGTGCAGGGGCAGCCCCTTTCGCCCCGGGAAGCCGTTCACACGAGTGACCGGTGCAGGATCAGGCCCCAAATCTGTCACACCACGAAACACGATGGCCGGGAACCGGCAGCGGAGCGGCCGGGAAACGGCAGAGCCACGGAAACTTTTATAGCAGCCCATCTGCATGTATTTTGCTCCAGCCGCTAATTTTTGCGCTTAAATAAATATTAACAATAATAATAATAGCTCGTTGTATTATTATTTATTTCCTGATAATTCCTGATACGCGTCAGTTAGTACCGAAATGGCAGTGTCACGGGTGGGAGAGTTTGGTAGCATCCAGAAGAGCCAAACCAGGGAGCTTTGCTGCGGCGATTGCTGCTCCCGGACACCGAATTTCTCCTCAAACCAGTGGGCCTTCGGGGCCATAAAAGTGACCCTGCCGCTGGGAACCGGTGGCGTTATTCGGTCGCAGGGGGATGGTCGGAATTTGGCGGTGGGACAGACCCTCCCCACCCCTGCACGCTCCAATCCAAAGGGATTATTCTTCCCCTCTGCTACCGTGAAATATGGTTAAACGTACCCGTCTGCACCTCCCCCGGGTTCCTGCGACAGGACCGAAACGGGGGATAACGGGGACAGTCCCCCCAAAGCAGGATGGGGACTGGTCACCGGGAACTGCGGGCAGGGGCACCGGCTTCACTCCCCTCGGAAAACGAATTCCAGCCGCCCGGGGTGGCCGGGGGGCGGTGAAAGGCACGGAACGGCGCGGGAGGCTCCGGGGAGCAGCGGCGAACGGGGAATAAAGCCTGGCCCTGAACGGGCAGCGGTCGGGGTGCGCACCCGCCACCACCCCTGCTTGTCTCACGAAATGCGGCCGGGCCCCGCGGCACAGCTGCCCATCCCCCGCTGGGCTCTCTCGGGGCTCGGGCCCGTCTCGTCTCCCCGCCTCCACCGGGGCTCCCTCCCCTCAACTTTCCGGGTGCCTCGGGTTGGGGCAGAACATCGCCCGGCTCCTCCCGGCGGGCTTCCCCCCACTCCCGGCCTGCAAGAACGCCCCGGTTCTCGGTAACCGTTTGCAAACTGAGAAGTATAATTAATAATGATGATGATGATAATGCCCGCGTAGCTCCAGCCCGCACCACTTGCCGAGCGTCCCCGCCGCCCGCCCGAGCAGCTCCGGGGATGGGCCGGGGGCGCAGGGGGGCACGGCCGCCCCCGCACCGGCTCCGCTCATCCATAGCGGTGTGCGTGCAGAGGGGCTTCCCCCGTGTAGGGCTAAACCCTATAGAAATGGGGAGGCTGCCGGCCCTTATGGCTCACAGCCGGCTGCCGGCGTACGCGTCCCGCTGAGACACGCTTGGGTACCTACACCCGTGGGGTCCATACACATCCATACCTGCGTGGGCGCATGTACCCCCAGATACGCTGACATTCACCCTCACAGCAGGCGCGAATATGTGCTTTCATACGAACATGCTACCTGTAGCTATAGAGCATATATGTGCACATACGCAGGTGATTTTGGGATAGACGCAAACACGGCGGCATCGTTCCAAGCCAAACCGCGCTCGCCGTCCCGCTAACATGCACGCACGCCCGTGGGGTCCCTTCCCACCCCGCCGTTCGCCCGTGAGGCTCTTCCTGTCGCGATAAACGATATAAGCGGGGGATCGTGCGCTGCGGGCCGGGAAACCACACACACGTACACTTGCACACGCGCCTCCACACGCACAACCAGAGCCGCGGTCACGAAACCTGCCCGTCGGGACCGGGCCAGCACGGCTCCCGCTGCCCGCACGGCCCGGGGCACCGCTCTCCCTTCCTCACCCTCCTAATTTAATTTACACATTATTAACGCTGCTACACACAGGTGAAAAAAATAAAGAAGAGTAAAAAAAACACGCCCGGGCGGGAGCGGGAGGCACCTGCCCATCCCGCAGGGCGCTGCCCCTCCAGCCCCTGCCCGCCCTGCCCCGCCGGCCCGGGGCCGCCTTTGCGGCAAGGAGCGAAGGAGGGAGAAGAGAAAAGCGTCCTTACGTTGCACCGGCACACCGAGGATCTCGGGAAGCCCCTTGACAGCCCCTTCGGCAGCGAGCGCGGAGCTTTGCATCATTTTATTGGCCCGGAGGGCGGCGGAGGGGAGAGAAGAGGGGAGGGAGAGACGCGGCCCGGGCCGGCGGAGCCCCACGGCGGGAGGCAGCGCCGGGTCCCGCGGGCGGTGCCGGTGCCGGCCCGGGCGCGGCGCCGCAGCTGTACCCGCCAGCGCCGCCCGCCTCCCATTCATTCACCCGGAGGGGAGCGCGCCTGACGTCACCGCCCGCAGGGGGGCGGGGGCGGGCCGGGCCGCCCGGGGCCAATCGCTGCCCGCTCCGCGCCGGCAGGGGCGGGGCCTGACGGGAGGCAAGGCGGGGCCTGCGGGGCGGGGGCGGGGCCTGAGGGGAAGGGGCGGGGCTGGGGGCGCCCCGCGGAGCGCACCGGGGCCAGGCCCGGCCTCGGGCGGCTGTCGCTGTCGCGACATAGTGCTGTCACGACCAGAGGCGCTGCTGGGTGCCAGGGAGGGTGCCATAGGTGGAAAGGGGGGGTAGCACACAGCCCCAGCCCTGTCCTTCCTGCCGCTGAGGACAGGCGCTCAGCCAGGCGGGCACCTTCCCCGGCTGCAGTGGGCACCAGCACATCACCACCTCCTTAATGCCACAATGAGTTAGAGGGGAGACCTTGCTCTTTACAACTACATTAAATGAGATTGGAGCATGGAGGGTGTTGGTCTTTTCTCGCAAGTAACATGTGATAGGACAAGAGGAAATGGCATCAAGTTGCGCCAGGGAGGTTTAGATTGGATATTGGGAACAATTTCTTCCCAAAAGGGCTGTCGGGCATTGGAACAGGCTGCCCAGGGCAGTGGTGGAGTCACCATCCCTGGAGGGGTGGAACAGACAGGGAGATGATGTTCTTGGGAACATGGGTTAGCGCCAGGCTAATGGTTGGACTCAATGATCTTGACAATCTCTTCCAAGCAAAATGATTCTATGATTTTAAGATCCTATTTCCCAGTGGTTTGTAACTCCCATGGGCAACACCAGCACTGGGTATGGCCAGCTCTGATTTGGCAGGGCACTGGAACACACTCATGGCCCAGGGCCAGTCCCAATAGCACCTCCCACAGGGACACACCTGTGCATGGAAAGCGCCAACCCAACTCCTCAGCGCTGCAGCAAACCCACCTGACAGCCCACTGGCTGCTATGGCACAAGGATGGTAGAATCATAGAATCATAGAATCATTTTGATTGGAAAAGACCCTCAAGATCATTGAGTCCAACCATTAACCCAACCCTGGCACTAACCCATGATCATGCCAAAGGGACAGGGCAAAGGGCTTGATATGACTGTGGCTTCCAAGGGCAAGGGCAAACCCTGTGACAATCCAGCCTAAAGCACCAGAGCAAAACTGATGAGTTGGGAGGCAGCAGTACCCAATGGTACCCGAGGGGCAAGGGGCTGAGTGAGGAAGCTCACCGAAATGCATCTGGAGTAGGTGTCTTGAGCCTCATGCTTCCCCATGCTCACCACATCACCGGCTAGGGGACAATGATGCCAAATGGCACCAATGTGCTGTGAAGTCCCACTCTGCCCGGCTAGAGGGCACTTAGAGCGCGGAGCCTGCCCAAGTGGGGTGAAACCTCTGAGGTGGGACATGTGGCAGTGCTGAGAGGGAAGGGAAGGATGCTCAGCCCAGAGCACAGCCACCCTCAGCTCACATGTGCCCTTTCCATGCTTTCATTTCCAAGCTGAAATACAAACTAGGAAGAGGTTTTTCCTACCTGAAAAAATAATGAACTATCCCCTCAGGAAATGTGCAGGTGGGACACATCAGCAAATTGGAAAAAAAAAAAAAAAAGTAAAAATAAAAGTCATAAAACCTAAGAAATGTATTAAACCTGATCGTTCCTTAGGAAAAAAATGTTAGCTTTTCAATGACCTGCTGGTTTTTAACCCCAAAAGCTTCATTTTATCAGCAAAACCCCAGCCAGCTCATCTCACACCACCAGGCAGAGACCTGTGTGCACTCATTGCAGGAGTGAGCCCCAAAATCAGCTCCCCACCGCGAGGGAGGTAAATCCCAACCACTCCCATCTCCTCCCCTTCTCCCCTAAATCAAGCACTGACTCTTAAGTGCATTAAGCCCAACCAGACCCCCACCAGCCCCAGCCACCTGCGCTCCTCAGCCCCTTGGGACAGGGGCCACTGTCCCCCTGAGGGGTCCCCGAACGGCCCACAGCACCAGAGCTCCCAGCCCAGGGACACAGAGAGGCAGGTCCCTAAGGCAGTTTTACAGAAGAAGTTTAGCCGGACACGTGGACAGGCAGACAGACAGCATCCAATAGCCTCCCTGTCCCACCACTTTGCATTTCTAACCTATTTACCTAATTATTGCACCTCTGCTGGGAGTCATCTCAGTTCCAACCCCCCGCTGCTCCAGCACGCTCTGATTTATCTCTCAGCCATCCTAACAGCTCCCCCCACCCCCTTCTTCTTGGGGAATTCAATTTTCATTCATTTTTCTGCTTTGCCAGATTGATCCAGCCCCTTCTGCCCCGCTCCGCATCACTCACGGCAGCGGCCAGCGGGCAAAGGGAGTCACACAGCACCGAGCCTTCACCTCAGGGGAGCACTGTGCTGCTGGGGGACTGCCACCACAAGTGTCCATTAAAAAAAACCCACCAGCATCTTCCTTTCTGCTTGCTCTCAGCTCACCACATCTTCCCAGCTGAGCCTTCATCCCTTCTGTGCCTTGCAGTGTGGCTTTGTCCCCCGCTCAGTCTTCCTGCTGTCCATCTGTTCATCGTGTCAGTGGGTTTTTTTGGTCTCTTTTGGGTTTGCTTTCCCCAGCACACCCTGTTATGCCCGAACGTTGGGAGGAGACAGTGGTGGGGATGGGCATGAGCTGCTGGCCCAGAAAACCCGCTTTGTGCCACCCAAGATGCTGCCAGGTCCTCGTGGTACCCAAGGAGACAGGGCTTTATACGTGATGGGTGTGAAATTCCCACCCCAGACATCCTCCTCCTCCCAAAGCTAAAACACGGCTAAGGATGAGTGGTGTTGCGCCTGCAGAAAGGTGACTGTCACAATTTTCAGAGGGTTGCATTTCCAGGGCAGTTTTTGGGGGGCTCGGGACCTGCACAGATGCCCCACTCCCTCCTCTGCATCACCTGAACTCCTCCTGGCCCTGCGGCCAGGTGAAGACACCAGCAGCATGACGTGATGACGCAAAACGCGCAGACAAGTGGCGATGAATTATGATTAATAATAATAATAGTAATAATAATAAAGCAGGCAAATCCCAGAACCTTCACCAAACCCCAGACCGAGCCTCCCTTTGTGTGTCCCAGCCCTGGGCAGGTGGTAACTGGGGACACCCAGGACGATGTCCCATGCTGAAGGCAGCCTGTCACCCATGGGGACGTCAGTGCACCGTTCCCAGGTGCAACAGGGGTGTTTCAAGGCAGAATTGGGGTTTTGCAAGAAAAACCCACCCCTGGCCCATGCCTGGGGAGCGGGGCATGACCACAGCCATGTCACCCATCAGCAAAACCTGAGTGGGCTTGAAGGTACCAGAGAACTCAGCAGACAGCAAGGCTTCCAAACACCTGTGCAGTGAGTTTGCGGGGTCTCAGCCCAGTTCACAGAGTCCCCTCATGTGACCAGCCCCCTCAACCCAAAGGGGAACATCCTTCGGGGGCGAAGCTGCCCAGAGCCACCCTTCAGGATGGGGTCACCTCCCCTCTTAGCAGCACTGCAGGCCCCCATGTGCACAACCCACCAGCAGCACCCACCGCTCCCCGATTCTTAATTATTCCAATAATTACCCGTGACCCCATCCCATACACCCCTATTGCCAGGGGTGGTCTGGAGCGGTGACAAACACAGAGAGAGACGGGTACTCACCAGCAGCTGGAGAAAGCCTTTTCTCTTGCAGGTGCTGCCAAACTGGGTGTTGCTAATTGTAATTGAAAATTAACCGACATTGAGCGAACCCCCAGTGATTTTTTGACTGGAGCGTGTGCGGGGGGCAGATGCTGGTGGAGAAAGGTTCTTGCCTGCACCGAGGAGGGAAAGGGAAGAGGGGCGAGGCAGGAGGGAGTGAGCACCAAAGGGGTGGGAAGGTGGCTGTGTGTGTGTTAGGGGCCGGCCACCGGCCTCGCGGAAAATTAAATTGCAGTTGAGGGCAAATTGTATTAGGGAATAGCGGCTGTCTCACACCAGCCTCAGGCCATTTGGGTAATTAGCCCTGGGGATGCCCCAGCTTGTGACAGCACTGGGAGGGGGTAACCCCCATTGGGGAGAGCATCTTGGAGGGTTTGGAGTGGGTTCCCCCTACAAAGACAGCCTATCCCACCTGTGAGCATGGCCATGGCACAAGGTGATGCTTCTCATGTGCTCAGGTAGGGGCCTGGACCAAAGTCACCATTCTGGTGGGGGACAGTGTGGGGACTCCCCCACCCTGGGCAGCCCTGAGCCCTGCAGCAGCCTCCTGCCTGCACGGCTGCCTGCGATGGCCCATTTGAGCCCTGCGTGGGGTCCCCCAGCTGCTGGGGGGGACACCCTAGTGCCACAGCCCACCAGAGCCAGGGCCAGGAGGATTGGGACTGCACCAAACAGGATTACGGAAAGTCTATTTACTGGACTCTCTTTTTTCCTGCGTGCACGGCAGCTTTAGCTCCCCAGCCCTGTAAATCTCCCCGGTGGGGCTGGTGGGGATGCTAATCTGGGCAGCCCTGCCCACGGCTGCCTGCGAACCCCCTGCCAGCAGCTCCCCCCTCCCCAGCCCCCACCCTCCCCAGCCCTAATTCCCTGCACCCCCTAAAGCACCCACCTACACATCCACCAGCCTGTCCCTGGCTTCACCAGCCCCCCTGGCACTATTTTGGGGCCAGGGGTACACGCAGGCAGCCCCTCACCACAAGACCTTGGTCTCAGGCAGTGGAGCAGCTGGTGGGGAGGGGGTGCACATGGGAGTTATTGATGTTGGGGATAAACCCCCTGGGGAAATCAAGGAGAAGGAGGCAGCAGGGCTGCAGCGATGAGACCTTCCCCATCCATCACCCGGTGGTGGGCAGGACTGGCACTGGGCTGGGGGGACACAGCCCCTGGCTCTGTGCTGGGATGAGACCACCAAAACCCAGCTAAGGGACATGGCCAAGGGCAAGTGGGCCAGTGGTGGCAGGGCAGGGGTGCCAACCCCACATCCCATGAAGGTGTGAGCATGCACAGACACCAAAGGAGGAAGAAAAACAGAGGAAGAAAATTTATTTCAAGTGTGGATGATGGAAGAAGGGCTGGAGCATCCAGAGCTGCCAGTGCCCTGGCAGCAGTGGAGCCGCCCACCCTCCTTCTCCATCCTGCCTCCCACCTGGGCAAAGTGAAGATATCAAGAAAAAGGCTCCAAATCGGATTGACACCCCCCCCCTCCCCCTTAATAAAGTTTATTATCGGCCGGGTTCTAATCCTTTTAAATCCCCCGCATGGGGGGAAGGGCCGGGATTAGGGGAGGGTCAGCATAATCCCAATGAATTTGTTACAGAGGGATTTAGGCAGCGCTGGGAGAGCAGATGGCCCCAGCCCCGGAAAACAACCATTTTCCTTAATGATTCCTAACAAGGATAAAAGGGCAGAGAAAATCGGGGACAGGCACAGGGGGCCTGTGCCTGATGGAGGTCCCAGTCCCAGAGAATGCAGGGATGCTCACACGTGTCTCGCTGCTCTGGACCACAGGCACAGCAGCAGAAAAGGGCAGCTCCACGGCTCCTGCCAACTATTTTCCAGCAGCTTCCCCAGGCTCCCTCCCCATCACCCCACTTGAGGACAAACCAAGAGCCACCACCACCACAGAGACATCCCGCCCGTGGGTGCATCCAGAAGCAAAAAAGCAGGAGAAAATGTACAATAATAACAGTTAAAAATATTTCAAGGATTTAAACCAAAACAGTGCTCTTCCCAGGGTGATGGAGAAGGCTGGAGTGGGGACAGCCAGGGGTGGGGGGATGGCAGGGAGCAGCCGACACAGCGGGGCTGGCATCAGCAAAAATAATTTATTCCACTAAGACAAGCAGAGAGCAAGCAACAGAGTGGGGAGGGGGCAAGGAAAGGTGGGGAGGGGCCAGTCCACGTCTTGAAGAGGGGGACACACAAAATGCAGCTGAACCCATGACTGCCACCCCCTGCTCAGTAGTGCCTGGTTTTTGTGGGGGCTAAACCCCCACCCTCCTGGCCCCAGTAGTGGTTTGACCCCAAAGGGCTGCTCCCCAGCATGGGACTGGGCTTCCCAGTTTGAGAGCAGCCCAGTGCTGGGAGGTCCCGAGGGCAGCTGGGTGCTGAGATCCGAACCCCTGCCAGCATCCTAGCTCCCGAAAGCATGGTGTTGTGCCCCAAGAGAAGGATGCTCCAGCACCCCCCTTCCCCCCAAAAAAGAGCCCTCTGCCCCCCACCCTGGGTGAGGCGAGCAGGGCAGCTCCCAGGGGATGCACCCAACCTCTCCCCCCCGGGGGACAAAACATTGCCCCGGGGGTGTCCCGGCTCAGCAGCCCACCCATCCCGGGGGGCAGCCCCCAGCACCCCACAACTGCTCTCAGGCCACAGGGAAGCCGGGGCGGCCTTTCCGGGCGCGGGTGCGCAGACGGAAGAAGGTGTACATGCCCAGGAGGCACATGGAGGAGAGGAAGTAGAGGGCGACACAGAGGCTGATGTCCAAGCGGGAGAAGCCCAAGCCCAGCACCTTCAACCAGGGGCTCCTCCGCATGCCATCCCCGACCTCCTCCTCATCCTCCTGGACCAGGACACTGGCCCGCCGGCGCTCCCGGCCCACCCTGGCATCCCGGGGCAGGGCGATGGTGTCCCGTTTGCTGATCCGGCGGCGCCGGCCAGCTGCCGCTCGTAGCGCTTGGCTCTTGAAGTGCTGCTCGCTGAAGGAGTCCAGGTCCACGATGTCCTCGCCCACCTCCCGCAGCTTGGGGTTCAGCCGCACGATGCTGGGGCGGCGCGGCTCGGGGGAGCCCGGTCGCGCTGGAGCCCTCATTTCGCTCTCCGTCTCCTTTTCCTCCTCTTCCTTCTCTCGCTCCTCTCGTGGGCCCTCGGTGCCCAGCCTGGTGTCTATCCCCTCCCCGGGGACAGGGTCAGCCTCAACGTAGTCCAGGTGGATGTTGGCCGGGGAGAAGTGCCCCTTGAGGAAGGTGAGCACGGCTGGCTCGTCCCACACATGTACCCCCCGTTCCTCCTTGTGGCACTGGGAACACAGGTCCGGTGGTGGCCACTGCAGCTTGGGGAAGTTGGGATCCTCCGTGTCACCTCCTGCAGGGACCAGAGTCAGTGAGGGCATTAAAGGGAATAGGGGACACAGCCCTCCTGCTGTACCAGTGTAAGCACCCCGGAGCATCACAGCAGCTGGGGATGGTGACAGGGACATTTCTGGTCTCTTCTCCCAAGTAGCAAGTGATAAAGTGAGAGGAAATGGCCTCAAGTTGCACGAGGGGAAGTTTGGATTGGATATTAGGAAAAATTTCTTTGTGGAAAGGGCGGTTGGGAATTGGAACAGGCTGCCCAGGGCAGTGGTGGAGTCACCATCCCTGAAGGTGTTTAACAGACACATAGATGAGGTTCTTAGGGACACGGGTTAGTGCAGGGCTGGGTTAATGGCTGGACTTGATGACCTTGAGGGTCTCTTCCAAGCAAAATGATTCCATGATTTGGAGGGGCTGTCTGGGAGGAAGGGTCCCCTGAGGGCACACGGCGGCTTTGGGAAGCCCCCCGCAGGGAGCACACAAGACCCAGCTGCATCTCTGAGGTGGTTTGATGCTGCGTGACCAGCTGCTGCTCCCTGTGACGGGGGTTGGGGGCGACGATGACCAAGGGATGTCCCCACTGCCACACCCTAATGCAGCCATTTGCCAGCTCCACCCAGGAGCAGGGATTCTCCTCCACCTCACCTCCCCTTTTCCCTCAGGAAGCCACCCCTGCTCCACTCCCTGCAGCCACCTCACCTGCCAGCCGAGCGTTGACCTCGTTGTGGTGGGACCAGAGCCAGAGGACGGACTCCTCCCGCCCTGCCACCTGGTCCATGGACTTGGCTGCCATGGCCTCGAAGTGCTGGGCACAGTCCCGGCAGCCGAAGAAGTGCCGGACGTAGCAGCGCAAGGTGTTCAGCACCTCCAGTGGCAGCTCTGGGGGAAGGCAGAGGATTGGGGGAGACAGAAGGGTGAGTCTGGACCCTGCAGTGCCACCACCATGGTCCCACAGCCAAGGTGACAGCCTCACATCCCGACTCTGCATCTCTCACCCTCTCCAGAGACAAGCCTTTGCTTGCACACAGCAGCTCTGCCCATGCCACGATCTGTTCAGACAGCCCCTCCCCGAGCCCCAAGCCCCCCCAGGGACACCGATACCTTTGTCGGGGCCACTCTGGGCAGCCTGGACAGTCAGGAGGTGGAAGAGAGTCCAGAGCCCGCAGGGGTAACCACGAAACTGGGGTTCACTGCCCTGGCAGCCTACCCAGGTCACATTGGTGGGGAGCACGGCAGGGTGGGAGGCCTGGAGGATAGACACACGGACATGGTATGATGAAACTGCTGGATAACATGGGGTAGGGGGAAAAGGGCAGGGGTGAGGATTGGAGAGCAGGAGTCCCCGCGGGTGCCTTACGTCTCTGTTATTCTTCACGGCCTCCTTCAAGGCATTGCGGGGCAGCTCGGGCTCTGTCCAGTTCCTCAGCCATCCATCCAGGGTCTGCAGGTAGGTCTGCACGTAGGGGCGCCCGGGGAAGTACTGCAGAGAGGGGAGAGGGGTGAGGAAACCCAGACCCCCCCCGAGCAGCAGGGCAGCCCATCGGCACTCCCAGCTCGCCAGGACGGGCACTGGGCAGAACCAGTATCCTCGATGGCAGCGGGTACTGGAGGGCAGCACGGTCCCACCAAGGTTTCAGTGCCCAGCATGGAGAGGCTGGGGATCACAGTGTGTCCCCCCCATCACCGCGAGGCCCCCATGTGCATGTTCAGGCTCCGAACCTCATCCCTTGTCTGAGGGAGGCAAAAAGCCACACTGACCATAAGTCAGCGCAAAGCCGATTAGCAGCAGCACTTTAAAAGCACAGGCCCTCCGGGAAGAGGGGGAAGCCCACCCGTACCTGCCACCGGACAGACAGACAGACAGAGGGACTAACCAACAACCCATGAGGAGGATGAGAACAGCAGTACAGAGGAAAAGCAATGGCAAAGCAAAAGGAAGGAGTGTTTTATTAAGCCTGAGCTGTTCTCCCCAGGCTGTGGGGAATCACACCAAAAGTCCCAAATTCACAGGGGGATTCATCTGCAACCTTAAGTTTCTGCTGTAAAACACAGCCCTCCTTCAGCAGGAGGCTTTGCCACACAATATCCTTCTTTCCAGGTACCACTTCTTGCCACATTAGGATTTTTCTCCCCATTTCCTTGCCTTAAATACCTCTTGGGAAGGCAACAGTTAAGGCTGAGCTCCCCCAGCCCGAGCCCTGCTGGGCTGGCAGCAATCCCGGGGACAATCCTGGGGACATTGCTCCATCCCGTGGATGAGCACAGCAACAGCAGCACTGGCTCGGCATCTTTGGGGAAGCATCGGCATCTTTGGGGAAGCATCGGCACCCGCTTGTGCCTCCTGCCTGCAGCGGGGACACAGCTTTGCCTCTTTGCCAAATTTGGTGCTTGGCCAGCGAGGGGAAGGTTCACAGGGAGAATTAAAATCTGATCAAATAAAACCGCTGGTGTTCCCCATCACCCTGGCAAGCTCACACTCTTGGTCAGGGAGCTGGTGCAATGGATGACTTACAGAATCACAGAATGGTTGAGGTTGGAAGGGACCTCTGGAGATCATCTAGTCCAACCCACGCTCCAATTAACATGGGCGGGAGCAAAGAAAGTGGCCATGGCTGGGTGAATGTTTGCCAAGGAGCCCAGGCTGGGACAGGGCTCCTGCAACCCCAGTGCTGGAAACCTCAGCCATACACCACGCTCCATTGCACCAGGAAATTAAACTGCTCTGCTTCTGCTGGCACAAAGCTCCTACACACTTCAGTTTCACCAAGCCCAACAGAGGAGAAAAAAAGGAGACCTTAAATTAGGCTCTTCCAGAGCCTGACTCAGAGTGGGACTCCCTTTGCCGAGCTATCAAAGGAGATCAAGTCCCCAAGCTGAGCATCCGCGTCAGGCGATCAGAGCTACAAACCCCTCTGATCGTCTCTGCCACCCCAGCGGGCGACAGCATCTCTTTTGAAAAGACCTACTGCCTTGACACGACACCTCCTGCCAGCACTGAGCTGCTCTGCCCACCCCTGCTTGCATCCCAGACACGGTCTGAAACTCTCCGGCAACTGCTTTCAGCCACCAGCTCCTGTCAGGACCCTGGGCTGGATTTGGAGCTGCGTGGGGACAGGGACAACCCTACGCTGAGCCCCCGGACACAGGGCTCGCATCGGAGACCGCCACGCTCTGCTACCTGTGAGCGCTGGGACACAGTCTTCGCCCTGCGTTTGCATTCCACCTTATGAATAGCAACAGAGGAGGTGCAGGAGGTTCCTCTCCTGACACCGAAAGCTCCTCACCTTCACCAGGAGGGCCACGTAGCACTTGAAGGCGGCCAGCTGGGCTCCTGATAGCTTGGCAGGGCGGGCAGCCTCCACCCGCAGCGAGTAGTGCAGTGTGGACTCCAGGTCAGCCATGTACACCTTGGAGCTGGGGAGGGCAGCACAACACGATGCTCCATCAGCCCCTCAGTCGGCACCCCCAGCCACCATTTGGGGTTTTTCCCAGGTGAAAAGGCACGATCCCAGCCAGTCTTCCCCATAGCCACGGCAGCCCCTCCCTGCACCAGCCCCGGCCCCCCGCAGCCCCAGAATGATGGAAGGAGAGGTCTAACCGGTCAGCGTGCTTTGGTTGGAACATGTCGGTCTCGTTGGAAGCGATGATGGTTGTGTTCAGCTTGTAGGAGCCGCGGGTGACTCCCAAGAGCGTGCGCAGGTAGTAGGTGTAGAAGGAACGTGCCTCCACGTGCCTGCACAGAAGGAGAATCACAGAACGGTTTGGGTTGAAGGGACCTTCGAAGCTCCCCCAGTGCCACCCCTGCCATGAGCAGGGACATCTTCACCAGCTCAGGTTGCTCAGAGCCCCGTCCAGCCTGGCCTGGGATGTCTCCAGGGATGGGGCATCCACCACCTCTCTGGGCAACCTGGGCCAGGCTCTCACCATCCTCAGTGTAACAAATTTCATCCCACTGTGTCCCCCACTCACACGGGCAGGCGGGAGAAGGAGCCGTTGCGGAAGAGCAGGTAGCCAGAGGGGAAGGTGGTTACGCCGAACTTCTTCACGAGCTCCTCCTCGCTGCTCAGCACCCTCCTCACTGCCACATTCTCGTACTGCAGCATGTCCAGTGCCACCTGCAAGCACAGTGGTCCAGGGTCAGTGGGTGGGGGGTGGCAGAACCCCCAGCCCCACTGGGATGCAGCAGGACTCCCCTGCCAAAGGTGCCCAGGAGTTATCTGGCACCAGGGACATGGGGCTCCAAGATAAACAGGGGATAAATGCAGCTGTACCCACCTCTCTGCCCACAAAGGAATTGCTCTTCTCAAAGATCAGCGCCAGGTACTTGTCCTTGTTCCTCTGGAAGAAGCTGTGAACCTCCTCCGCGCTGCAAGAGAGAAGGGGATGGCAGCGGGTGCCTCAGAATTGGCTGATGCTCTGCCTTCCCACCTGAAAGTTGCTCAGCCCTCATCCCCAGGGATTCGGCAGGAAATGCCGGGGCGGGTTCAGCCCCGTTGGGTGGGCAACTCCTCCCCGCTGAAGTTTCCAGCCCGATTTTCTGCTCCACTTCACAGGCTTCTGAGAAAACCCACCGGGGTCAGCCAAGGAGGCAGAAAACAAAGCCTGGGCAGGGCAGGGCCAGAGGGAGCTGCATACTTGCCCAGGGGTACAAACAGTAATGGACTTGAACCGGGACCATTGGATTCTTGGCTAGGACATGAAGGCGCTGGAGACCTGAAGTATGTGTACAGCTTGACCACCACTTTGGGAAAGCCAAATGTTCCCCCTCGGGACAGGGCAGTAATCACCCGTGTCCGGAAAAGACAACTCAGACCCCAACAAGTTGGTACCGAATCAAGAAAACCCTTTCTCAGGGCAGGAAAAAGCTGCTAAAGGCAGCGGCCTCACTCAGCACAGCATGGCAGTGCCACGTCCCTGGCACCACTCACTCTAATTAAGGCTGATGAGCAGGTTCATTAGGAGATGTAACAACATGGCCCATCTCAACCAGGCCACATAAATGGCTCCAGCCTTAGCAGCTGATCTGCATCTCCTGGGAGATGGGTGATGCGGCAGCTGCTCTGTGCTCCTTTCTGGCTCAGATTTTCCCCAGAAACTTGCTCTCTGTGGGATGGGGGCTGCCACAGCTGCCCCCCCATCACACCACCCCCCACCACGCCACTCCCACCTGGCCGGCTCCAGCGGAGGACAGGCAGGCGGCCAGGCCTCCCGGCTCTGCTCCAGGTTGGTGATGATGGCGTGGCGCAGGTCCTCAACGGTGGCACTGGGATCTGCGGGGGGACAGGATGACAACGGGTCAGCCCTGGGGACACCGGTGCCATGGGCTGAGCCAAGGGGAGCTGCTCTGAGCTGCCTGCCCTGGGCCCTCCAAGGTCCCACATGTGGGGGGTGTGGGCAGCAGGGACATTCACATCCAGGGTAAAAAGCCCCTGTGGCTCCGATACTCACTGGTAATCCTTATGCCATCCGCTGTCTTCTTGCTAAAAGCTTTGAAGAACTGAAAGGGAAAAAAAATTCACTTGTGGGGAAGAAGCTGGAATGAGAGCATTTGGATGGGACAGGCACGCAGCATGGCCCTGCAGGCAGAGGCTCCCCTAGACTGGCTCTGCCTCAGTTTCCCCATGACATTACAGCACGCTGACCTACTGCAGGGGGAGCTCCTGGCTACGGACCCATCTCACGGGGTGTCCCTGGAGTGAGGGGATGTCCAGCCAAGGGCTGAGCACCAGCAGGCAGCAGGACAGGTGTTTCCAGGGCTCCCAGAGAGGCAGCTGGGAACTCCCCACTCCTGCAAACCGCTGTCTCTCTGCTCTCACAAAGTATGAAAAGGTTTTTTTTCCCCATTCCTGGCCTCGCGCGCTGGTTGCAGTGCCCATGGTGCAGCCGGGTTGCGTCAGGCAGGTGTTTGCTTTCCAGGCTGGGCTGGGGACGCGGGCTGTTTGCACAAGGTGTTTGGCTGGGACAGGGGATGTGAAGCGAGTGACTTCTTGGCACCACCACATGAGCACAAGCCTCCCTGCCCTAGATGATGTTTTGGTCGATGTCCCACGGGCAGTGGGTGCTCAGAGAGACCCCGGTGCAGGGCTGGGACACAAGCCAACCTTCCTGGCAAACCCCTAAATCTGACCCAACCCTGGGCTAAGCCTGTAAGCCAGGACTGAGGGCATGTTATCCTCCCCGGTCTCTCTCAAGGTGATCCCAGCTTTCACACCTGGAGCATTTCAGCTCTATTGCTTATGTTGGAGTGAGGCTTTGTTTGCAGTAGGAAACGCTGCGAAACGGCAGTATTGACACAGCTAAGGGGCCGGGCACGGGCCCAGCAGGAGGGATGGCGCCTCGCCAGCCACCGCAGGAGGCTCCCAGGAGAGCCCTGGGCAACCTCCCACAGCATCCCTGCGCCCTCCTCCAAAACCTGTGCGGGCAGTCGCCCGCTGCCCTGCAGCAGCCTTTCCCAGGAGCTTCTAGTTCAGGTCTCCCCTGTCCTAGGAAAGATCTGGCCTCTACATTTCACAACGAAGCCACATTTTGTTTTTCCCCCTCCTTGTTGCTACATGGCACAGCAGTTGCACTGGCTGCAGCCCGGCCACACTGATGTTTTGGGGAAGGGTGGAACAGCTCCAGCCTGCAAAGCCTCAAAGGGAATAGTTTAGTGCAACAGCGCTGTTGATCAAATTGTGCAAGAGAGGGACAGGCCAAAAGGCACAGCATGGTGAAAATGGGGCACTGGCATGCATAGCCTTTACCTTTAGCGTGGGGAAGCCGGTTATCCCAAAATTGGAGCACACTTGCTGGTTGGCCTCGTCGGCACAGTCAAGGGCTGCCAGCATCACCGCAGGCCGCCACTCTGCGGGGACAGAATCACAGAATCATTTTGGTTGCAAGGGACCCTCAAGGTCATCGAGTCCAACCGTTAACCCAACACTGGCACTAACCCATGTCCCTGAGAACCTCACCTATGTGTCTGTTCAACCCCTCCAGGGATGGTGACTCCACCACTGCCCTGGGCAGCCTGTTCCAATGCCTGACAACCCTTTCCCTGAAGAAACTTTTCCTGATATCCAATCTAAACCTGCAGTCAGCACAGCTCAGCCCCTCTGCAGCCCCAAAAACCGTCCTGGCTCCCCAAAACCACAGTGGGGACCTCCCGCTGCACTGGCTCCTCCCAGCCCCAAAAAACCTCACCCTTCGCAGGAGACCAACTGATGGTTTCCCAGCCCCAAATAGCCAAAGCCGTGGTCTGTGTTTGGCACCCTACTTTCCGTGCGTGGGGAAAGCCGTGCGAGGCGGGACGGGCTCTGCACGCCCTGCCCTCGCCGGCACCCGGGCGCAGGCAGCTCTGCCCGCGGCTGCCTGCCCGGCTGGTTCTGCCTGCCGAGCCGCTGCCCCGGCGTGAAGAGGTGCCAGGAGCAGGGGAGGGACGGCTAACCACGGCTGTGGACAGCAGGGAACACAGCTCCAGCTCGCCTCACCGCAGGCTGAGGGCATGGTTGATAACCAGTGGCTGCGGCACCATGGCGGAGCTCGTCCAGGTGCCAAGCATCCGTTCCCCTGCTGCCTCCCCGGGGAGGACCAGCAGGTCCCTGCGGTAAAACAGAGATGAAGAAAAGGGGACGGAGCACTGGAACAGGGAGGTTGTGGAGTCTCCTACTCTGGGGACATTCAAACCCGCCTGGGCACCATCCTGTGCAACCTCATCTGGGTGTTCCTGCTCCAGCGGGGGGATTGGACTAGATGACCTTTCGAGGTCCTTTCTAATCCCTGACATTCTGTGATTCTGTGAGGCATTTCAAGCAGCGGACTCTGAAAGCCAACAGCAAAATAGAGAGAAAAGTTCTGAAATGGCTCCTTAATAAGAACACAAAGCGGAGAACTCTCAGCCTCCCCTTTGAGCAAGACGGGGAGGCACGTGGCACTGGCACAGGATGGAGCTCGTGCTGCCCTGGGCAGGAGCCTTGGGACTGCTGGCACTGTCCTGTGTCACAGGTGACGAGGCAGATGAGCCGTTTCCCACTGCCCCAGCAGCAGCGGCACAGGAGGGCCGGTGCCCAGCCCTGCTGCCAGGAGGCGGGCGCGCTCCAGGACTCATCGGCACGTGGTGCCTGTGGGTCACTCCAGCATCCTCCCTGCCCAGCCCACTCCTGTGAAAATCCACCCGTGGGAACGGCAGCGAGGATGCCGAGAGGCACAGCAGTGGCTCCCCCACCCTGCCTCCACGGGCATCCCATCTGTGGTCCAGCCTCTGGAGCA
This sequence comes from Streptopelia decaocto, assembly GCF_964273445.1. Classification (NCBI taxonomy): domain Eukaryota; kingdom Metazoa; phylum Chordata; class Aves; order Columbiformes; family Columbidae; genus Streptopelia; species Streptopelia decaocto. The sequence goes on along the minus strand of NC_138659.1, from coordinate 7,430,135 downwards.
GAGAGCCCTGGGGGAACCCGATTTTGGAAAGGGACCAGGCGAGCCAGTGTTACGCCGCAGGGCCCAGGTGCGCGCCCCATTCCTCACATCCTGCCACGTTGGGGAGCGCTGACGGCATCCCCAGGGAGGAACGGCATCCCCTTGGAGGGACGGGACGCCTGCCCCGGCCAGCACCCTGACTCACCCACCACTGACCACACTACATCAATTACTGCAATAACAGGGGGAAGCCATGCGTGTCCCGGGATGCCAGGGGAGGCAGGAGGAGCCCCAGCAGGGTGAGGGGTCCAGCGGTGGGGTGTGTGTGTCCCCGAGCAGGGCTGGGCACCAGCCAGGCCAGGCATCAAGGTCAAAGCCAGGAATAAACCAGCTGGGATCAGCATCCATCCCCAGTGCGCTGCCAGCCTCTCCCTGCAGGCACTGGAGAGAAGTGGGGCTAAGGGGGGCCTGGGGGGGCAGTAGGACCCCCATGACTGGGGCCGGCTCAGCCTGAGCTTCTCCCAGCCAAAGGGGCTCCAGGGATGCTCTTAAGCCAGGCCTGGCCATTATGGGGGGTAACCCTGGGTATCATAGGGGGCCTAGGCCTTTCCAAAGAGATGATGCTCCAGGGAGACTTGTGCATGGATGCAGGGGGATTTCGGGGTGCTGATGGAGGGTAAGGCAGGGGGGTTGAGGGGTGGTGATGAGCAGGGTGCACAGGGGATGCAGGGGTGCTGATGGGACTAAGGATGCAGGGCCAGGGATGCAGGGAGGATTTTGGAGTGCTGATGGAGAGGAGGAGGATGGGACAAGGACGCAGGAGGGACTTAGGAGCACGGATCGGGGTGGGGGTTGGGGCACAAGGAGGAGTTCTGGATGCTGACAGGAGGACAGACAGCGATGCATAGGGAATTTAAGGGTGCTGATGGGGACAGAGAGGCAGAGACACAGCAGATTTAGGGGGTGCTGATGGGAGAAGACAGAGACAGGATACAAGGGTGGAAAAACAAGGGCACGGGGGGGTTTGGGGGCGCTGTTGGGGAGCGCAGAGAGGTAGGGAAGCGGAGACACGGGGAAAGGGGAAAAGAGGGCCAGCCGGCAAGGAACTCACCGCGGATGTCGTGGGCCAGCGCTCGCCATGTGGGCGCGAAGTGGACGCAGTGCCCGCACCAGGAGGCGAAGAACTCGACAGCCCAAGCGCTGGAGGAGCCCAGCAGCTGCCCCTCCGCCCCGCTCCCCAGCAGCTCCAAAGGGTCCGCAGGCGAGTACAGCCCGCCGGGCCGCGCCGCCGGCAGCGACGCCACGAGCACCAGCAGCGACACCGGCCACCACCGCCCGCCCCCGCCGCCCCGCGCCCGCCGCCGCCGCCACATCGCCCGCCCAGGCCGCCCGCCGCCGCCCGCCGCCTTTAGGGCCGCACGCAGGCCCCGCCCAGCAGGGGGCGGGGTGAGGGGCGGGGCCGAGCCGGCCCGCGCCGCAGCGCCCCCCGTCGAGCGTGCAGCGGGACGCCCCTCCACACCCGACACCCCCACATCATGGGGGGTGCCCCAAATCCTGCCCCCCCAGCCCCTGCCCGGCATCAGGCAGCGCCCGCCCAGCGCTGTGCTCCCGCGAGGGATCAGATTCTGATCAAGCCAGGAAAGGCAAAGGCGGCTGATTCAGAGCCAAAACTCGCAGTGCCCTCATTACGGGCATCCCCAAGGGGAGACACCAGCTTGAGGGCAACGCACAGGTTTGACACCAGCGTCACCAGGCAGCGGCTGCCGGGACACCCCACAGGATGGACACCCTGGAGCCCCTCGCCCCAACCCTACCCAGGATGTGCAACAAGGATACCCAATGAAGCCCCCAAATCCAGCTCCTCCACCCCAAAACAAGCACCCCTCCATCCCAGACAGCCCTGCATTCGGCCGCAGCCTCCCCGGCAGCCCGGCCGTGCCATCGCTCACGCACACACCCGCCTCGGGGCCGGAAGGTGCCCGTTGCCCAGCGCCCCGGGGTAGAACCAAGAGCTGCCGGGGTGGCCACAGCCCCGAAATCCAGCCCTTTGCTCCCTCCCCATCCCCTGAGGCCAGGGGGCCCCAGCACTGGGGGTGCCCATAGCTGTTGAGGGCTGGTTGTTGGCTCTGTCCCCAGGAAGGCCATTAGCCGTGCTGGGCCCCACCTAGGTAGTTTAGGCGGACTTGCCATGCTAGAAAAACAAGCCTACCAGAGCCAACCCTTAACCATGGCAGAGGAACGCAGGGGCCTCCACATCGGGCACAGCTCTGGGGGAGCTATGGGGCTGCCCGAGATGGCCCAGCTCTTGGGGGACAGAGCCCAGCAGATGTGACCCTGGGGGGATTGCTGCCTCTATCCTCCAAGGGTCCAGGCTGATGCAAATAAAGTCAGAAGATGGTTTGCTCCAGCCCTGGCAGCTGTAATTAAATGCTTAAGGGATTATCGCACCTTGCTGGGAGAGGTGCAGCCCAGCCTGTGCAGGGCTGCGCTGAAAGGTGCTCCCTTGGTATTGCCACCACTCGTCTTCATCCAAAAGACAAAAATCCCTGTGCCTAGGGATGCCATCACTGTTATTTTACCCCGGGGCTAAAGTCCTTGTTCTAAGGGCTCATCAGCTTGATTAGGTTATCACAGCAAAGGAGAGGTGCCCAGCACCAGCGTGATTTCCCGCATCCTCCCAGTCCAACTCACCCCTCCCTCCCAGGGAGCCTGAATTCCTTGAATCTTTTTTTAGGTGCAAAAGTAGCATCTAACCCGAAGGCAGACGGGCAAGAGCTCACAGCCCCAGGCTCCGGCTCCTTTTGAGGTGAGCCACACCATTGCTCATCAGCCCAAGGCTGGGGTGGGGATGCTCCTGCTTCCGGCTGCCCGGGACCAGCTGGGGACCCTGCTGCCGGGCTGGCACGTCCCGTCCCCACTGCTGACCCAGAACAGCCTCCTCCAGTGACAGGCTGTGGGGCTTCCAGGCACGGACTTGCCCAAACAGCCTTTTTCCCTTCTAACCCTGCAGCAAAGCAAGAGGTGAGGCTTTTCTTCTGCCTCGAGCTGGGATTTTCATTGCAGAGCGCCCCAAGACAGGGGATGGAAAACCAAAGATGAAACAGCGATTTTGAAACAACCTCTTTTTAAGATGGATTTGAGAATAACTAAGGTGAATTAAAAAAAAATATCAGGAAGTGGTAGAAGTCTGGGGAGGTTTTGGAAATGCTCTGCTAGCACTGCCTGCCTTTCGACCTCTCTGGCTTTCCATCCCCTCACTGCTAGTGGAGCCTGTGGGCAGCAAAGCCCAGGGAATGGATGGTGGGTGACCCCGGCTGCCAAGCCCCCAGCCAGCCCTTAAGCCCAGCTTTAAGCTCTCATGGCACATTTAGAAACCTCGTTGTTTTTCAGAAAGCCCTCATCTCCCAGTTCAGCATCCTTCACTTTGGGAAGAGATGTGTTTCAATCCCCCGTAGCAAGCCCATGTGCTAAGGACCACCACAGAGGTTCCTGCGCTGCACAAGTCCCCGTGCGGCAGCTGAGCGGTGGCTTTAGTTCATTAAGCTCACCAGCTTTCAAACCTCCTTTCCCAGACTAGCAGCCAGCGGGAATCTCCTTGAAGTCAATGAGGTGTGAGCAACATCAACAACACGCTGAGCAACTCAAAGGCCACTAAGATCTCAGCAAAACGATTTGAGCCCTGCAGAACTTGTTTCGTACACCTAAAATGGATTATTTTCACAGATGCAAAGAGCTACTCTGGTCATCTCTGTGCTGGGTTAGAGAGGAAACGAGGAAAGAACAGTTGGATTTTCATGCATTTGGCCCTTGAAGTGCTGGAAAGGACTACGGAACATGCTTCAGAAATTGGGGAAAGGTTTCTATTGTCCATTTTTAAAAGCATGATTCTGGCTGCAAAACACCAACCGCTCAAAATAGCTGAGTAAGCCAACCTTCTCACTTCTCTTCAGTTGTGAAGGTCCAGGGACAGGGAGATCCTGAAACAGACTTTCTTCTTTGAAAATTAAATAACACATTCCTACCTAATTGTGTGATTTCAGGAACTGACTCCAAGAAAAACACGCAACCAACGCAAGACTCATGGCACAATCACGGCAACCCCGTCACCCGGCCCTGGCATTCCGGAGGCCGTGCAGAGAGGTTCCCATCCAGCTCCCCTGCCAGCACCTCGGCAGTACCAGCCACAGAGGATGCGCCGTAGTTCTCCTGTCTCTCACCAGCCTTCGCGAGATGGACTGATGAACTCAGTGAAGGCCTCCTCGATCTGGAGCACAGCACTGCTTAAAGCATGGTCCTTCTCTAAATAAACACGAAAAGCCCCATTTCCATGATTAGCGTCTCCAAACAGCCTCAAAGAGTGAGTGAAAATTGTGCCATCTGTCACCTTCCAGACAGCTGAAGTCACCTGGGACACTCCAACCCAGCTGGCACTTTTCCACCAGTGGCACCAGTCACACCTATGCTGAGATGCGGTTTCAGACAAGACCTTTGGCAACACCTGTGTGATAAACGTGCCAGTTCCACAGCTTTGCTGAGATGGGAAATAACGCAAGGAGCAGACGTGAATCCTGACTGCTTCCCACATGCGCTCTGCCGGGCTCGCACCTCTGGGGACCAGCAAAGCCCCTTGTAGCCCCCACTGGTAGCCGGGAATTGTCGACAACGTGAGACAAGCTCGATCAGAGATGGCTGATTTCTACCTTTCAAGCCCAATCAGCCTGTAATAACAGTAGATGAAAAAGAAAAACAAAAATCTGGGGTGCGTTCTCAGGATGTGATGAATGCATTCATGTAGTTGGTGCCTGCAGAGAGACTCCAGCAGTACCAGCCCCTTTCTGCTATACACCCTCTGCTGATTCATCCCTGCTCGAAAGGACGGCAATGACGCTCCCCTTGCTCTTTTCGGAGGGACCTTGGTGGGGGCTGGGAGGAACTGGTGCCGTCTTTGGTATGTTTGGGTAGGAAACGTCTTACCTGCAAATTGAAGATTTACGTAAAGTCATAAATCATCACCATGACCCAGGATGCACCGAGCAGATGTTTTCCACTCCAGCTCATCTGCCTAGCTTCCAGGAGCAGATCGGAGGAGGCCACGCTGCCCAGATCTGCCACATCATAATTTGACAGCTGGTTTAATTGCAGCGCATGAGACTGAGAATACCACACGGATGACAACGGAGCACTCCTCTCTTGCTGCAGCAGGAGTCCTGAAATATAAGCAAGGTCTTACCTCCCGGCCTCAGGTTTGCTGAGCAGCACTGGCTCCATCACCTCCACAGGATGCTGGACCAGGCTCCTTGCTGAGCTCCTCAAGCCAAGCAACACCAGGGATAGGATCCCCTGCAGCCTCCTTTATTGTGCTGGAATAAAAGAAAATAAAGTCTCTGGGAGAATCCTCAGAACCAGCATTAACTCCACCTCCAGCAAACTCAGGGACAAAAGTCCATTTCGAATTACCCTGGATTTCACAGGGTGGTGACAGGTCAGCCTGCAAGAGGAAGCCACCTGAAACCAGCATCATGGAGCGAATGCAGTGCAAGGGACATGGCAGGTCCTGCACGGCTGGGGCAAAGGGCTGGGAAACCGGGGCCAAGAGAAACACTTTTGCAGGAACCAACCAGACCCGCTCCAGGCCACCCTCACACAGCACACTAGGCAAGCGAAGGGTGGCATCCTCACCCCAAATGTCCCCCACTATGCCCTGCTCCTGCTCAGCCCTCACCCTATTCTCCTCCTTTTCCCCAAATTCCTGCAGGATTTTAATTAAGAGGCGGCAGGAAGGCCCAGGGCTGGGGCTCTGGGTTTTGTTTGCTCCACTTTCCAGACCTTGCAGGGTGCTTTTCTCTCCCCCACAGGACCCGCATCCCGGAGGGCACCCTCTGCTTTCAAACTCCATCACATCTCCCCTGCATTCCTGCCCGCCAACAGCCCGTGCTGCGGGCTGGCTGCCAGGGACCGGGCAGCCCCCATCCTCTCCTTTCCGTGCTCTGCAGCAAGCTGCCAGCATCCAGCAGCTCCCCACTGGCTCCTTTTCTTCTCAGCGCTGTGTTAACAAGAGCCCGGACATCTCAGAAGCCCTTGTGCCGGGCAGGGCGCAGCGACGGCCAGAGCAGAGTCGACATTTGAAGCGTTCCAGCGCTCTGCCAGGCATTTTAGGACATGAGATGGCTGGAGCGGGCACCACCTCCCCGGGGAGGCATCTGGGAGCGGGTGGCACCCGGGAAAGGAGGCACCAAAACAGACCCAGCTCAATCCAGCGTGGCGTGGGGAAGGCAGCTGCCTGTCATTGCCCAACCCGAGCGTGTCACCAGCTCCGTGGGTGAAACGGGCTGTGGAAGGCAACTGCACTCCCAGGGTTCTGGGAAGAGTTGCACAAACACCGACTTAGAAAGTCAGTGCCAAAGTGAAGCAATGTAGGCTTGCAAATGAGGAAATTAGAGCCTTCATCAAGCTGATTACCGGGCATCCAGGGCAAGGACAGCAGTAGCAATGCAGCAATTTGCTGTGTCACTTGCCAGAGTGCTGTGGCAGCGTTCCCATCTCTCCAGCCGTTCTGAAAGGGAAGGCAGTTCTTCAGCCAGAGAAGCATAGACTTTCTTCTTTTCTATTTTTTTTAATGTGAAATGCACTCTAAGCCACATCCAGGGACGGATGCTGACAGCTGCAAGTCGACCGCTGTCCAAAAACATATGACTCGCAGAGCAAAAAATCGCTGCAGGGTGAGGAAAGCTGCAGCACGGATGCTCTCCTGCTGCTCGGTAATGAGAGCAGAGAGGCTGCGGCACCGCTTTGTCTCAGCCCTTTGGACATCAAAGGACCCACCGCCGTGCTTTGGCCGGCTCAACCCCCAACGAGCTTCTCTGCCTGTGCGAAGGCTGCAGACGGGGTTCCCGGCACGCTGAGGACTATTCCTACCGCATGCTGGCCCCGCAGCAAAGCTGCTTCCACAATGACAGTCCAAGTGCAGCAAAGTCCTCCAGGATGAGGCACCTCCACTAAGGAAAAGAGCAAAAAATGCTCAGCACGGAGTACCGCCCGTTTTGTTCACACAAATCACCCTATTTGATCTATATGCCTCTCACAGAGCAGACTGCCACACAGCATCCTCCGAGCTGGAAAGACCAACGCTGGGGTTTGTAGATGTCCGTAACAAACAGAAAGCGAAACCTTTTGTGCAGGGCTGCGCGGCACAAACCGGCAGCAAAGCGCAGCAGAGGTGCAGGAGCCACAGCGCCGACACGCCAGGTCCTGGTCTCACACGTTTCACGCTGCCACTCGTTCGCCACGTGCCCGCACGCCTGTGGTTTGGCACCGCGAGCGTTCGGCCGTCCTCTTGCAGGGCTCCAGGGCCTTTCACGCCTTAAATAGGGAATTGTTTTATTTATTTTTTTATCTGGAAAGCAAACAGAAAAGATTTAGGAAAGCTCCACCAACACATTAAGTTTCCAGGGAGCAACATTTGCTCCCTTGGCAAAGAAGAGATCAGTCACAGCAGCTGTAACAATTCACAAGCCTATTGAAGGATCCAAAGAATCTGAATAACTTAATCGCAATACTGTTGTTTAGCGCAAAAATAGCTTTTTTACTCCCCAAAATGTTTCAAACCCTGACTTCTTAAAACCTATTTAAAATAAACGTGTGCAAGGAGTAATTATTCTCCCACCGATCATGCAGTGCACTCCCGCAGTGATTACACAATGCTGTTTTCTGTTTTTGCTTTTATCAATACTCGGCTTTAACAATAAGGAAATTCTAATAACCTTATTATTATAATTAAGGCAACTCTAATGGGATTTTGTGGGCTGTGATTGGCATCCCAAGTACAGCATCAGACAGAAAGGGGAACATACAAGGGACAAATCTCCAGGACACCTTCAGAATTAGCAACCATTTGGGTAATTATAAAAGTCCATTTTATAACAAACCAGGAAACAAGATTAATTTATAAATCAGTTTATTTACAGATTTTGTCCTCTTAAAGTACATTTTAGTTACCAAAGATATTTACACTGGTTTACACAGGGACCACCCTGGTTATTTTACAGTTCTTAATTACAAAAAAAACCCCCAAACCTCCACATCCTTGGGTCTGCCTACTGTGCAAAGCTGCTCTGGATGTGAACGTCAGCTGAAACTGGCCCCAAACCCCAAGTTACCAGGTTATTTACACATACACAGTAAACGGGATTCTTTTCAGCATCTCCACAACACAGTACGCAAGGAGACGGAGCCTCCCAAAAGGCGGCTTTGCAAATGTGTATCAAAAGGCTCTGCAAAGTCAAGGAAAAAAACTAGTAAATGCAAGTTAATTACAGTATTCCTCTTTCATCTGTATACATTTTTGCATTTAATGTTTAAATTACAAATAAGTTCAATAGTTTGCTTATCTCCATTTTAGTTGATTTGTAAACACTTCAGATGCACTAAATACCTTATAAGATTCAACTGTTGCTCTGCTGAAAAGTATTTTATTTTTCTAATATTCTTAAGGTAGCAAAGGGATACGAAAGTCGGAACCGCACGCAGTTCCTCACAGAATAGTCACTTAAAAGGTCTCTGTCACTGTGCTACTGAAGATCTTCTGCAGGTACACACTTATTCAAGTATTGCAAAAAGCTAAGGCCACTTTTTCAAGAAAGGAAAGTGAACAAGACGGGATTTTTCAATCTCTCATTCCACCTTGTGAGCAACAAGGCAGAAGCACTGATAATTCCCCAGCTCGGCTCAGGGACCATCCTGCTGTGATCCTCCCTGTCCTCACCAGCCTGGGCTTTGCCACCCAGCACTGAGATCCTTCCAAAGAGGGAAGCGCTTCTCCCCATGACAACAGCCGCTGCCCCAAACAGCTCACGGCTCTCAGAAAAATGTCTCAGCCCTGAATCTTCTCACCTGGCTGCACCACGATAACCAGGACCCAGAAATATCATCTTGTTCTTGTAATGGGAAGGCTGGGGAGATAGAAATAGAGGATTCAGCCTCTGTCTGTGAGGCTCCAGGCTTCCCCACACCTCCTTGTTACCAGCCACAGACAGATCATCATCAGTCCACAAGTACTCAACACACTCGAGGTTTTGAGTAGACACACATCGCAAAGCAACTCAACACACTTGAGGTATTGAGAAGATAATTCATGTATGTTCAAGTCTTTTTAGGGTTGCTCCTAGTAAGGATTGCTACCAAAAATAAACAGGGATGTTGGCAAAGGAATAAAGCCACTACTCGGACAAAGCTTCATTCTGCCCAAACAGCTGTCAAAACAGTTACAGCTTCTCGTGAGGGTACTAACAGGCATATGACCTCCGATGATCCTCAGTGCCTTGGCTGGACAACTGTACAACCTTCCCCCGCTGGCGGACAGACCAGAGAAGCCACGCCAGCCCCACAGAACAGCCAAAAAGCCTTGGGGACGCGGGGCAATCTCCCCAACACTGCTCACATTATCTACAGAATGGAAACGAACTTGGTTTCTCTGATACTCCAGCCACAAACCTACACTGCAGGTTTCTGCCTTATTTCCGTAATTGCTACCTATAAAAATAATCCTAGCTATTGAAGGAGATACACCCAGGAAAGGGAATCTGAGGTGGTGACCCAATCGGTGACACCATGCTGGTTAAATGCAGCAGCTTCAGTTTGCTTCTGTCTTAAGCATTCAAGAGCTTCTTCGTTCAGCATCACGTTTTACATGGACAAATGAATCACTTCGGAAAAAAAAGCTGAACAATGCTCCACCAAGACCATTTGACTTCCAGCCAGCCAGACGGGCCACTACTGCAGGACAGACACACGAGTGCCCGTTGGAGGTGTTCCTATAAACCATGACCTCCTTCTTGTTCTTCCACTCATTAAGCTCCCATGAATATGGCTCACCATTAACTCGCTAGTGAGGCACTGGCAATACCACATCTGAGAAACTCCATGGACCTCTAACAAATCCAGCATTTCCCAGTGCTGTCCCTGAAGAACTACCAGCTGTGTGTCGTGCAAAATGCAAATATTCCAATGATAGCTTTCAAAAAGAAATCAAAAAGGTGGAAAATAAAATGTTGCAGTAGCAGCAGTATGCAGAGCAGGAAGCTCAAGAACCAAGCAGATGAACAAAATGGTAGAGATCTCCCTGCCCTGCCTGTTGTGGGCTGCAGCATCTTTGGTGCACCTCTGAGGGCTTCCAAGTGCCTTTCTGCAGCCCAGCGTGTCTGGAGAATCTGAGTCTTCTCTGGGTCTTGTCCCAGGGTTAGCAAACAGGGACATTCACTATTAAGGCATCAACATTAGACCCCAGGTTGTCTGTGTTCCTCCAAGACCAACACAAGGATGGGAGGGACAGGTTACGGATGAACACTCAGAAGAAGGACACTGTGGTTGAACACGGCACCGAATCAACCATGTAAGAGCTGCTCATGGCCTAGAAGTTCTGGGAAAGGAAGGGAACAGACGGAGCAGGGAAGTTTCACATAATTTTTCAGCTCAGTCCCCTCAGCTCTCCCATTGTCTCCAAACCAGGCATGGTGAAGCTCCACTCCTAGTCCTGCCTTTGCTTCCCACCCCCGGTCACTGAGGTTTGGTTCTTCCAATCTTTATCCCCCTGTATCTGCCCCAAGAAGCTGGAGGTTTTGTGCGAAGAATATGGGGCTCTGGAAGCTTCCAGAAGAGATGCTTTTTCAAGTTTAGCTGTCTTAAAATACAAGACAGTGCAGCCAACTGCACAGGACACTCTCCTATAACCCACTTAATAAATTATCTGACAATAAATAAAAAAACCCACAAGCGCAAAACATGCAGACAAGTCAAGCACTGGACACCACTTTCTTTGGTGAATACACTCTGTTCCCTTAATTGTTCAAGTAACAGCTTCTCTGATTCATTAGGTGACAGTAAGGGAGGAAGCTGAGGGATCGAAGGCCAAATTTTTGTGAGGAGATGCTTTCCACTCCTGCATGTCTCATGCCTGAGAAAATCCTGAGTATCCATTATCTGGGAGCAAGTGGTGCTCCAGGAGGAGAAGAAGTGCTACACGGTAGGAGGAAAGTTGTCCACGGGCTCATTTGTCACGCTTGACATTAGGCGGCCTTTATGTTGCTCCACCTCAGGACTTGAAGCAAGTTACATAGGAAAAGCAGCAGTAATTCCTTACTTGAATGCAGGAAGCAACGTAATCTAATTTCCCTGGACTGGATGGCACCATACGTGGTACCACATCACAGAAGAAAGATAAAAACCAGCTTCACGGAGAAGACAATTAAATGGGCTCTGGAGCAGAAGAAACTTGATGCACATTGTTAGGGTTGCCAGAGAAGAGGTGTTAAGATTATAACACTGTTCAGTACGCTAAGTCTCCATTTATGACTAAAACCTGACCAAACCGTTTCTTCTCCAAATCACTCACATTTCTAAAGACAAGTTGAGTACTGATGGCTGACAGTCTTTCCGGCAAAACAGCCAATATCCCAACTAAATCCCACCCTCTCAGAGCACGAGCCGAACGTGTCAAAGCCCCAGGCCAGGGCCGCAGACAGCCGCTGACAGTTATGTGGCATAACTGTGTTGGCACACGAACAGTCTTGGGTTCTCCACAACATGGCCTCGAGTGAAGGATCAGCTCGTTCCAAACAATAAATCCGGTGTGAGGTCTCTAGGGGCAGCGGACGCAAATCCAGATTCCTTTAATGACGTCTGAACTGCCTTTAAACCCCACGCGTGGAAGTCCAGCAGCAGCGCTCGCAGGGTGAAGAGTGCGTCAGGAGTCAGAAAGGCCCGTGACGCAGCGGTTATGAAGCTCTAAGTTTATTTTCAGCGCTGTCAGACAAGCAGCAACCTCCGCTGTTTCTCAGTTATCTGGTTCAGCACGTCGATTGTGTCTCTGATTAAGGCCTCGAAGATCCCGTCTGCCAGCTGCATCTTCACACACAGTTCATCCTCATCGTAGTTCACCCACTGTGCTTCTTCCTCATGAAGTTCCTGCACCTGGGAGGTTGAAAGGAAAAGGCAAAAGAAACGTTACAATTCAGTTGCTCTAGGATAATATCCCCTGCAAAGTTCCAGAAAAAGTCCAAACCAGCGTGCGACTGCCAACAACGTATCTGTCTTTGCGGGAGATTACAGGAAGCGCTTGGAATAGCAAAATGAACACAGATCTGTTTGAACCAGGCTGTTTCACCGTATGAACGTTTTCTACCTTTCACTGTTGTATCCATTTAAAAAGATTTCACATTCCTGCTCAAGTTTTTCACTTGAAAGAACTCAGTTAATGGGGTATTCTTGCCCAACAGCAGAAGCTCTAATAGAAGTCCCTAACTGTGTATTTGCAAGCAGCTGATTCCACGCAGATTAAACTGGTAAGAAATCATGCAAAGGCAGGGGAAGGAGAAAAAAGAAAAAAACTTTACTGCAGTCCCATTTATTTGAATAACCATTAGAAAATCTAAAGCAAATAACTAACTTCTCCAATTCTTCTGCATAGGAAGACAAAATGCTGGCATGTGTTGTCTTACAACTCATTTGCACAAATACTCTCCATACTTTGTTGGATTTGACGGCATTATTACAAATGGAATTTTGTACCACTACATCTAGAAGAGTAACTCAAAGAGCATTTATTTCCTTCTATTCCTAAAGCGTTGACAAGTAAAATCCTGTTTTACTGGTCACTGGCAAAAATGTGTTTTAGTAACAGATGGAAATATATAATGTCATTCAGCAAATCAAGTTTTATAGACAGTCTCTCCAAACTGGACATCCCTAATTAAAGTTATTAAAAATGTGTCTAAGTAACCATTTTAGTATTACAGATACATCCTAACAAAGCTCAAACTTTTGAGAAAGGAAAGAGTGGGTGCAAACATCCCTTATATTTAAAATAACAAAGAAAACCTGCAGAAAGCTATTTCTCTGCTCAGCTTCAGCAGAAAGCTCCTCTGATCCTACACTCTGAACTCAAATACATACTCAATACTCAAATACAAACACTGTCCACACAGACAAGCAGGCCAGGCACCTAGATTCTGCCAAACCAAGGTTAAAACATACTGAAAATCCACTAATCCACTATCTATAGGTAATGGTGTTGTTATCTATAGAGAGTACAAGAGCTTCAGCCCCAACACCCTCCCTCCCTCTTTCGCCTGAAGCTAAACCACCCAGAAACTCCTCTGAGGGTGACAGCTGCTGTGGCATAATGATGATTCAATAACCCAAACACGGCGTGAAGCCCAAGAACAGGCTGCCAGGGGAACCCCAGGGAACCGGCACAGCCGCAGGGTTCGTAGCCATTCATAAAGCTTCAGTTATACGCGGGGTTTCAGTCTGACAGCTCTTTTCTCCCGCTCTGAGGAGAGCCTGGGGAGAGAGGCAGAGATCTCACCCGGCAAACAGCCTTGGAGGAGTCGTGCTACGTGCTTACGAATCTCTGCACCATCACAGCAAGCACTCTGCTTTGGCACAGCCCTCATTTCCCACAGTGCTGTCCAAGACGAGGTGTAATGGCTTCATTATGCTTCTTACTAATAAGGAAGGAGCGACAATATGGGCAGTCGAGCTTTGAATGAGTGCTATTGTTGAAAAGCAACTTAAAATGTCAGATAAATTGTAAGTTTACATGGGGGTGAATGTCTGAAACAGAGTTCTGAACTCTCTCAAGAGGAAGCTTGCTGCCTGCAACCTGTGTGTGCTGGTTGTAAGTTTTGATAAACCCTGGACTAAACAACAGCAGCGTGTCCCAAATATTACCAGTCCTCCCATCAGTGAAGAGGCAGAAGGTAGAAGCACAAGTTTGGAGGTTGATCACGTATTGTGTGCCTGTGTCACAGAGTATTTAGATGAGGAAAAGCAAGAGAAAGGGATCACAGAAAAAAGAGGTGGTGCCAAAAAGCAGAAGTGGTCTGGAAAAGAAAATAGGGGTCCCAAAGAGAGAAGGTGGAGATCCTGGCTGGAGGAAAGATCCTGAAAATGGGGAAAACACTGGTAACCAGGAGCCGTTGCACAATAGCGACTGATACGATCTTCTGTCCGGCCCCCCAGGCCAGCAGTGACCGCCCTGCTGGGAGGGGAAGTCAGGACCCAGTGAACCTAACACTGGAGCTGGGGGGAAACAAGGGAGTGAAATAATCAAGCAGGTTAAAAGCTCCGATTTCACTGGCCCTTAAACAAACCCCAACATCCAGATCCACACCAAGCTGCTCTTTATTCCGTCTCACCTGTGACAACGTGCTGTGACAGTTCCTTTACTGTGCTCCAGGAGGGGAAAAAAAGAGATTCGTGGGATAAAGAAACACAAGTAAACAGGAGAGGACAAGGTAACTTGATCCAGGTAGAGAAAGGCTGGATGTTAAACAGCAGCAAAACAATCAAGAAGGAAAAAAGTATCAGTGATTAATCTTCTCTTGCCTCTACCATTCCCCTCTTTCTCAGACGCAGAGCACACAATTTCCTTTGGCATCAGGAGGACTTCCTCCAGCATACTTCTGCAAAACTATGAGAATACACAATTTGCAGCTGCAGGCAAGTTCTGTTTATAGTGTATTCAGAACACGTGTGGAAACTGCTGTGCTGCTTTGCAGCCTGCACTGCAGACGGCTGAGCCAAGGCAGTTGCGACTGCTTTGTCTGGGAAACGTGTGATCCATCTGCTGTATTACTACAAACTGCTTCTAAGCAATGGAGACAGTTTGCTGATATTTGGCTTATATTAAACAACTCTTGTGGCTTTCGCGGAAGTGGGCTTTGCACTGTTTTCAGTACGTGCACAGTGGTTAAGTCCTTGTACTCATGACAAAAGTCAAACTTCACATATTTGTTACCAGAGAGAAACTGCACGTGGGAAAAGTCAGGAAAACACCAGTTTTAATGAAACTGAATTCCATCCTACAGGAAAAGAGAAATAGTGATGCAATGCAGAAGGCTGCATAGTATGGGTTTTGTGTGCTTTGACTTCTTTTTAAACACTGAGAAAGAAGTGGGCATGTGCACAAAAGAAAAATCAGGAGGTAACGAGGTAGCATGATTCCACTGGCTGCCTGATAAATACCACAATACCCAAAAAACAACACTTCAAAGAATATCATCTGAAGGAAACTTTAGAAAGTGAATTAGTAAGTTTCATTTCTGAAGGTTCCCATTCAGAACTACGAATGCTTGCAAAATAAACTACATTTAAGAAGTAAATAGATCACTTGGAGACTGAAAAGTACAAGAAAACCCCCAGGAATACACTACTCCTTGGAATAACGCCAGCAGGAGAAAGGCAAGCAGGTGCATTCTCACCAGCCTGCACGCTCAGAGTGCCTGAAAATCTTAAAACGCACAACTGTGCATACGAGCAGGCTTTGATTCTTCTCTTACTGCCGCATTCCCCTTGGGTTAGATCTCAGGCTTCTCAATCAAGCCAGCTTTGCTTTGTCGCAGAGCTCAGACTGCATGGAAAGAAACATTCTAGTCCTTAAGTCAACAGGTCAGAAGATCAAGTCCTGAATTTCAGCGCTCTGTTGGTGAGCTTCTCGGGTGTGAAAGCTAAACACTGAGGTTTGGCAGCATTGTGTGAGCTTTTTCTTCTAAAGCTCCAGATAAAAGAGAAGGGGGGGTGGCAGGGCAAAGCAGTGGTAGAGTTTGTGCAAACAGATCAGCACAGCGAGTTTTGGATTAAGAGCTAAGGTAGTGGAAACAATCTGTTGTTAGCACCTGAACTTAAATAAGGAGATATGAGGGTTCTTGCTGTACTTCACAGAGGTTTTGAAAGGTGCAGGCAGCCCTGATGTAATGAAATGCAGCATGTCAGCCTACGTGTACTTTTGAGAATCTCCCCTAAAGCACAGACAGCATACATGCGATAAAGGTGGAAACACGAAGGGGCATGAGAAGGAAGCAAACACCTGCACGTTCCTTTAACTTGATTTTAAACAAAGTAGCTCTTCATAAATGAAAAGCTGTGCCTGTTTACTGAAAGCCAAGATTTGCTGAAAAACAACTGGAGCAACTACCCAGCAGACCAGAGAACTCTCAGAAGAAATCCCATTATAAATGCTGTCTGAGGAGAGAGGTGACTGATCCAAGTTAACAACGCTGCAAAAAAAGAGGAGAGGAAGGCGGAGTTTTTATCACTGGCAAAAAAACATGGCTAATTATGTTTCTGTCAATGCTGGAAACAAGCAGACGAGAGTGAAAATCAACTAAAGACGCAGTGACTGGTGAAAGTAGCAAAGATCAAGGCAGAGCAAGGACATGAAGGTCTAATCCATCCTCTTCTCCCCTTATTTTCCAGCAGGTGTGCTGGCTGATTGCAGTCACCACAGGACTCAGCATCCCCGAGAGCATCAGCTTTGGTGGAGACAAGGACTGCCAGGAAGTGGGTTTAGTATGATAAACCCAGAAAGACACATCCAGGGGTAACCAGGGAGAGATAAAGCTGAGCACAACAGCATGACACTTGCCCTGTTCCTTCAGAATAAACAGAAAGAAATTCAGCAAACAGCCATGGCTCCTGGATTTAGAGCTGCTCGACTGTCCAGGCAGGCGATGCCACTATTTGAAAATCATTACTATACTGGAGAAGGTATACAACAGACTCCCCTTCCTCTGTATTGAACCCCCTACCCTGGTCATACCTGGCTTCTGGGTCAGATGTGTTCACTCCTCTCAAAGTCACTAAAAATAAATACTTGCCTCAAAAGAAATCTAATTTCAAGGTTGGTTTTACTTGAAGGGGAAATGAAGAAACTGGGAAGGACCTGTGCTCAATGTTTAAATGCAAATAATAGAAGCCTAATAATGTTTACCGCTGCTTTAAAAAACCACGTTTTATTTTAACAGTATTTGTCTTTATAAGCAGGAAAAGAAATGTGGAGAAACAATCAGCTCATATATGTACTTACGTGACATCCCCTGCACGTTGTAAGAGGTGCATATTGGCTAAATCTTCACAAAAACTTGAACAAAGAGTTTTCAACTGTGATTTCTAAAGAACCAAAAAAGTCTTGATTTCTCTCTCAGGAACTTGCTGCATTGTACTACTTGAATAGTCTTTAAACAAAATCTGTAAAACTCCCAAACTACCCTCTCATTTTAGGGCTACACCATGAGTCACTAGCAGACAGGCAGCAGATCCTGCACAGACCTGTATATCCACTTAGGACCTTGGATTTGTGTTATCACAGAGCTCATGACCTTAAGCACAGGTTGGAGGCTGACTAGGAGACAGAGAAAGCTATCCAGATACTTCCATGTTTTATAGAGATTTTAGTAAAACAAAGAGAAATTGAAGACTATCTCCTTAGGTTTTCAGTTAGAAACTTCTCTGATAGTGTCTCACATCACAGTATAAATTTGTTAGAATGCCACTGAGGCCTCCTTGTTCCTAAAGCATGGCATGCTGTAATCTTCACTGTTATTCCCAGTTTTCAGCTAAAATTTTACTATTGTATTCTTGTGAGAACGAAATAAAATTACACACATTATTTGTTAAGCCAAACTTGTCACAGCTCCATTAATCTTTGATGTTTAGGTTTGCATGTAAATCACAGACCAGATCGTCTGAACTTCAAACTTATTCCACCTGAAGCACTGTGGATACCTTCAACTGGAACAATTTTTCCAGTCATGAATCTCTTTCCAGGTATGGTTCAAATAAATTAGGAAATTGGTACACAAGCACACTAATTGTACTACTAGTTCTCTCAGGGATCTAAACATAAGACTTTTTTGTGCATGCTTTAACAGCCTCCAAATCCCAGAATGAAGTGTCCTAGGATATGCAGGTCCTATACACAGATATTCTGTTTACATACAATTAAAATGAAACCCCTGGGAAAAAGCCTGTATTGGAAACCTTCCACCAATAGGCAATTAAAAGACCACACGACCCATGACTCGAAGGTACTTATAAGGTGCACGTGTGTGGAATCAATTTCAGGTATAATTAAGTGAAGCACAGCGTTAATGACAACTCATATTCCCAAGCAGAACCTTCACTATCATTATAGCCAATAATGATGTTAATCATCCTGCAATACAAGTAACTTTCAAAAACTAGTACACAGCCAGACATGCTCTATTTTACACAGTTTTGGCACTGAACTGTCCCTGCCCCAGTGGCAGCTGCATTCACTAGTTCATGACACGAACTCGAGGAAACATGGAGCTGTGTTACCGTCTGGTTACCTTGTACTGGGGATTATCATGTCCCACAGCGTCTCTTCAAAGTCTTTGCTGTTCTAACCCAATGACTTTTGAAACCTTTCAGTTGAATCTAGTTAGCAACCTGGTCTATTAAGTTCTCAGTATCACCGTCTCCAGTTAAAATACGCTACTTCAAAATAAAAACATTTTAAATTAATGCGACAAGAAAAATGTATTCCCTTCCCAAATAAAAAGTTTACTCTCAGTCAAGTATTTTAGTATTTCCTTCTGTAAATTTATGCTTTAAACTTTTGGGAGTGGGCAAATTTATCCTCCAAATTTATCCTCCAGTCAAATCAGCAGGCACAAATAGAAAATTCACTCAAGTCACCTTACTTTGCTGGCATTGGACTTTCGTTTTTGTCGAGATGTCAAGAGGGTGCTCTCTAAAGTTAAACACGTTCTATCAAGACCTCATGCACACTTTGTACTCTTTAAACAGCATGATAGAATAGTGAAAAAACACACAATAATATGTCACGCTTCAGTCTAGTGGACAGTATCTGACATGATTGCTTATTTTCATCCACTGACCAGTATATGATCCACTCGGTCTCGTTTCTTCCGCCCAAATTTTATCATCTTCTGCCAGTCTGTTTTGTGATTAGGCTCCTTCCTGAGGCTGAACAACTTCAGTACTTCAGCTGCAATGAAGCTCTACGGAACAGCAAAGGTGAAATCACATTTCAGCTAAGAAATGCAATGTATGCACAAAGTACCTACCCTGAAAGTCACATTATAGAATGCATAACAGCTTTCTGTTTAGCTAAGAGACACATGAGATATGCAAGAAAGTTACAGTGGACATCTCAGAGGTGGCATTAGACCAGCAGAACAATTATTAAATACAGAAATGGGGGAAAAAATGACACCCACTGCTGTAAAAGTCTTGAGAACAGAAACTTTCAGTCAAACAGTACAGCAAACAGGAGATTATGACAATTCATTCTATGGGAGAATATGAACAAAAAGCAGGGTGGGAGTTTGGTGTCCTGTGCCCCTGCTCTTCACCATCACATGCTTTTCAAAGTCTTCTCAATTAACAGAGCGATCTAGATACTCTTTCTGTCTTTTCCAGACAGTTAACATGGCGTATCTTTAGCAGGTTAATCAAAATACAGTCAAAATCCCCCAATTTCAGAAGAAACAGTACATGTGGAAGTCTTCATTTGTGTCCTGATGAGCTGTATGGAAGGTTCTTTCGTTGAACGCTTTCAGGGAGACCATTTTTCTTCCAAATGTCCTGCAAATTTAACCTGGGTCCAGTCAGGCTCTAGCTTTTTGGGATTCTGACCTTTCTTGAGCACTACCACCAACTAACAGAATACTTCCCTCTGGCTTGCCAAATTCAACAACACCCTCACCAGTCAAATTTTAGGTCTCTCCAGGCAACTCCCACTGTCCTTGGTGAGTCTGGCACAGGTGTGTCCGAGTAAAAAAAATCCAGCTTATGCCATTTGGCCCAACCCTACTGTTGGATCCACGTCAACATACCCACACACAGTTCCACTGAAATCTGCTAAAGCAGCAGTCTGTTAGCATCCCAATTTTATAAGACCAAGGTCACCCTGGCAGTTCTGCATGGAAGACTAACATTTAAAAGCAACCAGTACCAGCCAAAAGGACAGGGAGAAAAATCTGTTGAGTAAAAAAAGACCACTTTGACAAACTCCCTTTCACATTTGTCTGATTTCCCAACTCATCTCTTGATGGATACACCTGTTAAGATCTTTTAACACTTAGGCAAGTGCCAGTACAATACTTTTCACCTCACATTTCCTGCATGGCAAAGATTTCTTCCTACCTTGACTTCATTCAGATTATTTGGATCTTTTACTCGGCGAAAGTAAGCAGACGTGATCCTACACGGTTTCATCCAAACCGGCTGATTTAGATTAGGATCCTCAGCAAAGATTGCCCCGAAGATCTCTCTTGTTAAATCAAATACCACCTTAACAAAGAAAGAAGTAAAAGTTAAGGCTGCTGTTGCTCATGGTAAATATTCAAAGCACAAGAACAAATTGCCTGAAGACTGTACCTTTTCATAAATCTGCTTGTTTATTGTGTCTGTGTCCTGCTCTTTGAGGTTACTGCTAAGATCTGTGTGATGGCTGAAACTTTGAAGATCATGCCCCAGCTGTCTCAGTTTCCAGAGCTGCTCAGCTGCTGCATGCACCATGCTTTCCACCTCCACCGCGGTGTGAGGGACGGCCAGAGGCTCCTCGCATGGCTTTGCTGGCACTTTCTGCGGTTCTACCTTGGGCAGCACAGCTGGTTCCTCCGCTTGCTTCTGCTGGACCTTGCTGGAACTCAGGCCATAGTCCTCATCAAACCAGTCTTGATCATCTCCCAGCACACTCAGGAACTCCCGATTGAGCTCCAGCTCTGCTAGTCTCTTGGCAAGCTCTTCCTGACCGCTGGCACCAAACACTGGGCTCTCCTGTGAATAAGGAGCCACAGAGTAAACATAAAAGCGGTGTCACACTGTTGTTTAACTCAGCTCACATTTTTAAACACTCAACTGATGTAATTGGCAATATATGCACAAATACTCAGAAAAATAATAAATAGTCCACAGTAACATTAGAAATGGTTTGACTGAAGTACCTGGGGTTTCTACCACTCCTGATGAATGCTTTCAGAGGGTTCCTATAGAGCTTAAAAGACTCTGTGTCCTGCGCACTGTCCGTCCTAATGTTTAACTGTTTACGAAGGGCTGAGTGGTTTAAAAACTGATAATGTGACACACCAACTTTTCACTTACCAGCAGTCTCAGACCTAAAGCAATAGCCTAAAAGCTTTTAGTAGGTGATGGCTGTTTTAGTGACTGAGCATTGCTCACACTGGCAAAATGGGCCGAAACTTTCTGTGAGGATAATATATTGAGCTCAATGGCAAAGCAGACAGGTTTACTGGGATCCTCAGCAGAAAGGCCAAGTCCTCTAACTGTATCATTAATGGTTGTTCTGAGGAAGCATGAACTGCCACCACTCACAGTTCAGTGGGTTTAGTTCACTCTAACACCTTAATGACCTCCACAGCAACTAATTATGTTTGAGGATGATTACTTAACATCAAGAACAGACAAAGGTAAGTTTACAGTCTATCATATTTTGCCATTTTTAGAATAAAAACTGAGGGTAACTTTTAAATACAAATTGAACGTGTAAGTATAATGCAACCTAAATTAAGTATTTTTTACTTTCATGTGCCAAAACACGTTTTCCAACCTGTAGGGCTACCAAAATGAACCATGAACTTGGATACACAAGAACACACATGAAAGATAGATACATACAGGAAATCTCCACATCATCAAAGAGAATTTGGGAGAAAACAAACTAGTGCCACACCGCATTCCTCAGATTCAACCCATCAGTTAAAGGAACAATCAATTCTTAAAAAAATCAGTGCAAAATGTCTGTTACTCACTGGTCTGGGACACATGTCTGGAGAGGAAAGTTCTTCTCTTTCATCTTCCAAATCAGAACTTAGGAAAAAGTTATTCAGTCCGTCGGGAATCTCCTTTTCTACCTGCTGGGATGAGGTTCCGGACTCCTCCTTCACATCACAGAGCTCCTGGTTGCTGAGCTGGATTTTCTCATTCCTTTCCTTCTTTATTTGCTGTAACTGATTGACTGTGTCTTTCAAAAAATCTCTAAGTAGACTGTCTGTCAGCAAACTGACCTTTTCCAGTTGGTCTTTTGACTTTTCTTCCTCTCTAAGTGGTAGTCTAAGCTGGGCTTCTAACTGGTTCTTTTCTTTTGTCAGTAAATCCAGAAGTGGAGTTGCAGGCTTCTCCACAACTCCAGGAGAGAGATCATCTAACTTCTCAGCACATTCCTCCCCCAGTGTCTTCTGCCTCTCCAGTTTTTCAGAAAGGAAATCTGAGATGTCATCCAACTGAACAGCAGAAATCTCATCCACGACACTAGAAGTGAGAGGAGCAAGACTGTCCTCCTCTTTTACAGCACGCTTCAGATAATCCACCACTGACTGTTCTTGGGCAAGTGACTCAGTAGCTACAGAAATCTCCTTTATGCTCTTTGCTTTACAAGATGACTCTTCAAACCTTTCCTCAGCTGAGTCTTCTGAAACAGCTGTATCTGCAGGAGCTTTACGCTGGAAATAGTCCTCTGTTGCACCTCTGCTCTGGCTTTCATCCTCTTTGCCAGGTTTGGAAATTCTGTCTTGCTGCTCAGCTTTATGTTGCTTCTCCAGTCTATCACTGAAGAATGAGTCTTCATCTTTGTTTGTGTCTAAATAGCTATCAATACTTTCTGTAATGTGAGAGATTTTTTGAGGAGGAGCAAAAATACCATGCTTTTCTTTGCAATCAAAATATTTAGTACCATCGTAAGTTCCATTATTGTTCCCTTCAGGTTCATCCAACTCCACGCCAGCCCAAAACCCTTTGGCAAACCTAGTCAGACCTTTGAATCTCAGTGTTCCAGGTTGGACTTTACTCACAAGTACTCTATCACCAATGTTGAAATTTGGCAAACTATCCGTTTCTTCTGCGATCGAGACAGAGGCCCACAATAGCGACTCGGTAGGAGCCTGTTCTTGCTCCACATCCCTGCGTTCAGTATTTTTTATAAGTTCTGTTGGGGATTTAAGTTCTAATAACTCCTCTGACTGCAAGCTGCCAGAGAGAGAGAGGGACCTGTCACTGAGGCATTCACTGATGTCGCAATCGCTGCTGAGGCTGGGGGATCCACTTCTGCTGGCCTGCGTGTTCTCTGACTGCTCTACCACTGACTGAGCATCCTCACCAGGAGAAGGTTCAAAGTCGTCTTCGTAACATTCCTCAGGAAGCGTTTCTTCAACTGATGCTTGTTTCCTGGAAGAGGATCCTTCAAAGTCTTCAAGGTATGATGGCTCCTTTTGACTAAGGAGTTTTTCTGAAAGCAGATAACCTTTTTCCTCTGCTGATCTGCTCAGTTTGTGAGAAGACTCGTCTACACTTGGGCCAGTTACAGCATCTTTATCTGTCAGTTTCTGCTCTAAGATTTCATCTGTACTGTGAAGACTTTCTGAAGCCAAACCAAAGAGTTCCTTATGAGAGTGTTCATTTTCAGAAGGAAGGGCTTTCTTTGGAAGGATATCCAGTGAGCTCTCCTGTTCTTTATCTAATGTCAACAAGACATCAGAACTCTCCAAAGGCTTAACATGAGAACCTTCAGCCTCATACTCCTCTGACTTTATGGATTCCTCTATCTCAGATTCATGACTGAGGGTATCCTCATCATTGGATGCTTTTACCACATTGTTTGTTGACTCATGGGATATCCTGCTGATGTCTTTCACATCTTTGAGAAGAGGTGATGAGGGTACATTATCTATGAAATCACCAGATCCTACTCTGGAACTTCTTGGTGACATTAAAACCGAGGGAGATGCTCTAGAAGGTTCTTCTGCATGAACATCCGTCACAGCCACCTTCTTGCTGTGCACAGACGCAGATCTCTCAGCTCCTGATGACACAGCATCTTGAAGGAAAATAAGAAGTGAATTACAGCAGATCACAGCCTGCCTTGTTTTATTGAAAACTGCAGAATAGGCAACAAAATTAATGTCAAGGTTTCTATGCTAGAAGAAGACACAAACTGGTGCCTTGGAAACATGTTTCTAGCTGTCCTGTGAACAGGAACAAGGTTCTTTCCGTTCCAGGATTCCAACACTTTCTTTCCGAATCTTTTCCTTGTACCGATATTTCATAATGCCATACATGCTGAGCCCAACGTAAGGGCTCAGTGCTTTTGTTTGCAAGCCGCAAATAAAACCAAGATTAGAATGGCAGATAATGATTAGATAATGATCAACAGCAAAACATCAAGAAATATCTCAAAAAAATCCCCTGTTCTTAAATTCTTCATTATTTTTGGTTTTCTTACTTTCCTCAAGTGATAAAGGAATAGAGAACAAAAGAAAGGAAAAAGGTTGTCACCTAATTATGGCTTCACACAAACCTCAGCAAGAATAAAACTAAATACTGAATACATAGGAAACAGCAAAAGCAGAAGCCTATTAAATTAAAAAAAAATATAGCTTGATGGTTATGGTTTTATGAAGTCTGCATGCTCTCTTAATCTTGCTCTTTCTTCTTGTATCAAGAATGAAAAGATTAAAGAAGTTTAGGACAGTCAGTGTTCAAGATCTTCACATCTACTACAGATTATTCCAGTTACATACCTGCATGCTCTGAAATAGATTCCAAAGATGCTCTGGATCGCTCTGACTCAGACAGTGATTTCCAGTTTTTAGCTGTCTCAGGCCTAAATTTGAAAAATCAAATTGCATGAATCATGGTTACACTAGAGTGTGGGTTTTTTTTCTTTTAAAACAGATAAAAATGGAAATACAAGCATCTATAATTATAATACTACACTGATGGTAACATCAACAGTTTGCTTTGTCAACATACTGTGACCTTAGAAAACAGGAATGGGGACAGAGGATTTGGTGAGGCCTGGAATTTCTTTTTTTTTCAAGACTAATCTAACTTTAGCCTTTTTTGGAGCCAAAAAAATAAATGAAAAACTTTTTTTTTCCTTGAATACACTAAAATTGCACCATCTGCTGGAGACAATGAAACACTTAAAAATACACTAGGAAGTGCAGAAGTTGAACTCTCTGCCTTCTAAAACCTAAGATGTAAACCAGATTTAAATTGCAGAGAGGAACAGTTTGCCTCACACATTGTGGCAGGCATGAGTGAGCAAAAGGGGAAAAAATTCTTTCAGGTCTGTAATCCACACAACCGTTTGCCTCAATTCTTGCACAGTTGAAAATTATTGTTCAGAAAGAATTAGAAAATAGGACCTACATGGCTGGACAAGACAAAAGGGAGATGCATATGATTACAGGGACAGTACATCTTATCTATTTTGGGTCTGATGAGACCAGCAAATAGGTCAACAGAATACTGCCCCTGTCCAGTGCTTTAAAGAGCAGTCACCAGCTTTCCTTGCACTCTGCCAAAACAGCAGTTTCACCAGTTTCCGAATAATCCCAAAAAGAAATCCCAGTTACCTATGGAGCGGTGGTGCCTTGATCTTCGGTTTTTCAGCAGCAGCTGAGGATGGAGTTTTAATCTGAGGTTTGGCTGTTGGTGATGTCTCCAGATCTTGGCTCAGTTCTTCTTCCGTCTTCTTGATAAACTCATCATACGACTGCACATGGGAAACAGGCTGTTAGTCTACTAAACCATGACAAAACCTATTACATGAATAAAGAATACACTTGGTTTCTCTGCAAAGCAATCTATTTAACTTCCTAAGGGTCTACAGCTGTGAATGCCAGAAATTTTAATACTTTACTTTCTAAAACAAGTGACATGAGCATCACTCTTTAATCCAAGCTAAGATACTAATGTGTATACATACATAAGCCCCCTGAATGCTGCTAGTAACCCATTAAAGATATAAATTTTAAAAGGCAATGGAATTTTTGCCTCAAAGCTCTGTTCATTATTGAAAACAGTTAAATAGCCAGAGCACAGTCACACTTCTATCACAATAACGTGTCTTTCACAGCTGTTGATACAATATTCTGCCAACAACATCCATACTATAATGATTTATCCAAGGCTAGCAATATTTTACTGCACTGTGTTCCTAACCTCCAGCTGTTTGATCAAACTGGCTTCCTGGGCCTTCAGTCTCTCCTTTTGTCTCTTCTTCTGTTCCTTTTTCAGTTGGTAAACCACAGACTTCCTTTTCCGTAGTTCATCCTTCAGGGCCCTGATCCGTCCTTCAATGTCACTTTGATCAGATGTGGTTTCTGAAAAAGTTTAGTTTTAGTCTCTGTAAGCTTGCGCCTCACAAAACAGTTCTATGTAAAGCACTGAACAGTCATTTAGTAAATACAAAACATGGTTCAAGCAAAATATCTATTTAATCCAACATGTTAATCTTAACATAACAAGACTCTTAAAGTGGGATTTCAGATTCATAACACTACTATATAACATATGAAAAAGTGTTGCATCTTATTTAATTTAGAAGAGAGGCTCTGATACATAACTCGTTACCAAACTTGTTCACATCAAACACCATGTTTATGCTGCTACCTCATTAACTGCTTATCATGTTAGCTGTTGCAGAAATTAATTGGTTTTGACATGTTTAAAAATATGACAACTCAAAGATGCATACCAACAATATATATGAAATATTTGTTTACAATCATAATACATGGTTTCATGTTACAGGGTACATTTCATTGATGAGAATTTCACTTGGATTTGGACTCCAAAAAAAAGTTTAGGTTTCTGGCCCATTTAGATTTCCTGCCACCTTGACTAAATCGATCTATGGAATAGAGAACTGACTGGTCAACAGCTGGGAGGAAAGTCACTTTGAACAATGCAGAGACCTTCACAGTTGTCAGGCCTCAGGATGTCAATTTATTCAGGGTGAATGGGGGTACTGTTGAGCTTAGACATGTGCTGGGCTACTCCATAATAGCTTATACAAAGATACTTGGTATATCTTTGTTCCAGGTTCAATTTTACAAATCCTCCTATAATGCCATTATTGACTGTAACTGTTTTCCACCTGAACATTTTTTTTCTTAATCATTATCCTTAGTAATTTTAATAAGATCTCCTCAATTTCTCTCTATGCATCCCCAGAACTCCCTGCAACCCGGTCTTCAGTCCTTCTGAGGATATTTTGCCCTCTTTTCCCTTGGGACACTGTAATAATCTCTGTGTCTCTCAGACTTCATATCGAGTCTACCTCAGTTTCTCATTACTTATTCTTTTCTGCCCGCCCAAGTATGTCCACTTGTTTCTTGTTTTAAATGTATGCCAACATAGTGCAAAACAAGATCCTTGTCCCAGATTGGTGCTACTACAATTAAGTATCAAAAACTCTTCAAAATATTTAACTGACATAGTCTTACTGGAGCTTCGCCCTGGGGTTGATGTTCCCCTCCCTCTTCTACAGCAGGAGCTGCAGCTCCTACAAGAAGGATCTTGGCCAGTTTGATTTTCTAATGCTTAATATTCCCTATAACGCTTTCTCGACCAAAAGGCTTGGATGCTCATAAACACCAATTGCTTTAGTGAACATTCTCGAGAGTAAGTCCCTAGTATTATTTGGCCAGCTAGTAGGAACAGTTGCACATTTTGCTAATCAATCGCATTTCTCAAGACGACAAACCACCATTAATGAAAGATTTCATCATCAGCAACAGCCAGTAAATACAATCAAGGTACTGTATTCTTCTTCCATTAACAACTGCTGTTAACCATTTAGAGAATCAAAATAAAAAAAAGGACAACGACGACAGCACTAAAAGAATGGAATCTCACTTGCTAATCAGTACTTTATGATGCCACTATAATTAATGACTCCTCCCAAATAGTAAGTGACCACTACGTAATTATGGCTTTTCTTGATCAACTCATAAGGGAAAGATCCGCACATGCTTTCATCTTTGATGATCTTGTCTACGTATGACATAGCGATGACTTCGTTACTACTCAGCAGCTTGGAAGATCTGTCTCTTGACAATGGAATGATTTATTGTGAAACCAGCACCATCCTGACTGGCCTCCCACCTCTTATAAAATTTATTTTCATGACCACTGTTGCCTGATCTACTTTTCATAATGGCTTTCTTATGTGGTTGCTCAGTCAGAACTTGAAAATAACTTTATCAAGTTGCTGAATGCTTCACTGTGTTGCAAACTTCTCTCTAGACAGAATCCAAATACAAATTACTCAGTGCAAATATGCAGGTGTTACATATTCATTTCTCTACCCAGCAGGAGAACAGCTGCCTCAAAATTACTGTGTTTCTATTGGACTTGCTTACATATTAACCAAAAAAACCCCAATGTAACAGATTATTAAGCTCTCTGTGTCAAGTGCCATGAAGACTAAATATGTACACGTGCCAGCAAATTATCCATCTATCACCACCAACAACCCGTACATACAATAGAACCACCAAGTTCTTTTTCCACTAAAGACTCATTAATCGTTTAGGGTATTAAGAACAAACAAACAAAACACACACACAAACAAGCAGGAAAATGCTAACAGATATTTTACAATGCTATAACAACGGCACTGTGGAATACGAGACATTTTAGAGACAGACAAAACAGACTTCACAGCTTAACAGAGCTGATGCTGGTGACCCACTGCATGGTGGCTCAGGAAGCCCTGCAATCCACATGACTAACAGGCTGCAAGAGCAAAGCAGGGAAAGGAACCCTCAGTACCCGTTCACTTTTCATATTCTCTCATTCAGCATTTACTGGTGGCCAGCTTGGATATTGAATACAAAATTATAAAAAGTCCATATAGTAGATCTTGTGTTTTATCACTCAAAATGCAATCTTAGCCCCTATTCTACTGCACACAGTTCCAACCCTCCTCCAAAAATAAGAACTTATGTCCTGAATCATCTGTTTATTCTGCACACGCCAGCGCAGGTCCAACGGGCTCGCTCGTCCTGCCCTGATACCAGAGCTGTCCTGCTCCCAGAGCCAGGATGTGTTCAGAAGGATGATCATGTTTGTGTGCTGCTGAACCATATTCCGCTTTCTTACAACAGGAGGGGTGGGTGGAGCAGTGCCACCTCTTAAAAGCACAGCTAACCTTAGTATTTCTAAATGCTAGGACCACCGTAACTATTGGCTCTTATCTTCTGCATAGCTGTTTGCAGGAAGCTGTTTCTTTCTAAAAGAAGAGATAATACAGAGAATATACAGACCTTCTTACATTGAACACTTCAGCTTAAGAAAGTCTGAAACTACATCATGGGAAAATACTCCCACAAAATCCTTGGCAATTTCCAGGAATTTCTGTCTGCCTCCTCACATCTATGTCTGCATTTTGAATTTACTTGTTAAAAGCAAAAGCTTTGAGAAAAGCAATTTAAACCCAAGCAGATATTACACTTACCTGACTGTGTCACAGATAAAGATTCATCAGACCAGTTGTAAGATATCTGATGAGACTTCACAGGTGAACGAAGCTGTCCTCCAGTTCGGTGGCTGCCTTTGCTGGAATCTTGCTTTGATACAGATATGCTGCTTTTGGGAGGAGACTTTGGGAGAAGAAAAGGTCAAATAAGTAATTCCTTGTAAAGCTCAGTTTGAAAGTAGGAGATCATTGTCATCAGGAACTGGTAACATGGAAAGAAGAGCACAACTAGAGAACTCCTCATAAGCAGTGGTCCCTGTCCAGCTATTTTAAGAAGAATTTCATCTTAGTCTGCCAGACGATAAAAGAAAAATACCAAGAGCAGTAATAACTGACTGTTTACTTCGAGTTTTGATTTCGGCAAACCTGCTTAGACTACACTATGTAACCAAGAGTATTCACCTAAGTGAACTGACATGGTTCTGACTCATAGGTGTTCAATACAGTTTATGTAATCCTATTTGGTAACAAACACAGCTATACCAACACATACTAAATATATCTGGGACACCAAAACAAGCATTTCATGTCAGGGGTGCAAGGTGTAATTCTAAACCAGTAAAACAACAGAGCACTATTTCTCTGTAGCCTTGCAAAAGATTTTTAAAAGCAAATATTCTTCCAAAATGCTCTTACTGTTGCAACATTTCATAGACCATGAACACAACCTCTAGCATGTATTAGACATTTTACCTCACTACCTTCTCAGCAAACTTTCCAATAAAGTATTTGTAACAAGCCTAGATGAGCAGCTCTTTCACCCCACAGACACTGTGTTTTCTGTCTCACTGAGCACAGGGCAAAGTTATCAGGATGAAACTCATAAAAATTACCAAGTAGAAATAACAGTTGGAACAGAACAATAAGCAGAATTAGCTTGGAAGCAGACATATCTGAAACCAAAAGGATTGTGCATGACGTTACAGCTCTGCTTCTTCATCCTATAGCTATACTTTGGGATACATTACTTGCAAGTAAAGCAACGCGGAAAAACAGAGCATAGTTTCCATGGCCTCAAAGAATTTATACAAGTAACGAGCCAGCCTACAGCTAATTCACACTGGTAAACTGGGTCAGTGTTCCACCACTTCATACTGCATACCTACGTGAATACGCAAAACATTTTGCAAGATTACCCACAAGTTCAAAAATACCTAAACTCTGTACTGAAGGAATATTTCCTCAAGACTTCAATGAACATATCTGATCGCAACGTTTATTCACAGTAATGTAAAATGGTGTTGCAAACACAGAGAACAGTTTATAATCTCTGCTTGGACAGCTGGGGTGGCTATATTTACTACTTGTCTGGTAGCCTTTCACAAGCATAAGAATATATACAGAATAAAAATCTCACTCACAAGTTTGCCGGGGGGGGTAGAGGACTTGAAGTCTTCAGAATAAACCATTTCTTCATTAATTGTACTCTGATCTGGGCTTTCTGGCCGTTCATGGCCCATAGTCTCTGATGGTACCGACTCAGCAGGCAGACTGCCAAGATCTTCTTGGATAGAGCTTTCACTGTTCAGATGAGAGCAAGAAGGCACTGGAGACTCTCCTTCACTAGCTGTTTCTGAGATCGAATAATGAGAGAAAAAAAACAAGGTGCCTAAGAACTTGCACTGACTTCTATGCCTTCAGAAATACTGCTGCCTGCACATAAAGTAGCAACTGCTACAAATACATGTCAAATTGATAAGTGCTGTTGCACTCACCTAGTACATTTACCAGAGAATTGTGATTTAATACTGTCAAACATTTTTAGTGATTGTTGAATGTCTAAAATAAAGAGGTTTTCAGTATATTCTAACATTTTCCAGACAACACGCTCCAGAAAAGATTATTAGGGAAACCTGTCCTTCCAGTTGACCATACCCCAGCAAGAGTCACCATTAGTCTGAAGAAGTCACGGAGGAGCATATAATCTGCAAGCCCCATCTCAAATTTAGAATTGATTGCTTCCTTTACAGTAGCTGCAGAAAACATTTTAATGTTATGATTTCATCATGAGTCTCTCCACTGGCAACAAGTAAAATAATAAGTTGGCTTTTCAGTATTCCTGTTTACTAAATTCCGCAGGAGTCACAGCACTACTGAAGCAGCCATGGAGAACTGCTCAACATTTGAGCAAAGGCTGGGGAGAGGCACTCCTGAAGCAAAGCCACACTCCAATGCTTACTGGTGGATACAATCTATAGAAAACAAGTATATTTTCTGATCTGTAGATGAGAGTTCAGCATTCATGCTGAATTTTGTTCATTAGAACTTACTGACTCATACACATATCATCTTTAGAATGTCCTACAATGCGTAAAGTCCACATGACTGTTTTCAGTAACAAGCATAATAGTGCGTAATTCTGAATTCCCTTTGCACGTTCAAAGGACATTCTTGCCTGCTTACAGCTAAGTGGGGAAAAAAAGGAAAACTGATTATTTCTAGAACAATCCCTGAAGTTTCATTATTTTCTTCCACTGCAATCCAGTTCTCTGTGCTTCACGCTGAAAGTATGGTCAACCTAAGACAGCATAGCAAAGCTGTCGCTCCCAAAATCTGTGAACTTATTTTTCTTCCCAATAGCATCTCATATACTAATTACATCCTGGCCCACAAGCACAGTTGCAGATTTCAAACAGTTATACTGCATTAATAACAGAGGGAAGAAAAAAATGCTTCCAATTTTTTGAAAACAGTCAAGGGGAAAATGGTCCCTGCTAAGAGCCACCTTAACAAACAGTGGTAAGGCCAACAGCATAGACACTCAGACAGCACTACAGTGGGTTTAACAGACTAAATGGTTTTCATGGAGTAAGTCTGGAGGATGATCAGCAAAGATCATGCCATATTTCTGTTTTGAAAGACTTCCCCCCACGTCCTATTACCTTTGGGCTCTGTTCTCTGATCCCCAACGTCCTTCTTGGCTATTTTGGTTTTGAGCAGCTCTTTGTCCCAGGCAGCCAGAGCCTGCTTTTCTATCCGCCGCACTTCTGCTTCCTCTGCATCCAGGCGGCGCTTCCACTCCAACAACTCTTCAGCATGTTGTCGACGCTGCATCAGCTTCTGCTCTCGCTTAGTTAGGAACCTGACGGACAGAGCAGAAGACAATGGGAAAACAGCCAACCACACCAAAAGGTCCCGATACCCAGGTGTTCTATTGCCACAATTCCCAGGATTTTAGATGTTCACATTGTTTTCTGGGATAATATCCACACTAAGTACTATCTCCTAGACTATTCTGATGTGCTGCTGAAAAAAAAAATTGCAAGTAGACACGAGTTTTTTTCTTTGCAGTGAGTAAAGTCTATAACATACTGTAAAAACCCTGCTTACATGTTAAAGATCTTCAAAGTAATTCAAGTGCTACTAACTATTCACTAAAACAAACAGGATAAGTTCCCAATTTCAGGACATTAAAAGTACCTGTGGTATTAAACTGGAACCCTCAAGAAAGCAGTGACTGAAAAATGAACGTTTCTTTTTGCTAATCCAAATGACAGAAAAATTGTAGCTCCAGTTGCCCCACAGTTCCTTCCTAATACATAATTATAAGAGAAGGTGATTCTTTATTGATAACTCTCCCGAATTACTGGAGCTTTTATCCTTCTTCCTTTAAGTATCATCTCTACGGATTGGCACACTTGGACTGTTAATTGTGAGCTGACAGCATCAAGAAAATAAAGATGCAGGACTGTTTTCTCCCAGATACTAACACATCTGGTTGCTGCTTAAGAAAGTATAAAAGTAAAGCTCATTCTGAAACTTAGCAGATATTTTCTTTCTGACAAAGATTTCTTAGGTGATCCACAAAACCTCAGAAATGGGGAAAATCTTACAGAACTTCATAGGTATGAATAGATCTGTCTGCATATACTAGTTCTCTTTGCCAGCTCTTGAACACAGTATCTCTGGTCTTATTTCTAAATATTGAAGTAACTAAGACCCAAGCATTTAACCCTTACTACAGTAAATGGAAGCCAGTTCAGCATCAGTTGCACACACTTCCTCTGACATGTCAAGTCTAGAGAAGAGTGTACATCAATCCATTCATCTCCTACACTGAAATTTTTAAGATGTCACAGAATCACTCTGCAGAAAATACATCATTTTCCAGCAAGAGTTCATCATTGGTACGGA
This sequence comes from Streptopelia decaocto, assembly GCF_964273445.1. Taxonomy (NCBI): domain Eukaryota; kingdom Metazoa; phylum Chordata; class Aves; order Columbiformes; family Columbidae; genus Streptopelia; species Streptopelia decaocto. The sequence continues at coordinate 7,396,912 of NC_138659.1, read as the reverse complement.
AGGTGTGGTGCCTAGAAAGGCACTCTTCAAAGACTTGTGATATTTTGCTTTGCAAATGCCTTTGTAATCTGTAATTTTCAAGCCATTCCGAACACTTAACATCCATTTTTTTAAGCTGCAAAGCAGACAATGATTTCATTTGTGCGTTTTAATCTCTCAGGTTTCACAAACTTATTTACAGAGACTGGAATGACCAGCTGGCTAATCTGCAGGTCTCGCCTGCTGAGGTGCATTTCTTGTTTGCTCACTTAGTGTTCATTCTGTTCCCTGGAAAAGTGAGCTGGCAGTTGATCAGAAAGGTTAAGATTCAGATAAGTCCTTCTCTAAGACAGATTCAGATAAGGTGGACAAGTTATGGTGTGAAGATAAAAGTTTCAGAAGCCCGTAAGACATGCCCACAAACTTCTTCCCTATGGTCAAAACAAAAGCAGGTGAAAAACAGAAGGACCTCAGAGTCTCTGGAACATCTGCCACCTTCAAGCTGATAGATTCCATGATTTTGTGCATTACTTTATCACTTCCTATAGACAAACATCAAATATCATCTACTCTTGGGCAAAAGTGACAGATGAATGTCATTAGGAAACTGGACTATCAATAGTAATTGCATTACAAACAAGACATGGACAGTCACACTTAGGTCGTGTCTTTGGCCGGCACTATGAGGTTTATCAACTCTTACGTTCAGATATGCATCAGTTCCCATTAGTCTGGCAGATCATGTATTTGGAACTCGTTATGGAGGTCATTATTACAATGATCTCAATGCAAAAGGCGACTTTTTCTTCTTCCTTCACCTGCTGTTTGATTTCATCGGAATGTCTGGATCTTCACAGTTTACTGGATCTTGAGGGAGGCAAAATGCAGGAGAAAGACTGTACTAAATAATTCAAAAAAGCAGGACTCCTCAAAAGCAGACGTCAAATGAATTAACCCAGAAGACCACAAACAGGAGGAGAATTAAGTAAGTGACCATGAAACTAATCGCTGTACCAAGACTACTTAATAAGAAAGATAACTCAAAAGAAGTGATGAAAGAGGAAGAGGGTTCCAATATTCTGCCTCTAGGGAGAGGAGGATTAAAGCAGCATGGCTAAAGATGCAGACCCTTTTATAACCCTGGGGTTTAAAAGGTCAGAGCCGCAAAGTAGCACACATGCTGCCTTCATTTTTACTACAGTCTAAAGGGTTCCAGTTGCAACACCAAGGGTACAGATTTATCCTCAAAAGCAGGGGCAACTTCACAGAAAATAAAAATGCAAAACCACATCTAGCATCTATGAAGCTGGAAATATGGGAAAGAGGAAACAGCAGCACTCAGATTCCACTAGAGTGATTTCAAATTTCAGCTATTTCTCTGGTGCTAACACCATGCATTTTATCCATCCATTCTAAATATTAACACGGGAGCGTTAACCTGGTGCTCTAACCTGTACTTGTACATCAAGGTATACTGATTTTAAGCCCAAAATAAGACAGTTTCAGCAGCTATTCTGAAGTAGTGACCAGACAGCGGGAACAAAGTGAACCGGCTGTCTGCCACTCAGCACACAGTGGGAATAAGAGATTAGAATCACAGAATGGTTTGGGTTGGAAGGGACCTTAAAGATCATGTAGTCCAACCCCCCTGCCATGGGCAGGGACACCTTCCACTAGACCAGGCTGCTCAAAACCCCATCCAGCCTGGCCTCAAACACTTCCAGGGATGGGGCATCTACAGCTTCTCTAGGCCTAGTGTTCTAGTGCCTCACCACCCCCATTGTAAACAATTTCCTCCTTATATTTAATCTAGATCTACCCTCTCTTAGTCTAAAACTGTTACCCCCATCCTATTAGTACAGGCCCTGGTAAAATGTCTCTTTCCATTTTTCTTATAAGCCCACTTTATATATCAAAAAGCTGCTATAAGGCCTCCCTGTTATCTTCTCCAGGCAGAACAGCCTCACTCTTTCAGCTTTCCTTCACAGCAGAGCTGTTCCAGCCCTCTGATAATGTTTGTGGTCCTCCTCTGGACCCACTCCAACAGGTCCATGTCCTTCTTGTACTGGGGACCCCAGAGCTGGATGCAGCACTGCAGGTGGGGTCTCACCAGAGCAGAGGGGCAGAATCATCTTCCTCAGTCTGCTGGCCACGCTTCTTTTGATGCAGCCCAGGGTACAGTTGGCTTCCCATGCTGCGACATTGCCAGCCCATGTATGATTTTTGGTCCAACGGCATCGTGAAGTCCTTCTCTGCAGGGCTGCTCTCAATCCATTCATCTCTCAGTCTATATGGATACCTGGAGTTGCCCTGACCCAGGTGCAGGATCTTGCACTTGGCCTTGTTGACCTTCAAGAGGTTCACACTGGCCCAACTCCTCCAGCCTGTCCAGGTCCCTCTGTATGGCCTCCCTTCCCTCTAGCAAACCAACTGCACCTCTCAGCTTGGTGTCATCCGCAAACTTGCTGAGGATGCACCCCATCCCACTATGTCATTAACAAAGATCCGGAAATGGTGAGGAAACTGTCAAAAAAGTTCACTGATGAAGAACCTCTTGACTTTCTAGGATTGAACAGAGCATGGTCTATCAAAGAGTCCATCACTTGAGAAAGATACAGTTACCTGACCAATTGGTTGTAGATATACAGCTGGAATTTGGGGTGGAGGTTGGGAAAACAGACACTGAGAGAAGCCCAGTGGTGAGACGTAAAGACAGAGAAGAAGTAGTGAACAGGAGAGCAGTGTCTACAAAATAAGGAGGAAGAGTTTAAAACTAAGAGAGCAAAAAAGGCAGAAAGAATGAGAAAAGGATAGCATCTAGCAAAGAACTTTAAAATTATTTGCATTTAACATTGTATAGTTATTACCCAACATATGAAGCAGAAAAACTATACACTGTTATGCAGAAGAATTATGCATTAGAATTATAACATTCCAATTTCTGTTAATTAAAGGCAAGCTGCTTTCACACTGCTATATTTTTCTTTAAATTTTGAAAGGCGTTTTACTACTTTGATGCAGACTTCCACATGCACCAGTTAACAATTCTCAACCCGATCTTTTTGCAACTCCTGTTATTCTAACCATCAATACAGTATATTATTAGCATTACATAGCATGCTGGGTTTGCAATATGTACAACTCCCCTAGTCTGAAACTTTGAACACATTTTCATTCACCTGGAGAACCCTCAGTAAAAGTACTTCTCCAAAGGTAAGCACCAGTGAAAGGGCAATAAAAATGAGATTGAATAATGTATTTTTAAAACATCAGCAATTCCAGGAGAAGTCTGAGATATACCTGTAATTCAAGTTCTAGCTGCTACTTTGGTTTGGGTGGGTTTTTTTGCAATAAAGTGCAGACTTGGTCTCAGAATACTCACATATTGTCTCTTTCATTTGAAGTATTAACTGCAGAAAGATAATGCCTATTGTTAAAAAAGTCTAGATAAACTTAGAGCTGTGTGCTTAAAATGGTATTTCCTAATGAATTACCATTTTAAGCTAATTCCTAAGGAATTATCATATTTATAGAGAAATACCATGCTCCCTATAGCTCTATCAACTACAATGCAAGCTAAGAAGTACACTAAGGAAAAGCAAAAGAAAGAGAGCATTTAATCAGTTTTTCTATTGCACAGATTATCATTAAAGTTGCATATGCAAGGAAAGCAAGGGGAAAGTGGTTAATTCTCTTTGACAGAGCATGCTCCTGTTCACATGCAGCCTACGCAGACTCATCAATTAAATATAAAACAGAAGTACTCTTTTATTCTCCTTTTAGCAGAAGAGAAATATTAAAGCTGCCTCGTAAGTCAGGAAGCCAAAGGATTTCCACCTTGCTCTGGAGTACAGCAAATCCAGCACAGCTTTCCCAGCTCCTTCCTCTCGTTCCTTTTGTACTTATCATTCAGCTTCTTTCCTTTTGCCATTTCACAACCTGATTGATTCCCTTCTGACAGAAGCTTCCTATCATTTCACTCCTAACCAAACATCTTACTCTATTATGTTAATAATATTCTTATGTGTTTTACAGATAAGGACATTAAAAAAACCCAGACACCAAGTCAGCACTGTTTTTCAATCATTAAGCAATGGTACCACTATCAATATGTCTGCAAAAGGTGTGTAAAAGCTGTACAGCTAGGGAGATCGAGTTCTAGAGAATCATTTCTGTTTACACAAAATCCTCCTTCCTTTGAACATAATATAGCAATCCAAGACAAATCCATAAAAACAAAAATACACAGCCACATGCATTATTTTGCACAATTTCCACTCATTTCTCCTAAAAGCAATTGTTTCAGCTCAAATCCTGCTCTCCATCTTTTGAAAAATATTCTCCAGTTGAGCCATTTTTTGGACTGACAATTAATATATCTTTAAGCGTAGAACACACTATCGCTACTGTCCCTTGTAATACTAAGAACAATTCATTATTAAGGTGTAATTCTTTCTGTAATCATAAGTGTTGCTTAAAAATGAAGGCATTTTGAAAAAATAGGATTTCAAAACCAAAAACACTACTTGGTAAAAAAGCATAGGAAGTCTTGAATATAAAAGTGTACTTATCATTTCTTTTAGTATTACTAAAATCTCAAAATTCGTAAGCTTTAACTTCCAACCTCAAAACATGCTTCGAGAAAGAGTTTGCTGTTTGTAACAATGGGGTGGTTTTCATGTGACTTGGAATGCCAAGAGTGTAGTTTTGGTAATATGACACTTCAGAAATAATTTGTGATTTTGGCTTTTCAGTTTACTGGATCCTACCAGAAGAGTCTGAATAAAATAGCAATCAATTCAGGCTAGAACATAAAGACCACGTAACTAGAACATGGTTTTGTTTTTTTCCTACTTACACCAAATCCTCACTTACTCCTACCGTCTTTTATCTTCATCACATACAAATACATGCGAGTGTGGGAAATGCGCTTCCCAAATGATTGCAAGAAAACTGGGTGCTAAGGAGTCCCGGCCAGCTTGTCCTTATAAATGGCAGTGCTTGATTTTTGATGTTTTATCCAGCTGTGTTAGGAGTCTCAAGAGAAAAAATATTACCAAGATCACCCATATAGACTAAACTATAGCAACCTACTTTGGTTTTAATTTAAAAAAAAATGTTTAGGCAAAGACTACCCCTTGCAATGACTGGCAGAGGCCAGGCTTGTAATGGATCAGTCTCAAATAAGAATTTAAGGCTTCAAACTAACAAGCACATGCTTGTAAAGCATTTGGGATATTTAGTACAGACAAAGTAATTCCTATACTGAAAAGATACAGAAATGATTTTTGATTCAAAAGAATTTAACAGGGGAAATCAACAGATTCAGGCTCAGTTTTCAGAGCCAGGAACTGCATGTATACTTCATTTCCTCTGAAGACTAACAATGGCTTTCCACATTTTTCCAACCTGTGGACCACACCGGAGAAAAAGAAAGGTCTTCTTACAATAACTACCTGTCTGCTCAGTCACACACACACCACCTCCATTAATTAAGAATATACTTCAGAATTCATCCTAGCTGATTTTAATGCAATTAGAATTGAAATTCAGCAGCTGGATAACAAGGTAGAAATTACATGCCCCAAAAGCTCAATGACTTTCTGTGAGCCAGAATTCAAACTCAGCTACCAGGTTTTGCCTAGACTACTGTAATTTATAACTTCTGCTTCAATGTAAGAGGAAAAATTGTACTGTAATTCCAGAGTCTCACTCCCTGTATTTTTTCCCTACAAAATACAGGCACCACTTGGACCATTTGCCTTCAGGTCTCTCATTGCACGAGGAGCTCTGACAAGATGTACCATCAAGCTGGAGCCCATTCATATTCCTTGTATGTACAAACATCAAGATATCTTAAATTGATGTGCCTTTACTGACTCTATCAAGTACAAGAAACGTAAAACCCAATCTCCTACAATAAAACCTTGGCTGCACCATCTGGCAGCTAACATTGTTTGAATCTCAGTATTTGTGCAAGAACTGTAGCCTTTAAAATATTATATTCGAAGATTAATATAGTTCCATTAATGCTTCTACTCAGCTACTTTTCAGGCAACTCAGATCCAAGTGCATGTGATATCAGCACCTCTAATTTTTCTGACAACCATTGTTAGTGCAGATACTGGCTAAACCTATTCGTTCTACTAAAATAGTAAATTTTTGTGTAACAAAAAAGAAAATTAGTTACTTTTCATCCATTCTGCTGCGCATTTTTTTAAGTTTCTGCATAATGCTACTAGTCTCACTGCTGGAGATTGAGATTGGGGAAGGGCTGCGTGTTTCTGCATCAGTTGGAAGCGGGCTAGAGCCATTGCTCTGCTTGATGTCATCTTCACTGTGAAGTTCCTGCAACAAAGTGTTTAAAAAAAAAAAATCAACATTGAAAGTACAAAAAGTTACTCTACCGTGTTTTAAAAAATTGTGTTAATTTAGCTTACTCCTCCCCAGAATAAAACAAATACTACTACAGATAAGTCTGTCTACCTGCAGATTTAATTTCATTTTCCAATTTCATTTTTGACACAAAGTTTTTTTAGTACACCTTTTTTTTCCCATAATTTAATTCTCCCCTAACTGTACCTAGAACAAAAAAACACATTAGAATTCAGTTACCCAAACACAAACCCAATCCTTTCTACACTATTATTAAACTTGTGTCTCCTCAGAATTTTGTAAGGAGGCAGACAATTATCAAAACTCCATCTTGCTATCTTGTAAAGCAGATGCAAGAAATTTAGTGTAATGTCACTAAAACACAAGGCAGCAAGTTTGGGTTTAGTGCTTATGTTTGATTATTTATCAGATCACAAAATACTAAAGTCAGAGGCTGAGAGATCTATTTGTAACTTCTCCAAATGCATTTCCTTAAACAATGCTTTAAAGAAAGTAAACATAAAATTGCTGAGATAAAGAGGATAAGACTGAGGCAAACAAAACCTTCAAGTAATAGACCCAATCTAGTGGCTTTCCATTCCTATAAGCACTGAAGTCAAATCCCAGCTGCACTCCAGCTTCTGAACTGAACACTTACCAGCTTGTTTTCTCCTGCAGACTTCAGTTTTTCCTGTAGTTTCATAGTAGTCTGACGGATTCGCTCGATTTCCACCTGCTGTTTAAGGATCAGCTGTCTCTCCTTCCGAGCAGCCTTGTTAGCCTCTTGAAGACGTTTAATTTCTGCCTTTTGGGTATCACAGTATCACAGTATCACAGTATGTTTGGGATTGGAAGGGACCTCAAAAGATCATCTAGTCCAATCCCCCTGCTGGAGCAGGAACACCTAGGTGAGGTCGCACAGGAACATGTCCAGGCGGGTTTTGAACGTCTCCAGAGAAGGAGACTCCACAACCTCCCTGGGCAGCCTGTTCCAGTGCTCTGTCACCCTCACTGAGAAGAAGTTTCTTCTCAAATTTAAGTGGAACCTCTTGTGTTCCAGCTTGATCCCATTACCCCTTGTCTTATCATTGTTTGCCACTGAGAAGAGTCTGGCTCCATCCTCATGGCACTCACCCTTTATATATTTATAAACATTAATAAGGTCCCCCCTTAGTCTCCTCTTCTCCAAACTAAAGAGACCCAGCTCCCTCAGCCTTTCTTCATAAGGGAGGTGCTCCACTCCCTTAATCATCTTCGTTGCCCTACGCTGGACTCTCTCCAGCAGTTCCCTGTCCTTCTTGAACTGAGGGGCCCAGAACTGGACACAATATTCCAGATGTGGTCTCACCAGGGCAGAGTAGAGTAGTAGTATAAAAGATAAGACATAAGAACTGTGACAGACAGCTCTCAAGAACACACTTTAAAGCTGCCACATTGTTCATAGTACGGGTTTAAAATGACCTAAATTGCATGATGAAGTCACTAGCTTGGACTTCAGCAGCAAAGAACAGACGATCAATTAATGCATCTACATCTCAACCAGTGAGATCACTGATACAGAAGGACTCTTTTAAACAATCTGTTAAATACTACTGAAATGCAAATAAAACTTCTTGGTAAGAAATACTGCTAGCTTCCTATCCAAAAGTCTAGTATGGGGATTTTTACAGTGTCTGAAACACTTAGTTTCCAACAGAATTTTCCTAGAGGGCACCAGTTACCTTTTCCTGCTGTAATCTCAGCAGCAGACCACGCTGCCTCTTTCGAATAGGAGGCATCTTATCATCCTCTCCCTTGTCTCGCAAGTGCCTGCAAATAGAGTGGAAGAAAGGATTAAGTAAGAAAGAACTGCAAAACAAGAAGCCTCTCTACAATTTCAAGAACATTTTTTCAAAGTTTGCTTTTCCTAACCTGCAGAAGAATATATGCCTGTACTTAATCATTGGCATGCTCCATAGTGGAATATTCTGCAGTGTTTATGCAAAGGCACGCACAGTTAAAAGACCAGTGCAGTAATACAAGATTTCACATGAATGAGCAGAAGTTCTGCAGAGGTCGCGTGCTCACCATTTGAGAAACACTAAAGAAGAGACACTTGGGTCATTACCTCACAGTCCCTTGTCAAACCCAAAATGAAAAGCAGCCGAGAAAAAAAGCCTGGTGAACAGCGGTACTCTCACACAGAGAGTGACCATGGACAAGTATCATTGATCAAGTCTGGCCACCTCTGTTCAGTAGTGTCACTAAATACTTCAAGTGGCATTCCAAGAGAAAATATATGTTAGGTTAGAAACAAATCACTAAGGGCATGTATCCAGATTCACAAAATTTGGCTTGAGTCAACTAAAATGACCTTACATAGATATGAAGCAAATAAAGTTTTCATTGTCTGACAGTTTTACGCATTTTGGAATTAAGAGTAAGGGTTGGGAACTACCTCCTCTGACTGACAAACATTTGATGCTCTACTGTTTCAATGAAATTCTCCTCTATCAAACTGCATTCAATGCAAACATCAAAGCACACCTACAAACAGGGTTCTGTTCTTTCCAAGTGACAATAACATTTGTATGGATTACTGATATCAGAAGATGAGTTCAACCACTGAAAATAAGGGAAGGGTAGGATAGACGCAAAATCTTCCAAAAAAATCTCAGGTAGAAATACAAGAAAATGGTCAATCAGCAACAGTATATATTCAGAGCTTTTTAGAGCTTACTTTTTCTGGTGTTCCAGCCACGCTAATTCAGCCTTTGTTTTCTCTTTCAGAGCCTTCTCCCGGAGCCGAAGCAGCGAGGACTGATGAGCTGCTCGCATTTCCTCCTCTTTCATATACTGTCTTACCATCTCCATGGTAAATTTAGAGAAACTATCTTGCCCCCCTGAGAATGGCATGCTTAGCTCCTGGAAGGCAAGACAAATTGGGCATGATTTGATAATATGGAAATCCCAAGGCTTTTTTCAATTATGAAGTGTCCCTGTGTATACACAGATACACATAAAAACAGATGTAAGAAGGGGAGCTGTTTTTTCTCTGAGCTTTGTGCAGACCAGCTTTTTCTGCCCTAGGCTGTGTGACAGTTTTGGGACATCCCCTCTAGGACCAGAGAGATGAAGCATCCTCTTGTATTTTCTAGCTCTGTGTAGGCATAGTAGGAAGACTTATTCCACTGGGATTTTGTAACCTGCGTCAAAAAATCACTCCTCTTCTCCAAAGCCACCAGAGAATAGGTAGAGATCTGGACGGACTGTTCCATAAGTCAAGTCATCACACTTGCTCAAGTGACATACAGTACGACTCATACAACTCTATGTTTTGAGACACTCAAAGAACCACAGGGGGAAAAAGAACTCTCAAGTTTGCAAAACCGACTAAGAATGGTTCACTGTAAGCTCATCAGCTTTGGTTCAGTTAATTTATCTTAACTGTGGCTGTTTCACCTACCTTGATAGATGACAGAGCTGTTTTTTCTGGGGAGACTTCCTCATCAGAATCATCACGATTAACCCGTTTCTTCTCCAAATTATTTCTGCGATGGCTCTCAGAGGGCAGCAAAGACCGAAAAGATTTTTCCTCAATCTCATCTTCTGTCATGGACTCATCGAATTTCAGGGAATACTCTGTTGCAACAGAAGCAGAATCTGAGGGAGAAACCAGGGAAGTGTGTTTACAGTCAAGTATGTATCAGGAATGCAGTTTTATTCTGTCTCATCTCAGGAAAGTTGGGGGTCAGGATAGACAAGGAGATAACTACTCTAATGCAGACAATAGGTGTTTAAAAAAGAGTGACGTTGAATTGGAGGACATAATGAAATACTGTTATCTAGCTTCAAAAGACCTAACAGACTTTGCACACAACTACAAACACACTTCTGGGGCTGCTGAAATGTTTCGTGTTCAGCGTGCATATTCAGCAAGTGAACATCTGGCTCCAGCTAGCACAGCAAAAAGTAGAGTGGCCCACAGACTCCATCGCTCTGATGGGCAGAGTGTCAAAGGTTCCCATCTCACTGTGCCATCGTTCATTACCTTTGAAGAAGCCACAAATTTGCCTGGGGCTCAGCTTTCTTCACACATATTCCCTCATTTATTTCAGACACTAATACTGCAACAGCACCTTCCTCCCTCTTTACCACCTTCAGATTCATCACACACAAACAGTACAGCTAACCTTTTTCATCTGGCAGTGATAAAATACTATCGCTCGGCAAGGAATCATCTGCAGCAGTAGGAGCCTGCTCTTCAATACTGCTGGTTATCTTTTCACGCCGGGAAAGCTTTTTCTCGTTCTCCTTAGAAGATGGAACTGAAGGACTCTCCTGGCGGCTGCTGGTACTACTGTGTTATCAAGAGATAATTTTTTAAAAAATTAGTTTACACATTTCAAAATATTTATTTTACGTTACTGCTGTACATACCATGACTAAGCTCCCAGCAATAATCGACATGAAGAGGATTTAGTTTTGTTTTTAAAATGCAGCTTGGCTACTTTAAAATTTCAAGCCTCATTGAGTTCCTGACTAGCGGCAGAACTTGTTATTTTTATTCTGCCTTAGAATGCAAGTGATTTGTAGGTGTGCACACATTCTACTTGGCAATGAGTACTGATGATAAACCATTGCAAACATCTCTCCTCACAGTTTTTAAACACATGAGCGGGATAACGATACTGTCTTAAATTAGAAGAAGAACTACAGAGGACAAAATCATTCTAGTCGGTCAAAATCAGAGAAAGGCTGTGAAAAACTTCATGGGACCTAACTAGATCAGGTTAGTGAATAGGAAACAAAAAACTAAAATCCAGTATTAAACATAGGCTAGATACTAAAAAGTAACACCAGAAATGAACCAAATCTAAGCCTCCAGCAAGCAACACTCCAGCCACTCCATGTAAAACCTCAAGTCAGTACAAAGCAACAGTGAAAAAAAAAAACAGCCAAACAAAAACCAACCTAACGCAATGGCCAGATACACAGAGAACAGAATAGAGAGTAATGCACGTCGCAGAGCAAGCAGTTGTACAGGTTTTCAGAACATGCGCTCCAACCTACGTTCTAGTCCATTTCAAACAGACACAGAGCAAAATAAGAGGGCAAAAAATGTAAACATTTAGGACAGGGAAAAAGACTCAGATAAACAGAGACTTAAAGCGAGTTTTAGGTTACAAAGGTGACACAACAGAAGGACTCAAGTAGGCCACAGCACAGAAATCTGTATAATCTCAGCACAAGAATTTCTGAAGTATTTCATCCAAAGACAAGGCCACATCCAAGTTCTGAATGCCTGCAAGGACAGAGGATCCCTCAGCCTCCCTACAGCCCCACTCCAGTGCTTGACAACTCGCAAGGAGCATTTTTTTTTCCCCAATGATTTTCCCCTTTCTGCAATGTGTCACCATTGCCCTTTGTCATCTCAGTGTGCACCTCCAAGAAGAGTCAGGCCTCATGTTCCCAAACAACCCACCTTTAAGATACCACAACTAGAACCCTGCCCCCTTTGCCTTCTCCTTTCTAGGCTGAGTCAGCTCAGTTCCTTCAGCCACTCTTTTACATCACGTATTCCAGCCTCTTATCCATCTTGGTGGTTCACCACTAGAATTGTGTCAGGATGTTAATTCCTTCTTCTCACTGAGGAGCCCAAAACTGGACACTGTATTCCAGATATAGTCTCACAAGAGCTAAACAGAGGGGAACAACCATTTCCCTCCACCTGCTTGCTAGACTCTTGCTAATTCAACTGAATGAGAAAGCAGATGTGGAAGTCAATTATTGTGAAGTTAAGAAAGAGGAAAGCATCCAGTTAAAAAATACGGCACATTCAAAACTGAAGATATTAACACACAACATACTTTTACACTGCAGACCACAGTGTAGTAGGATTTTTAAATAAAGACAAAGCAAATTCTGGTAGGCATGTAAACCTTCAAGCTCTGGGATATAAGACAGGTTTACCTATTGATAATTTAATACTGACTTTCCCTCTTTACAAAAAATAAATTGAAGGAAATATGTTGATATTCCTTTGTACTTTAGTTCTTATTGATAGCAAAAAAACTCCTGTGTAATCTAAACTCTTCTCACCTCTGATCATGAACCTTTGATCTTGAGGACTCTGAATAACTATCAAACATGGGTGAGTATGTCTGTTTTGAATCACTTGTCTCCTCTTTACCTTGTGGTATGGAACCAGACTCACATTTCCTGAGAAAGGAAAGCGTTTTGGGTGAATCTGCATTGTCTTAAACCAAAGAGTAGCACAGTTTTCACAAGCTCTCATCAGTTTGAAAGAAGTAGTAACAATTAAGATTTCTGAAAAGATCACTTAAAGCTCAGACTAGTAAATCATCCCACAAAACATTTAGAGCATCTTTTTCGACTCTTTTGTATAGAGCTTCACAGAACCAGTTAATATAATCTTTGGTGTACACTATTAAGGGCATAAAGATGGAATCTAAATTCTTCTTCTTAAATGTTCCCTCATCATGACATCTTAAAATTTTCTTCAAGAACGGGTGAAGCAAAACCTAACAAATCTTACACCCCCCTTCCCAAGATGTGAAACGTTAGACAAAACCTGTTTGTGTCAGTTCGGGCTCTCAGTTGTTTCATGAATTCTGAGTGATGCTGCCGCTGGTGGTCAAACAAGGTGGTGACGGGAGCGGCTGGAGCGCTGACAGTATCCGAGATCGGGGTTCGTGCCAACTCCGTCATCTGAGTACACCAAAAACAAAGGAATACAATGTGCTTATCAGTATCAAAATGTTTTGGAATGAGAAAACGGTCATTCCTGCAGGCAATCTACTGATTTATTGAACAAATGCGTGAGACATGGTTTTGAGATGGTTTGTTATCTATCACATACATATCAATTTTGGTTGTAGGAGGTGCATAAACACACACTCTTTAATTTATACAGAGTGGAATTATTGATGTGAAACTTACAGACATGCAAGATACTACTTAACATATCGTTCTGACCAATTTGACCAAACTCTGATCAGCAGAATGATCCCCATGGAATAAAACATTCCAGACTTACCATTACACTTAATTGAAAAAAAAAAAACAAACAAACCCTCAACACTCCAGGAACTATGTTTTATTTTTCATTTGAAAGTGCATATTGCCCAAAGAGCAAGGATTATTCTTTCCATTCTAGAGGAAGCAAGAGGTTTAAGCTCCAATGTCATGCAAACAGCCAAGTCTGAATTCGGCAGTATTAAATCAACACATAGCTATAAATTATCCTTTTTAATGTGTGGCAGTCACTGTGTACCTGACCAGAAATCAAACTTCAGAAATCATAGCAGAGAACACTGGTTTTTAGAAGCTTTAGAATGTAATGTTTTTCTTCTTGCTCAAAGGTCTGCTTCTTGCAGAGCACGGAACTCTGGTTGGTTTTGAAGGTAGGAATACGCTGTATTTCAATAACTTCCAATACACATACTGAGTTTCTCCATTAATTCTTCAACGAACATACACATTAACTGTAATGCATAAACTTTTATAAAAACAAGTGAATGACTTCTTAAAATTGGATTGTCTGTATACATCATCCCCTATTTTATACTTCATTGGTGTGACAGCCACCTCTAAGCAAGCTTGCATAGCATCAAGCTATGTTATCTCTTCTACATAGGATAAACTTCTAATTGAAAGCAACACAGAAAACTAACTCCATTCCTTTATACATAATTACAGCGTACATCCAAAAATATTCCCAGTACACTGATGACCAGCATTTCCATTGCTGCATTCCAGTTAAAATAAATGTTGTCCAAGTGAATATCAGGAGTCACTTGTGACCACAGATATAAAAGCTGTGCTGGTAGCCCACCACCACTGACCACGCCATCCCCAGCCTCTCCAATAGCACCTCTTACTCTCAGACTTCAAACATTAAAACCCCATGCCAAACAAAAGCTGTTTTTGTTTCTTCTACTTTGTTTCTTAATCGGATTCCACCCACTTTGGCTCCATAAACTACAGATGTTTCGTTGTCTTTATCCAAGATGTCACTACTTATCAACAACCACTGCACGTATCTGAGATGCCTGAGCTTTTCTGCTCCTTTAAATTAAGCTATTCTTGTCTGTTCAAAAATGATTTAAATTTCACATATTTAGCAAAGTCCAGAAAAAGCACATTGGTATTATTCTACAATCCCATTACCCATCATAAAAACAGCCTTGTTGAGCACCAACATGTGCATAAGCTGTAAAGAAACAGTTATGTTCACAGTTATCAGCCTTCTGCACTCCATCCCATAACCCTAATCCACAGTCGCTCTGATTCCTAAACTATGAAGACACAATAGCATTTCTTGGTTACCATGTTTTACGTGTGAAACAGCTGCGACATGTTGGGAACAAGAAATATAACACTGATAAAAGCTCTGTATGCCACAAGAATGAAAAAACACTCAGAAAAAGAAAACTTCAAATTATGCACCAAGTTAAAAGCTCTGCTGAGGATACTCCCCTCTCCTTTTTTTAAAAAAAAATATTTATTTGTTGATCTCCTACCTTCAAAAGTACGCAAAACTGTTTTTCTAATTTAGTTTGCATATGAAACAGATACAGGATTAATCCCTGATGGAGTGTAGATCTATGGAATTAAAGATGTTGTGTTCACTATTATCAATCTATCCTAGAAGAACAAAAACTTCTCAACAGTATGTTAACTGGAAGATCGTAAGAACACTCAACAGGGATTTAAGGCTGCCAACTGACTTTTAAGTAACAATGTCAGAAAAGCTCCTTTAAAGTCCTATCATTTGTCATGTTATGAAGGTGAAGAAGTTACACTGAGAATGACACTGAACTGAGAATAACCTAGAGGCAAAAACAAAATTCAAAATAACACTGAAATAAGAATAGCTTTTCCTTTCACTTGGGACCTCACCTCACGGAGCTGGTGAGCTGCAGTTTCTGCCTGCTTGGCCGCAGCCTTGCACAGGGTCTCCTGTGCAGCCTCCTGCTGCGACTGGACCAGATGCTGCCGTGATTCTGCATGGACCTACGCAGAAAACACAGCCAGTTCAGCTCTTCACAATTTTCTGGTTATAGGTACAGTTTTATTTCTCAAAATCTGGTCAGAAAAAAGTTTGACATAGGCCCCTAAGAGCTTTTTTTTTTTAGCTATATTAAACCCCTTCACCATTTCCATAAGTTCACAGCCTCAAATTAAGAATACTCATAGGCACGGATTTACTTACAGCATGTTGCCTCTTACACACTCCACATTTTTTGAAGGGCAGCATTACCTGAGCTGCCTTCTGCCTTGCCTCTTCCAGTTGTCTCTGACTTTCTAAAGCTTCTTGTTCAGCCTTGATTTTCAGAAGAGCTAAGTCCCGCTCATGGCGCTGCTGCTGTGCCTACAGATTAGGAAAACAAGTTTGAATCAGGCAAGTTAAATGTAAGGGCTGTTTTTTCCTTAGCCAGTGGCTGCAACTACCTTTGAAAGATCTAGATCTACTCTAGTGGTGGTGCCTCTTCTGCTACAGTAAAATTTTCAGTCTACCGACTGACCCTCTCTCCCTTTTTAAGTAGGTAGACAGCAGACAATGCACATTCCCCATACTCTTCCACCACAGTGCACAAAGAAAGAGGATTTAGGAGACCAATTAATTCAACAAACTAGAACAAGCAATCTTGTTAACATAAGGAAATATCAACCAAAAATATCCTTTTCATGGAATTACACAAATGATCCAGCCTGCACAACTACACTTCATGGCACTGGGAGCCAACGTCAAACCCAGTAAATAATTAAGTTTCTATTTTACTGAAGTACACAAGCAAAGCAGTGATTCCAGCTAATGGTATATTAACAACATATATTCTAGAGTCAACAGTTCCTTGGTGTCAACTTACAGTAAGAAAGATAACAGACATAAATCCTAAAAAATGGACCCTGTTGGGGATGCTCCATCACATCCATTACAATTTCTCTGCATTGCTAACAAAAGCATAACTCACCTAATTTGTTTAATTTTCCTGTAAAATTCAAAAATTTTTTAAAAAAAAAAGGAAGGTTAAGACCGACATATTTTTCCATTACCTTTAGAATCTGAGCCAAAGAAACGCTCTCCTGCTGGGCAAGCGAAATGCCTCGTAGTCGTTCTATATCTGTAAGCTGTCGCACAGACTCCTCAATAGCACTAAGGTAGTTCAGCTCCGCTGATAAACGATGCTGAAGCCCCGCAGGCGAGAAGCGCATACAACCTGCAGGATAAGACTTACTGGTCAACTTCCATATGCTTTAGTGCCTCACACCAAAAAAATAAAGAAAAAAAAAGTATAACTGCTCTGCAATTAGTACGGTTTTAACAAAAGAACTCACCGCCCGCCGAGGCTGCTCCTGCTACAGACCTACTAGTTCCCAGACTCAAGTCAGTGAGGGGTACGTGAGGCTTCAGCCCTGATGCTGCACTTCCAGAAAAGCCAGCGGGCGACTTGACTCTTTCTGCTGTGTTGCCTATAGAATCAAACTGCACGATTTTTTGGGAGCCGGGAGATGGGGAAGAAGTTGGCGTCTTCTGGGATCTTCCCTTATCTGAGAAACTGACAGTGAAATGAAAAAAAAAAAGGAGTCAATATCCTCCTAAGGCATTTGATAAGACAATAAAGCAAAAACTTAGTTCTTCCATTGATATACACCACGCAAAAGGCACAGTCTTCTATGGTCTGCACACATCCAGTCTGCCTTTAGGAAATGGCCTCATGAGATGGGTTTTGTACCTATATCAGAATACAACAAACAGTATTTTCAAAAAGTAAACAGGTTACTATCAGCACATGGATGCAACTGAATGTGGTAAGCCACTGCCCTGATTCTTGACCTTATTCATCAAAATACAAATAAAATGCTTGAAGGTCAAAACTTGATTTAAACAGTTAGTAAAATACTACAGAAACATTTCTTCTTAAGAGATGGTTGAAGACATCACCTTCCAAACATACAGAAAATGATGCAGCCACTTCTTAAATTTACTATTCCCATTTCAGTAAGCCAAAAGAGAATAAACAGTGGCTGTTTAAATCCCTCAGGAAAATGTTCTGCTTTACTTGGCACATCTTAGGGCCTTTCAGACCCAACACTGGGTATCAGTGAAAGTCACTGTCCTGCTTTTGGCTGGAATAGAGTTAAATAAGTCAGTACCCTCAGAGCCGTTCTATACCCACACAGAACGCGTCACAGACTGTTCGTATCAATTGTTGCCTTCTAGAAAAAAGTACAGTGAAACCTAAGCTGAGTGTATTTCATAGCTATCTTCGTTGCACAATTGGAAGAAAACAAACTGCATTCATAGGTAGACATGCAGAGGATTCAATAGGAAAAATAATTATTCTCTTCCTCTACACCCTTCTCTGAGGTACAGTTCATCTCTGAAAAAGCATCAGCTCACAGAGCTGGCCAGGCTTATGAGTATTAGCTGCACACAAGTCTAGCGAGAAATGTCTGCGGATGCAACTGAAAAGCACAAGATAACTGCACATTTCTACAGCAATCTACATTAGGCTTTCCTATTTAAAATACAGGGAAAAATATTTTCTGTATGCCCACCATATTAACATTTGATAATTTCTGTAACTTTCCTTTTGTATACCCAAAGATATAGTCATTTTTATACCATAACACTACCAAGCTTAGTTATATTTGCGTAGTCTCTTAACAGGTTCATGTTACCTCATGAGGGAATGTCCAGACAAGTTTTCCAGTGTGCTGTCTGTATCTGGGCTCTGCTCATGATCTTTATTAGAAATTCTGTTGTTCCGCAAGGATTTCTTTGCCTGTTGGGATCCTCGCTCTAATTCAGAGAGCATTTTATCTTCTTCCACAGGAAAGTGGTGAGAACTTCCATTGTAGGAGTCCAACCCTAAGAAGCAGTAAGATTGCCAAGGTTTATGTTTGGTATTCTACATATGAATATTTTACCATCAAGAACCCCAAAACAAATAATTGACAACTTTTTTTCACCAATTAAAGATGCCTTTGAGTTAGAAGTCTATACATCCAACAAGTAAGAAATGTAAATTTGGCGGCTTCCTACAGGAGATTAAGTTCTCTTCTGTATATTGTATCTACTGTCAACAAAACTGTCACTCGGCTTTCATTTCAGCATACTATTGGTTTAAATAAAGAAAATAAGCATTTGACTTTTCAAATACTGATAATCAGAATAAGGTCTAGCTTTCTTGGGGTAAGTAAGAGACTTTTGAAAAATATGAAGAAAGATAATCTGGAATGCCGAATCTTACTTTTCTCATTCTTTTATTGGCTTTAAACCTAGAGTTTTCTGATGTTATCCATTGCTTATATAGTAAGAGTTCACCAAATCTCAAGTTTCTTCATGTTTTTGTAATGTACAAGTTACCGTAGAAGACATATATTTATTAATCTGTGCATGTATGAAAATTGTCTGTGATCCAGTGATGAAGCATACGGGCAAACTTGTTGTCACCTTCATAAATGTGGTCACAACTCCAATTTCTCAGCAGCCTCTTGGAACTTCCTCAGTACAGAATCTGAGGATAGCTCCCCCAGGATATTAAAATTAACTATTTTGTTAGAAGATTGATTTAGGAGGGGAAAAATTTTCAATGTTATTAACAACCTCTTCCTTATTTAATTTTAGATGACTGTATTTTAAGGTCAGAGAATAATCAGAGTAAAAAAGAATTTAAGAAGGAATCCCCAGAGTAATAAATAAGTCATCCTATCAGTATTAGATTACAGTTTCCAGATATGTAGAAAGTGTGATGTTTTCATGACAGAAAACCCTAAAACCTTGTTTAAAAAAAAAATAAATACCTTGCAGTCAAGTACTGCACTTACGTTGCTTTTTCCCTCTCTTTTTAGAGGAAGCAGATGAGCGAGAAGATGCTGCAGAACGTGGTCCAGATGAATGCTGAGAAGCAAGTTCCACAGAACGAGATTCATGGGGAGACTTCCTACTAGGAACTTCTTCCTGAATGCTTGAATTACTGCTGCCAGCAACGCTAAAATGGAACACAAGGACAGCGATCGACTAAGGACTTCCAGCTCCCACAGTACACTGTGCACACAAAATCCACCGCACTTTAAATTAGGGACAGATGGCTAAAATAGCGCTAATTAGCCCCTATTGAAAAGCATTGATTTTGAGATTAAAAACTACGACAGCTAAACCACTAGGAAGTTGGACATGATATTGAACATACTGAAACATACTTCTGATAATATGAAACAGTAAAAGATGGGTAACAACCTTCCCAATCTAACTGTTAAGAGCTATTTGACTACAGACTTGAACAACATAAGAATCACTCCAAATACAACTGGATTTCAGATAAGCTCTGGGCATACAGGTTTAATCAATAAACTGACAAAAATATGAGTGATTTTTAATAAAGTATTTGTAAATAAGGGGGTAATGCATTATATACTAAATAATACTAACAGAAGACCTATCAAGAAGTTTAATCAGCAGAAAAGCATTTTTGCAGCCAACATTTTCAGTGTGCAAAGTGCCTTTTACCTTCTGTTCTTCCAAGGTAAAGTACCACCAGTATAAACACTGTACTTGCAGCCTTCCCCAAGGTGGCCAAAAGATGTAAATCTATCTCATTACAAAAAAGGGTCCTAGGAAATTCAGGATGCCACATAAATTCAGTAGTAACATGGAGCACCTATGATTTATAGTCTTCAAATTTTAGACTGATCAAAAGGTTTTTAAAATTCTTACAGACAATTTATGTATCCTTTACTAAGCATCACTGAAAGCAATTATAGGCTTTTTACAAAATGTTTAAGGACTGAAGGAATTTTAACACTTTAAAATATATTTTATTTTCTCTAAATTATAAAGACTAACCAACTGAGTGTTATAGCAGCCACATAAGTTGGGGAACTGACTACAAAGGGTAAGAACCTTGCCTAAAGCCACCTGTCAAACTAGGGAAGAACAAAGATTAGACAGGGAAGAGGAACACTTTAATCTTCATGTCTTAACCATGCCGGTTGCTACCTTAACTGCGAGGCCCTAAGGAAACACCTCATCACGTGGACTAGCATAACAATACAGCATAACAGAAAAGATAACTCAAAATTTGTTCCATAGTACACTGGTTAACTGTTTTCTGATGAATTCTACATTTTGATTTTTACAAGAAGTCTAACAAATAGTTACCTGAGGTCACGTGAAATCTTTTTGTCTGTTAAAGTGCCACTTCCCTGCGATGAGGTAAAGTCATCTTCATAAGAAACCATGCTCTCCGCGGGGCTCGTGGCAGGGAGCAAAGGGCGCAGGAGGCCAGAACCTCCATTCAGCCTTTCATCAAACACTAAAAAGTGGACAAAGAAGGGAAAAGACAAAAATGGTAAGTGCAACTGTGTATCAAACAGGTAATAATGCTGCAGGAATTAAAACATTCCAAGCCAGGAGTTACAAAGACACCCTTTCAAACACAAAAATGTCAGGAGAACAGCAGTATAGCCATCCCACGGCAGTTTTAACACAACATAATAAGCACATATGCCTCTTTTTGTAAATTATTGAATACTTCATTAATACACTCCAGCTAAAGCATTCTTGAAGAGCAGAGTGCTTGAGAGTAGAGCCATCTGCAGAAAATTTAAATGCAGCCATCTTTAAGGGAAATAGAATGAAGGAAAAAAGAACCAAGAAAAACCACAAGACAAAAATAAACTTGTCAGAAAACATCCCTCCTCAAAACGAGGAACTCAAGACAAGAGAAAGAGTACTTATAAAATGAAGAATAAATTTGTACAGAAGAAAATTAAATGAAGCACTCTGCATGGGACACTAGCACTTGAAACGGGCTTGTTTAAGCAAGAGACTTTCCCTACTGAAATACCAAGAACCTCACTTTCTTAAAATCCAATATTGTTATTGGAGTTCTAATTGTCACACTACTTTGAGACATTATTAAATAACTCATATGAGTAGAGATGCAAAAGGAAAGTCCAGATCATTCATCTACTGAAGTTACATGTTTCTAATAATACATTAATAGTAAGGGTATATTATTCTTGTGTAGCAAGCACTCAAGATACACGCAAGCACTCCTGTTTATGCCATGAAGTGCTGCATAAAGCTTGTATTTCACTTTTCTGCCTTTGCTGAAACAAGAACGATGTGTTATTACAGATGATCTGGAGTGCATATATAGTAGGAAGATGCACATTCCACTCCAAAGGGTCCATTCTCCATGGCGTAGAGAACCATTTCCAAACGCATTCTGGGCAATTTAGGTTTCGTATGCAATTTTGGATACAATAAATGTAAACTTAACATTCACAATTCCATAACTATGGGGGTCCTTAATACATGTAACCCAGCATATGAATTAGTTACTTATCTAGAAATACAGAGCCATCAAATATAAAAATGATCTTCTTCCAGCACAGAAGTGCAGTGGGTTTGTCTTTTTTTTTTTTCTTCTCTTACACAAGAAAGCAGAAGAAGGGGAGTTGAGAATAATTCATCATCCAAAAGTAAAGTGAGAAAGTTTACACAGATTCACCTTTGAGACACCTAAAAGCACCTTCTTTATCTGTGATGTATAAAGTATAAGGAGTAGTTAGACTGGAAAAATAGTAACTCACAAGAGCTTTGAGAATTTTTCCATTTTTACCTTTTCCATGAAGCTGATAACTTTTTGCAAAGATGTTGATGACACTGTGGGGACTTCCCTTCGCCAGTTCCTCCCATGGCCCCTTGCTGTGTGCGTCACTTGTCTGAGGGAAGAGTGGCAAATACTTCTCAGCTTCTTTCTGAAACTCTTTTATGGGCTCAAAAGCATTTCTCTCCCGACTGCAGAAATCCTTCTCTTTTAATGTCTCCAGCATCTTCAGTGGCAGCTGTTTGTGCTGCCCTCCCTCCTCTTCAGAGAAGCTCCCGTCACTCAGGAGAGGCCCTTCGCTGATGGAGTCGATGCTGGATTCTTGAGGAATCACAGCTTTGTTCGGAGCGTAAGCCTGGTTTTCACGCCCTGGGGAGTCAGTCTGTCTCTTAGATAAATGTCCCAGTATCCCCTCATGCTTGTTAGCCGCAGGGGACCTCATTCCAAGGCTGACCGCAGCAGTGTGAGGCCTGATGGTCTCAGGAAGCTTTTTAAATTCACTAAGGTTGCCTATCCCAGGAAGGTTGTCATCAAAGGCTGCATGAGACACACAGGTACCCAACATTTTCTGAATTCTGGTTGAAAAAGCATCTTCATTTTCTTCTCTCACAGGAGGACTCACAGCCTTTGCCCACCGTCCATCATCCTGTTTTTCCTGCATAAATTCATGGTCTGAGTTCCATTTGGTACCATAATTGATTCCAGCCCCAGCCAACTTTTTGGCTTCGCTTTCAATCCTGCTAGAAAGGGAAGCAGCTGTAGCTTTCAGAGCTTCAATCCGATCCAGTTTACTCTTATATTGGTTAGCAGTAGGTTTCACTAAGAGATTTTGCTGTGCAGTGGCTGAATTCAGGTACGGCTGAGGCATCAAGGTCAGCGATCCCATGGGTGCAGCGTGGCTCCTCCTGCCTGCCAACATTGCGTCACACTCCTTTGACAAAAGGTCCATCTGCTCCAGACTCCAGTGTTGGGAGCAGGGGCCTCCACTTGGGCCCATGAGAGCTTGTGGGTGAGAGAGCTGGACTCTTGGGCTCAACCTGTCTGGTTGTACCCATGGAGGCTCCATCAAATCGCTCCTGAAATGAAAACTCAACATTTAAGTTGACGATTCATACAAGTACTGATATTTTACATGAGAGTGTGGTCGCCACAGATGTATTTTTCAGGAAAAAATACTTTTTGCTGGAGTCGGAGGGGCAGGGAATGGGATAGCAAAGAGTTACAGGATGTTATTTAAAAAAAAAACAACACAGCACCTTCCAAATGTGAAATGCTGTTTATGGTGTACTGAGTGTTTTAGAGCTGTAACAAGCTGGGAGCAGCAGCAAGCCTTTCCCAAAAGTTTCCTGACTTCACAAGGGAGGAAACATCTTTCTTTTTCCTTGAAATTTCTTAGCCCCAGCCTTCCCTCTCCAGTTGAACCCAGCCCATGTTTCCCTGGAGCCATCACTCAGGGTAAGCACAAAGAACACTTAGAGAAAAGGAGCACTGGAAATACAAGCATGTTTAAAGTTCTGTAAGAAATCTTTTTTATTTCCAGATAGCTCCCGTTTGCATGACAGGAGCTCTGTAGAGACTAATATCACTTGTGCATATTCTGAATACCAGGAAACCTGGAGAGTCCCTCACAAAAAAACTGCTTCTCCACTTACTGTGAGGTTCTTCAAATAACTTATGCAGCCCTTTAAAACTCATCTCTCCTACCATTAGCACTTAGATTTTTTCCTTACAATATTACACTTGAAATATTTACTACCATATGGCTTGGCAGCCCATTCTACACACAGTACTACATAACATGCCTAGTGCTTCCCTGAACTTTTCCAGAAAGGAAACAGGTCTCATTGAATTTACGAAGTCAGCGTGGATTTGACCAAGTCAAGGTACAAGTATGTATTTAAGAAGTAGATATTATTTATGTAATTAAAAATGAAGACACACTAGCACAACAGGGATATTAAGGATATGCAAGAAACTTCATGATGCTTATATCTGAGCGTTTGATTAGGCACCTCTTCTTACAGTAAGAAAAGCTTTGATAACACACTGAATAATTAAAAATGGGCAAAGCAGCATGAAAGGAAACATGGATAGGCTAGTTCCAAACAGAAGTGATTTTGCTACTTTTGAGACAGTAATTAAAGGCCTGAATCCAAGACAATAGATTAAATAGAAACACTGAACAAATCAAATACAAAAAAAATCAACAGATGCATTCACACGATCAGCTTCTGTTGCTCAATGGCAATGGCGAAGAGTCTCCCAATATGAAACGCACAACCCCTTGATGTCAGTAAAAGATTAACAGCAACCACCACTGACTTTATTTATCTACAGACTCACTACATACCCATAGCCAAAATTTTCATATGCTTTTCCTGCATCAGCTTCCTCTTCACTGTGAGGAAACATTAAAAATGCCATAAAGAGAATTACCCTTCCTAGAACATGAACTTAAGAGCCTAATCTATTTTCAGCTCTCAGAGATGAAAACCGGGGTTTTCTTCTCTCTCTCAAAAGACCCACAATGGCTCACCTCAGTAGTGGCTGCTGCGGTTCCGACAGCGACATGTCACTGCTTGAAGACGCACTAGGAGGACGCTCTTGAGCCTTGTTTTCCTTGTCGGATTCCCCAGATGGTTGATAACCAGGTCTGGGCTAGAAGTGAAGACAACCAGAAAAATGCATTTTCAAAAGTCTGCAGGAGTTTAGAGGCCTTGTCTCGTTAAAATTGAAAAGGCTTACATTTCTCAGTGTGTATCACATCTTTCCTACTGCACAGACTTAAAGCCACAAGACATTTATGGTTTTGCCTCAGCAGAATGAACTGGTAGCAAAGCTTTGCTCACACACTAAATTAGGTTGGACGAACACAACAAATTTATATTAGTCTCTTAACATATCTTGATTTCTTTCATATTCAATTTTTTATTAGAAAACGCATTTAACTCACTGAAGATGAAGTTTGTCCACTGACTGAAAGCAACTTCAGACAAAGCTCTTAGATTCCCGTTTTGACTGATGTTTAAAGATTTCTTAAGAAAAGCCTTTATAGCTGCTGTTAGCTAATATTCAGAATTATTCTTCTATTTATAATAGAAAGATGATTTCCGTTCATCTTTCTAGTAGGCCTTGCTGTGCTAAAAAGCAGCTCCTCTAGCAAGGAAGCTCCAGATCAAACCCTCTATGTTTAAGCAAAAGCTATGCAGTTTTGTTTGTATCCTTTTTCTTAACTGATGACGAGACCAGGACAACTCATGACCTTCCTAAACATACGACCTCCTATTCCTGCAAACAACTGCAACACGTTAAGTTAGTGAATCAGCTATACCTGTGATTCCTGCACACTGGGCAGCTGAGGTGGCTCTTCTAAAAACGTACGTTCCAGCAATAATTTAGAGTAGGTTTCCTGTAACCTTTTGGCTGCTGAAGGCTCAGGAGGAGGCACATTCTTCACTTTAGTAAAAACCTCCTTCTGCTTTCTGTAGAGCTCTTGAAGCCTTTTGTTCTTCTGTTCTGTTGCCTCCTTTTGCGCTTTCTTCTCTTCATTCTGCTGCTTCTTCCGCTTCTCTTGCTGCCTGATGATG
The DNA here is from genome assembly GCF_964273445.1 of Streptopelia decaocto. NCBI lineage: Eukaryota > Metazoa > Chordata > Aves > Columbiformes > Columbidae > Streptopelia > Streptopelia decaocto. Next base: position 7,371,342 of record NC_138659.1, on the reverse strand, counting down.
TACTGACGAACCTCATCTGTATCGTAGTGACGTTTCTTAGAGATCACCTGAGGCTCCTCACTGGCAGCTATCTTGTCTGGTTTCCTTTTGGTTGGGCTGTGGCTCCTGGCATTTTGAGCAGGTAAAACAGATTTCTGATTCTGCTTTTCCACGTCTTTCTCTTGCTTTGTACTCATGGAATCCAACTGCAAGTCATCGAGAATTCCACGGATCTCCACGGGCAGGAAGTCCTTATTTACAGAGGCATGATCTTCTTGGTTACCACTTGGAAGAGCAGCTTCCAGTCTCTTCAGATTATTCTCAGACCGTACTTTACTTCTTGACCTTTCAAAACTTCTTGAAGAGGTCTTATGGGTAACATCCAGTCTAGAATCTGAACCTGTCCTTCCGATACAGCCTGCTAAAGAATAAGACTTGTCAAACATTTCAGGTAAAAATCAAACTGGGAAATTACGTGCTACCACTGAAACAGCTGCGAAAGTAAGGATGAAGGAAGAGTGTAAATCTCACTGTAAACGTATTTTTGCTTCATTCAGTGTCACAGTCAGAACATAGCAGCCTTTGCTTAGACTGAGCTCGCACCCTTTATACTCTTACCAGCCTCACCACCTCATAGGCATAAGAAGCACAGCAGCTTCACTTACTTGTCCTGTCTGAGATTTTCAATAAGCTCTGAAAAGGGCTGGTGGACAAATCAATGAAGATATATGATGCACATGGATGACATTATATACTATCTGGAAGAACCACAATTCCTGCAAAACAGGGTTGCCCAACCATAGCTCATGTATTATATGCCACACATCTGGAAAATTAATCTGGCCTGTGGACCACTGCCAGCCATTCATTCCTCTCCCCACTAGCTTCAAGAGGCAAAGACAGACTGCAGGTTATTAATTTCTTTCATTGCAACCTATTTCCCATCTTTTCCAGAGCTCCTGAGAACCTCTGCAGCATGTGCTACCCATCAAGTCACATGCGCAGGGCAGACTTCCCGTGACACCAAGAAATGTTCATAATCCACCCAAGGAAGAAAGGTTGTGCATCCCAACCATGGCCATGAGCAAAATTCTTCCCCCTTGAATCCCAGGTTGAAAATATGAGTTATTTTAAGAAGAAACTGCTGACATGCACACATGCAGCGTTGTATAGTAAATTGAATACAATTTTAAAAGTCCAGTGATAAAACTAAAACTTACCAGACTTGGCGGCTCGCTCTCGTCCTGTTCTGTCACTAGACACAGCTCTTCTGTCCTGTTCTATTCTGGGACCTGGACCCAGGATCTTTTTTGCTAGCTTTTGTCCCTCTCGCCAGGAGGATGTGCTTATTACATAGTTCCCACCTGTACAATAAGTAATAAACAGAAATCAAGCACTAGGTGCATTTTCCAACATATAAAAAACCAGTATTTATTGCAAGGGTTAATAATTTCTACACCATTTAGTTCTGTGTAAGTGGTACGGCTGCACTTACACAAAACAGCCGATGTACCATGAAGACACTCAACAGCTGACTTGCACAACTACCAGTGTTTCATGCCTACACATAACACAACGTAAAACCCAAAACATACTGTAACATATTAAAGCCTTAGAAAAATTATTAAAAAAAAGAAAAAAGGATTATAGAGGCCTAAAACGTATAAGCAAACGCTACTGGAGGAGAGGGGAAATATTTGTAGAGGTCTGAGAAGAAGCTGTTCATGTCCACTTAAATAAGGAAAATAAGAAAAACCTATAAAAGTATCTAAAATGTTGTTATAATAAGAACAAAAATAAAGGTGGGAGACAAAAAAATATTCATCTTCATATTAGAAGAACATTACCTGGTATTCTAGGGAAAAAAAAACCAAAACAACACCTAAAAATTTGTGAGATTTTTACAGATAATTCAATGTCAAGTCGGGTGTCTTCTGAGAGGTTAAAAAATACCAAGCAGCAGTTATTCTATCACAATACTAACTCACTGTCCTCCAGCTAGGATTTCTGTACCATGACTGAAAATAATTATGATATAGCCCTATTAGCTGATACTTAATCCAAGAACAGATTACCTTGCATGTGACAGAAACCAAATAAAAATGTTAGTATTGTTCTATCATCCTACGTATAAACAAATGACAAAAACCGGCTACAGTGGCATCTTCACCCAATATTGGTTAGATTAAGTGCCAGGTTTATTCAACTCACTTTTCATCCCACTAACTTCCAATATTATTAATTTCTTTTTTTTTAATAATGACCTTTAAGAGCTTTGGAGAAAAGCAGCATATAAAAGTATTAATAACCTAAATCAGACTATTTAGCAGTACTTTATTGCTACAAAAGCACCTGACTTCAATATCTAACTAGCAGTTGATTTCCACCCATTCAACCTCAGGTTCAACCTCTGACAGCGCTGCCTAAACAAACCCAGACACTGCAGCAGGAACATAACAAGGACAAAAAGGGAAGGCACCCCGGGCCCTGCAGGACTCGGAAAACCTGGTACCAAAGCAACTGCATGTGAAATCCAGGGCAGCAAACTGACAGTGTTTTGGCAATGCCAATCCTCTGTTCCCAACCCTCTGTATTTTCTTTTTGTGATTTTAAACCAGAAGGAAGAAACCTGTTCAGTCAGAAGTCTGTAGCCCACTACTCATTCATTTACAAACAGTAGTCCTTGCTTGCTTTGTAAATTATCCAAGTATTTTATAAATGTCACTTGAAACATGTCACTACAAGCCTCTTCTAAAAAGAACTATCAGTCAAAGGGGCTCTCTTGCGGAGCTCACTGTTCTCCCTGACTTTTGTCTGCGTTTTAAAAGGAGCGTAACATCTCATCTTCCATTTCAAGTCAGCTGTTGGAACTAAAACCCGCTAACGGAGCAGAACATGAGCTGTGGCTATTTATAGCCTTGGCTCTGTTAAGCAGTTTCTTATTGCTGTGAGTGGAGGAGGACGGGCCATCGTGGACATGCCACTTCGATCTGGCTCTTCACAAGATTTCAGGCCATCATTCCACTCACGTTTAATCCATTATGGAGAACAAGCATTGCTATTAAAACTTGCAGCAATCTCTGTGCTCCTCCCTCGCTTGGAACTGTCACAAATATGTAAGGTCGTTTAGTGCAGTTCCTTAAGTGTAAATACACCAGCACAGGAAGGAGCAAATCCATACGTATCGCTTACTTTTAAGTATTAGCATTCATTACCACAAAATATTCACGTGCAGCTTCCTGATTTACAGCATGCAGAAGTGCAGACTCTCTAAAAAACCTTTTGTAATAATTTCTAAAGCAGCTTTTTTCCTTCAAAGTGTTTACTGATTACGGGTCACTGTACGGAGAGACAAATATAAAACCTTGAAGGGTGCAAGAGAGGCCTAATCTTGCATGTATTTAAAGAAAATAATTGCTCTGTAGTGTGAATGCAGTCACAACTTCCTTTGTATGAAAATGAAAACAACTAGGAAGCAGATGTGGAAGTTTTCCTAATTCTTTTGCTACACAGAATATCAAAGATTAACATTACTGGAAAACTAAGAAGCACTGATAGGATTCCATGTGCAGTTAATTTTGTTTTCTACTATAAGGCTCTACAGTAACCTGTTCATCTTCTTGGCATATTTTTAATTTTATTCAATATACAGTGGAAATGTCAAACAAGAGTGAAAATTCAAAACGATCTTAATTGGTAAAAGAAAGAAACCTTCCTTTATAAGTATCAAGATTTCTAAGTCTTGCCAGGGAACGTGCTTTTACATTCTTTCACTAACTGAAAAAGCCAGGAATGGGTCAAGCCGGAACTGAAGGTGCAGGACAGCAGCAACTTGACACAGGATGTAGAAGACCAAGAGCCACAGAGAAGCCAGAGGGACATCCTGTTCCCTGCCTCCCCACTGAGAAACCGCACCAGAGAACGGCTGTCGCTGCAGCCCCTTCTCACAGGAGGGCGACTCGGCAGGCCCTGCTGGCACCGATTTTAATGCCATCCATCTTCATTCCTCCTCTCAGAGTTAATTCACTGAGCTGGAGGGCAGGCACTAACCAGCTTCAACACAAGCAGAAGAGAAGCTGGATCCAGAACAGAGCTACAGCTATTGCTGCTTTTTGTTTGCGCTGGCCTCCTCAGCGCTTTCCATAAGGTGCACACAGCAAATGGAAAGGCAGAAAATTAAAATAAACCAAATAAAGCACCCACAGCTAACCAACCACTGGCAAAAACATACACGGCCCTAATGCAGCATACAGTCTACAAACACACTATAGCAGCATTGTTGCACATCTGAAAAGACTTGGAAAGCAATATGCTGTAATTTTTCTTCATTTCTTGAGACAAAACTCATCTCTGAAGGGCACGCGACAGTCTTCCCTCTACAGTAGAGGTAATCACCTTGTTTGGCCTCTGGACTTGACAACTGTGTCAGTTTTTGCACTTTCCGCACTGGTCTGGTTGCTTTTTTCTCTTTGTTTCTCTCACTAGGTTTTCCTTTCACTGCTGAATCCTCTAAAAACAAACAAAAGCTGTTAAGTGATATCCCACAGAAAAGAACATAGAATAACAAGCTTCAACATTTACCTTGAGAAACGAAAACACAGAGAAACACAAGAAAACTCACTGACTCTCCCAGATTATACACTGAGATCAATTACTCTCAGTCCAGCATTTAAAAATCCTCAGAGCATTGAAATTTTGAATTAAGTGCTGTTTGCCTATGCACTGGAACCCAGCGAAGCCACAGCAATGCCATAAGAGATCTTTAGAAAGTTCATTTTCAATTTTTAAAAGAAACGTTGACAGTTTGACAGGAACAATTGTTGGTTCTCTTCTACTACAGGTATTACATTTTACGGTATTGACGTTCCACAAGAACATGTAGTTCCTTCACTCCTGAAACACGCAGACTGCTGCTCCCACATTAACGCATGACAGCACATTCACTCACTGCCTCCATGCTGGAGCATGAACAACGGGATACCGTGTGCTCTACTTTCTGCAAAATTTGTCACAGAATTCACCCAGTCATTCAGAACTACTCTGTGTCACTTAATCCCTCATTTACAAGACAATCGGATTTAGGCTTTAGAGATGCCAGGCACACTTACTAAAGATAAAGTCATATTTTACCACGTTTTCACATTAGGGCAAAGAACAAAAGGAAACTCAGGAATCGCCACCCCGGTGAGGGGCTTCCCAGCTGCCTGAGGTACAAACAGAGACAAACATCGCTCAAGGAGGACAGGCAAGCTGTATATTCAGCCCCAGTAGTCTACACTGATGTTTTCAGAGGTTTGTTAAAGCACTTGAGTTTACATGCCTTGAGGATGCTCTTTTCTTAATCGTAAAGTGAACTGTAGGTAGGTAACTCCAAGGCCACTATTACCACTGTTGTCTTGTTCTTCT